>NC_053439.1:27359073-27682947 GCF_007990345.1 Gossypium hirsutum
CCCAGTATTCGTGTGGCACACCAACCTTGCTACTCTCACCAACACCCCACACTTAGCCGATAACCCTCTAACCATCCCTGAGTTGACCTTTTTTGCTTTATATTATTTTCTTTGAGTTCCCCTAAATTTCAATTTTATTTAACTATTTAATTTTTCAATTTATTGAATTATTAATATTTTATACTTTAAATTTTTGAGAAAATATTTTTTTCCATCTTATGTTCAGTTAATCATGCCTCGCAGAAAAACTCATGCTTCTATCCAAATTGGTACATCACAAAACAAATTCCACTGTGAAGAAGCCAAAAAGAGATATGAAAGCATTTTCAAGAATCAACAGATGCATCTAGAAAAAGGCTTTACACTGAAAGAAATCAACTATATTGATTTCATGGCGTGCATTCAACAAATTGCTGAAGCTCTCAATTGGGAGTTGTTTTGTAATAAAAGACCTAGTGTAGATGAGGAGTTAGTTCGTGAATTTTATGCGAATTTGAACTTAAGCGAATTGATGGGAGTCTCTGTCTGAGGAATCAAGGTACCAATAAGCTCAAATGCTATTAATGAATTGTTTGAATTACCTGATTTTGAAGATTATGAGTATTCTTCTTTGATGAGAAATATTGAGATTGAAAATCTACAATAAATTCTCAACGAACTTACAGTTCTAGGTTCTAAGTGGACTGTGTCAAAGTAAAGAATTCACACTTGTCGTAGAGAATATTTGACACCACTAGTGAAGGTATGTTTATATTTCATTCAATTCAGCCTTATGCCTATTTCACATGGGACTACAATTTCATTAGAGCGAATGGTCTTATTTTACTCGATTTTAACTAGAAAGACCATTGATGTGGGAAAAATCATCCTAAGAGAAATACAGAGTTGTACCGCTAGACGTTCTGGCTCAGCTTACTTTCCCTTTATGATAATAAATTTGTGCTTGAAAGCTAAAATTCTTATAAAGTAAAGAAGACAGGTTATAGCCAAGGCACAATGACAGATTGGGACCTCTACCGAATAGCCGGAGACTCTATTCTACAGCAACGAGTTAAAGAAAATGAGGATCCCGAAGAATAAGAAGAATAAGAAGCCATAGAGATTGAACCAATGTAGTCAGCTGAAATCCCTGATAAGAAAAAACCAATGGAACTAGTAACAGAACCTGATGTCGTAACATCAATGTTCAGGACTCAATCACCTTACCCAGATCTTTGAGATGAGCTATCAAAGTTGATGGACATAATGCAACATATACAGTGGCAAAAACAAGCTTACTGGAGATATTCAAAAATATGGGATGACTCAATGAGAAGCGTTCTTACGAAAATATTCAATGACCCGTTTATTTTTGTGCCTAAGTTTCTAGATGTCATATTTGAACCAAGGAGTTCACTATTGAAGAAGGAGTGAAATGATTCATGCAAAAACAAAGACGATGGAGCAAAAGATGAGTCAAATTCTGAGGGATCTGCAAATAAATAAAAGGGGGGGATCTTGACTTTATTTTATTTCCATTATTAGGTTATTTAATATTTTAGGATTAGGTTTTATTAAGAATTTTATTTTTCACATAATAAAACAAGAGGTGGAAATCAGAAATAAATATGAACAAGCAGCAAAGTACAAAGTGTGACAATAGATATATACATGTCTAGATTGGATCTAGAGAGAGCTTGGTACTTAAGAGTTAAATTGACTCACCTCCGCCTTTCTAGAATCCTACCTGGCGTATAGTATCTATTCACTTTTAACAATGAGGACATTGTTCATCTGAAGTAGGGGGATCGAAAAATTGAAATTATTTCCTCTCAGAATAAAATTTTCTTTTAGTTATGATTAGGTTATATTTTTTTCAAAAATTTGATATTTTTTTAAGTATGCAAAACTTCGGTATAAATAAAGTTTGATTATTTCAATAATTGATATGTTAGTTGAATTATGAAATAAATGTATTTTTAATAAAGCATGCAAATTATACCATAAAATTTTTAGATCTTTAGGAAAGTTAGGCATGTATGAAAGTTTAAGTCACCAGAATTGACTTAGTAGTTTATTGAGGCGAAATCCTAGGAAGCATGAAATGTTGAAAATGATTTTGGCAACTTTTGTTTGGACCGTTTGAGCCTTTCAAGCCAACCTTGATGAATTTTTATCCTTTGAAACCCAACTTTGAGACTATATGGACTAATTTTATTTGAACCCTTGCAATATTTAGCCATCACTATTCTCTTAATTATCATTAAATTGGCCCCAACACTAGACTCAGTACTATTCAGAATGTTCTTTGATAATAAGTTTGGGGGACTTGAAAAGAAGTATCAAATGCTCAAGAAAATTGTAGTACATATAGCAAAATGCTAGAAAAGGGAAAATCATATGTACTTGAAAGAAAATAGATATCCAAAAGAGCATGTGAAAGCAAAGTAAGTTGATGTATTGAAGGTAAATACTCCGAAGGTTCAATTGAAGTTGAGTCTAGGGTTTTTAGCCTAAATTTATCTATCTTTTACCTACCCCTAGCCTAGCCACATTACAACCTTTTTAAAGACCTATTGATTCAAGTTCCTATGCTACCTACATTAGTGGAGAGAAATTGCTATGATCAACATATGAAGGCATAAGTTAAACTTAATGATTGCAACTTAATCTTGAAATAAGGAATTAAAACAAATTGGTAGGGATTTAACATGTCTTTATTAGGAAGTATTTAGTCTATTTTTGATACCATAATAATTATTGAGATTAATTTGAATGATATGTATACTTAAGTAGCATAAATATCAAATTTCTTGTTCTTGAGCATAGTATACTAAAATCATATTTTTGTGAAGAATGTTGTTCTAAAGGAAATTGTTTCAAAGTTGTTTCCGAGAAATTCTTTTCAAATTTGTGCATTACTTAGGACAAGAAAAGAATTAAGTTTGAGGGTGTGGAAACACGAAAATATACACAGATTTTTATGCCCTTTTAAAATCAAATTCATGTAGTTTCGGTAAAATTCTTGTCGAAAAATATATAATAATTATAAAATAATTAAATTGCACTCAAATTATGAATATGTTGAATTTTAATTAATTTTATATCAAATTTTGATTAATTATGATTATTTTTGACAAGTTTGTACAAAGGGCGAAAAACGGCTCGACAGACACTACTAGAAGTACAAAACCGAGAAGTAATTTTAAAGCATTAAAGTGAATTAATTTTTCAGCCTCAGACGGTCCAAATTATTTTTATTAATTCATAATATAATTAATTTTAATTTTAATCCAATTTAATTTGGGTTAGATAAATTATTGTTAATTAGTTATGAAAAACGGCCAATTGAACTGAACCGAGAAAACCAATCCAATCGAGCACTGGGCATCCCAAAACCATCCCACATGCTGACCCAATCAGCTTGTTTGGCTGATTATTTGGATTCCAAAATGGCCATTAAAGACTCCTTCAATTTGCATTTAAACCCCTCCACTATTCATGCCTTTCAAGATTTGCCAATGCCTACAAATAGCATGTTTGAAATCTTCAAACATGCCACATGTGTGGCCGGCCGTGGGGAGAGTCTTTGGCTGCTGTTTTTAGCTATTTTTAGAAGCCTTCTCAACCTATAAATGCCCCCCTTGGCTGCTCACTTCAAACACATCTCAAAACTATTCATTCTTCACTTTTCTCTCTTCATTATTCTTCATTTCCTTCCCCATTTCCTTGCCGATTTCACCTCTTGAAAAAGAGTCCTTCAACCACCATTTAGAGCAGTATTCAAGTGTTCATGGAAGCCTCAGTTCAACAATAACAAGCAGAGAAGGAAGACCAGATTGAACTAGTCAAGCCTCGAAGAAACACTGGATTTGATTCTTGTGCCTTATCCTTTTTTATTTTATTGTTGTTGTTATGAACATGTCTATGAATATTTGTGATGATATGTTTAATTTAATTAATATGGCTTAAATTTAATTCATGTTAGGTTGATTGCATTTCGTCTACTTGAGTTATTAAAATTGTGTTTGTGTTGTTATAGGCCTCGGTAAGATGTTCGATTAAGTAAAACCATGACTAAGTTATTCTTGCATTACAATTGTAAGGTAATTAATGAATTAATTATTTAAACGGATTGAAATTGTAATTAATTGAGACGATACTTAATCAGTGCATGTTTAATCATCTAAGGTAGCTGAGGGTTAAATTAGCAATGGTATCTAACGATACATAAGCCTTTTGTAACTTGCAAGATTATTGTGATTAAACTATTTGAAGGTAGAAATACATTGTTACCTTACGTAATCTTTTATATGCTTATGAGATTGAATTAATTGTTTGAATTGGCATAGAGATATGTACATGAGATTATTTTAATTTCATAAGTATGTATGTGCATTAACACATTTGATTAGTAAAATTTGTTTAATCGGTTAAATTGACATAGAGATATAGTCAAGAGATAAATGGATTTTGGTAGGTAAGTATGTTCATAAGTTAGCAAATTATAGAGTTGCCGTGAAATTATTCGTAACAACATAAACATGAGTTTAATAATTCTAAGTTAAGAAATGTAATTAATCTAGCACAATTATGTCATCTTGATTTAAAATCATCTGTTGAAATTGTTCATTAGAACTTTTATTTTATTCTTATTTATTTTACTTAGTTAAAAATCTTAGTTTTTAATCACCTTCTCAAATCAAAATATTTTTCTACACCAAAGTGTTTTTAATTGCATTCATAAATAATTCTTTTCACAGTCACTGTGGGTACGATAACTCGACATTTACTTGTCACTTTATTACTTGCTGCGATTGTGTACACTTGCACATTTTCGTCGTTCCAAGTTTTTGGCGTCGTTGCCAGGGACTGTTTTAAAAGTCTTTAATTTCTGAATTTGTTAATTTTATGTTTTGATTTATTTTTCTGGTCAATTTTAACTTAATTAATTTTTTCTATGTTTGTTTCAGGTGTTTATAAGTATTGATCAAATCATGGATTTACTCCCCGTAGATCCTGAGATTGACAGAACTTTTCGAGAACGAAGAAAACAAGCATGTCAGAGAAAGACCGAAAAGATGAACTACGAAAATTCAAATCAAGTAAACGGAGCAAAACCTGCTCAAAATCCTATCCTTGTTGCTTATGATAGGGATAGAGCTCTAAGACACTATGACATGATAGAGTTTCATGATCTTAATCAGGGTATTAGCAGACCCAAAATCAAGGCTTATGGAATCATCGAAAGGATTTCCAGTAACAATTATCAATGGCCAACCAATCGAGTAGTGTCAAGAAGAGGAGTCGCTAGAGTACATGAAGTGGACGCTCTCACTTTACTTGCATCTCAGGTATCCTCAATATCCTTAATGCTTAAAAATTTTACCACTAATTCGTTTAATAGTTTTGTAGCTCAACCACCGAACCAATTTGAAAATATAGCCTATATCTATTATGGGGAAGGAAATTTGTTCAAAGAATGTCCATCGAACCCAGAATCCCTGTATTACATAGATAACTAGAACCAAAATCAAGGAAGACAAGGAGTGCAACCAAATTCCTATAACATATTGTGGTGAAACCACCCAAATTTTTCCTGGAGTAACCAAGGGGCTCGAACTAGTAACATTTATGCACAACCTATACTGACCCTGCCACCTGTTTCCCCCAACAAGTTCAAAAACAAACTCAAGCTGAACCCTCAAATAGCTTAGAGAACCTACCGAAGGCATATGTGGCAAAAAATGACGCCACTCTAAGGAATTTGGAGAATCAAGTAGGTCAACTTTCCACTGAACATAAAAACCGTCCACAAGGTTCTTTACCTAGTGATACAGAGAATTCGAGGAGTCCTAGGAAGGAACATTGTAAAGCATTGATATTGAAGAGTTGAAAGACATTCCTTCAAAAGGTCATCAAACTCTAGGCTCAAAAATTGTCCAACTCGATTAGATCAAACTGTCTCGATAATTTTTCCTAGTTGATTCTGTAATTCATTTTTGAATTCTTTGAACTTTTCAAGGGTTTCAAACTTATGGCGCATTAGATAAACATACCCATATCTACTGAAATCCTCAATGAAAGTAATGAACTATTGAAATCCACCTTTGGCCTGTGTATTAATAGTCTACATACATCAGTATGTACTAGGCCCAATAAATCACTAGCTCCTCACTTTTACCAGTAAAAGGAGCTTTAGTCATTTTCCCCATTAAGCAAGATTCACATACTTCAATTTTTTCGAAAATAAATGAATCCAAGAAACCATCTTTTTGGAGTTTGGATATGCGTTTCTCACTTATGTGGCCCAAACGAAAATGCCAAATATAAGTTTGATTTGAGTAATTTATTTTAGATCTTTTAGTATTTATGTTGTAAATGGGATTAACTTGATCTAAAATATACAGGCCATTCACCAATTATGCCGAACCATAGAAAATATTATTGAGACAAAAGGAACAACAATTATTCTTAATAACTATCTCAAAACCAATTTTGTCCAACCAAGAAATTGAAATAATGTTCTTTTGTCAAACTAGGCACAAAAAAAATCCTCTAAACATAAAACAAATCCACTAGGCAAAGACAAATTCTATGTCCCTACAACTAATGCAACAACTTTTGCTCCATTTCCAACTCTTAGGTCCACATCTCCTTTAGCCAGAAACCTACTCCTTTGTAGTCCCTGTACAGAAGTACAAATGTGAGAACAACAACCAGTATCTAATACCTAAGAAGTAATAGTTGATAAATTAATATCAATAACATAACTACCTGAAGCAGACGTTCCACTTGCTTTGGCCTTCTTGACTTCCTCAAGATAGATAGGGTAGTTCCTTTCCCAATGTCCAGTCACACCACAATAGAAGCATTTTCCTTCCTTAGCGACCTCTCATTTGGGCTTCAGTGCAACCTTTCAATTTTTAGATTAGGGCCTTCCATTGCCCTTAGGCTTTGCCGTAGTTTTAGTTTTACCCTTGCCCTTGTTATCGCGGACCATCAGAATGGGCTTGGAGCCTTTTTCATATTACCTTCAGCAGTTCGCAACAAGCTGAGTAACTGTGGTAGATTCTTGTCAATTTCATTCATATTGAAATTAAGGACAAACTGGCTTAGCTATCAAGTAACAATTGCAGAACAACATCAATGGCCAACTCTTGGCTCAGTGGAAATCCAAGTTTAGACAGGCTTTCTATATAGCCTATCATCTTAAGAGCAAGAGGTCCTACTAGGCTTCCTTCCGCCAGCTTACATTGGAATAGGGCCTTAGATAAAGTTCTCTTGTCGGTCTTACCCTTCATAAAGTTATTTTTGGTGCTCGATCATATGATAAGCAACCATGTCCTCGTGTTGCTTCTGAACCTCAGGATTCATAGTGGCAAGCATAAGACATCCAACATCTACCATGTCATCAAGATACTTCTTGTTAACATCTCTATCAGCCTTCGAGGCATTACTAGGTGGTTCATTAGGAATGGGTTGTCCAATGACATAATTTATGTTCTTGCTTGAGGACAATCCTTAAGTTACAGAAGCAGTCAAAGAAATTCAAACCATTCAATTTGTCCTACTCCAGGACCGATCGCAATAAAAGTGAATTTGTGTTTGCAGCCATAATATATCTAAAACAATGAAATATGCAAGTGAGCAAATTGACCAAGTTTATATTAACCATAAAAATTACTTTATTAAATGATGCTCCCACTATTTTATTCAAAATTAATAACCATCATATTTTAATTTCAGAAAGACTTTCTCGAAAGTTTTTCTAGTGGGTAAGGATTTATATTTCACCTCCTCTTAAGTCAGCTTTGGGTTTTGTTGAGTGTAAATGATGCAAATGTGCAAGTGTACACGTCGATTCAAGTAATATAATGATGATTGAGTATCATCTCCACAGGGATCGGAAGTTGATTTGAATTGGTAAGTATTACTGAAGATTGAAAGAATGAAATTGTGCAAAAGGAACAAAGTACAAATTGGTGAAGGGAATTAATGAATGAACTAATAGTATCAATTATAATTGAAATATGACCAAACAATCTAAATGTCATGGAAAATCACAATGGACAGGTAGAGAGTATTTCTGTTGTTGAATTATAAAGGTTGGAATTACTCATGGATTTTTTTCATAACATAATAATGCCATGGCAAAGTTATGACTAAACTATTGCTCAGATATTTACTACTACTATCTACTTCTTTCGAGAGTAAACTCTAATTAGTATTTGGAGTCTAATTATTATTCGGAGTCTGTGTATGCCTACAAGACTACCAAATGATAACCCAAAGAATGTTTTAAACTTATACAAATCACATCTTTTATGTCAAGACTGTTGCAGATATTTTTTCGAATACACATGTGTATCATTCGATTAATAATTATTTAATCCTTTCAGATTCAAATCCATCTAAGTTCATAACATGCAATCAACTATTTCTAAAGCTTGCATGCATTCCAAATAAACAAGAATCGAATGAAACAGTAAATCACAAGCATATCGTGGGCATTATAGTTAATTCAATATTCACCGAAATAATTCCAACCCAAAGATAATTAGCTCATGGGTTTGGCAATGAAATCCAAAATTAAATCATTCGTCAACATACTTCAAGTTTCACGAATCACAGAATTTAAAACCAAGAAAATAGAACAAAGGCAGAACTACAGGAAGTTCTCACTGCATTCTAACTTATTATCCAGATTCTACGTAAAACCCAAGGTAGATTTCTCTTTCCTCTTCTTCGCGTCTGTAATCTCCCCTTCTTTAGCTACTCCCTTCTTATCTTCTAAGTTACTGCATCAGATTCTATTTTAGGGAGAGTAACTGCTCTATTTCATTTGTGTTTTTCCACGCAATTCATGTATGTCCTTTCTTCCATTTGCTCTCCTCTTTTTATAGGGTAGATCCGTCCCTCTCAACACACCTCTTTCACTTCCTTTTTTAGGGTGATTTATCTGGTACACGTACAACTGGCTGAGAGTGATATGGATTGAGTGTTGCATCATCTTTCTGGAATTTCCATGGCATTTCTATTGGCAATCTATCCTACCATTTGTCATGGCAATGTTTCACCTCCTTCGTTCTCTTTTCCTTTTCCTCTTTTCCTTCTTCTTGCGTCTTTCATCCTACTTGCACCTACGACCAAAGACTACCAAACCTCTTTCCAGTAATTAAAAGTAACATAAATTTATAGTTGAAACACAATCCAAGCTTTAATATGCAATGCTCTAATAGTTATTCTAAAATGTAAAAATATTTTCTTAATTACAAGAAAATACTTTAGTTAAGAGGCCTGAAATATAACTCTTTTTAAGAGTTATCAGCTTTACTCTAAAGATTATGGTTATATAGGTAAGCAACACTTGCTAATTACATCACATGTAACTCCTAAATATTTGGTGCACAACTCTTGATCTAGTCATTTTATGATTTTTCCAAATTACTTGCCTCTAGTTTTCTAATCCTATTAGAGTAACCTAGTTAAGTCACTAACCAGTGTTTTAACTAGCGAATATCACTTGCTTATTCTTTGGTTTTAACCAATATAGATATTAGTACTTCCTTTAGTAGAACCTACATAGTATCGATTGAGGCCTTAATGTGGGCCATAATTGGAAGGCAACGTCAACTTAAAATTTTGATTGAGTGAATTTTATTAGGGTTGCATCTCACCAATTATGGTCTACTTTAGTCCATTTAGTCATTTAGTTGATCTCATCAATTAATATTGTTTTGTTATAAAATTTTAACATACTTAAATTTTTGCTTGTTTTAGACATCCATAGCATCTCATACATGAATAAGTAAAGTAGTATATAAATACAATAGTTATAGCCCACAACCTAAGGTGGTTCCTCCCATACTAATGGGAAAACTAAAAGGAAGCCTAAAGGTGTAAGTCGCTTTACAAGCTTTTTCTCCACTTTAGTTGGCTTATCTTTCTTCTCGTTTGGCCCACAACAACTCTTGCAATTTACAATTTGTAGGAACTCATTTTAAATATGAGGGGGTAAGATGAGAAGAGAAATATTAGAGAAAAATAGTAAGGCATGACACGCAGGTCATATTTATAAAATTTACAACCTTTTTAAATGTGTTAATAGGCTATAACTATGCATTTCAAACACCATGCAAGTCAAACATATTAGATAGAATACAACGTGCTTTATCAAACGTTTTATTCTTACTGCTATTATCTTAAAGTGAATCATTAAAATTCCTTTCTACTTTTTTGACCTACACTCGGAGTCTTCATTTTGATCTGGCCCAAAAAGCTTACGGTGCAACCCGCTTGGTAGAAGAAATAAATTGAGAAAAAATGGGGATCTGTGATGGATACAGAGGAAGTGGGCTGATGGGATTACTATTCAACTGGATATTCTTGAAACCTCACAATTTTATAACTTTTAGCAATAGTATCGTGTTCTCAAGATTTTCATCCTTGAGATTTCTTACTAGAACAACCCTTGTTCCAAGTCCGAATGAAAACAACCAGTTAACTCTTAACTGGACATCAGAACTTCACGACTATCATTGAGATAAGAAATTTGTTCACACTTAACAAAAACAAAACTGACTAGGCCACAAATTATGATTAACATTTAATCGATAACCGAAAGGAACATATTATGCATATTACGACTTAAAGAAATAATAACGAATATCATAAATTCAATATTAAATAGAAAAAATAAGAAATGTAAAGCATGCATCTCATACAACTGCATCACACAAAAGGCTATGGTACCACTCTTATAACACTAGTACACCTCATGGCGCAGCGGAAAGAAATAAATCTGGGGATCACATTCAGGGATCCATGTGCGAGGAATGAATCGGGGTGAGAAGGGTATGAACGATTACTTTAATCGTCTAAAAAATAAAAGATAACTGTTGTGAAATTGATTACATATTGTATATCGATTCCAAGCCACTACGAACAATTTCGGTCTCTAAGTAATCCACCCGGTATGACAACGAATAACAATAACTCTCTTAAGCTTCTTCAAAGAGAAAATTTATGATTGCTGCTAGACCTCATTCTATATATTTCGGGTATATAAGGTTTTTCTTAAAAACCCTATATCTCCTAATTTTGGAATAGTTGATATTTTAATATGAATCAAAATTCATTATAATAATTAATCGCATATAATAATTATAATGACCATAATTATAATAATGTTTGACCGAAAAATTACAATTACAATAATTATAATAATAATCAAATATAAATTATATTTAATAATTATCACAAGGATTTCGGTAAATTATGTTTAGTTAAATTTTATACTAATTAAATTCATATATATTTATTTAACCATGTTCTCATTATGGGTACAACATACTTGTACATATAATTCATTCGATATTTAACTACCCAATTAAATGAATTCTATAATAAATTTAAATCTTGTGACAACTAAAAAACAATACCAATTATGCTTGGATTCCGTTTGTTTCTACCATAAGGTGTGACCCTGTAGGTTATTGTAACGTTAGCAGTAATACTAGAGCGATTCTAATATTACAAATAATGAGTGGTATCTAGCAATACATCATTGTTACCTAGGTTAGAAGAAGTCATGATTCGACATAACCTCCTTGTGATTAACCATTCATGTATTAATTATATCTAGAATGGACACAAGTCATGGAATAATCACACTTGCATAGTCCATCTAATGTTTCTTGATATATTGAGTAGACTATGATAAACAAATAAGTATGATATCTCATATCAACTTATTCGAGCATGGCCATGCATTTCTAGTCTCACTCAGTCAACTGGACTAAGATATTGCTCCTGTAACAGCTCGTTTTCAGTGAAATCAGAATTGTGGTTTTGGGAGCACAAGGTGCAAAATTAGAGTTCTATAGGCTGAAGGCACTAAATAGCTATAGAACTTAAATGTTTGAACACTTGAATCATAATTAGACCATTTTTTATTTGAGTGGACAAAGTGGGCATTAAATAGATGAAATTTAAGGTTTATAATAAAGGTTATATATGTAATTTAATAAATAAAATTAAATGAAGTAAAAAAAGACAAATTTTTTTTCTTCATTCATCTTCTTGCTGAAATTGAAAAGAGTAAATACACCATTTTACGGTTCTTAAGCATTTGGTCAAGTCTTCTTGTGCATGTAAGCATACTTTTGTCCCTTTTTAATGATTTTTATGTTTTTGGAGTCGTCGTAGCTTAATCTAGCTAGCCCAGGGACTAATTTGCAAAAATGTTAAAAGGTTAGGGTTTTTGCATGGATGAATATATGAGGTTTGTAATGCTTGATGGAAGAAAATGAATATTTGTGGTTAGATAAACAACTTTTGTAAAGTGAATTTTGTTGAAAATGTCAATTAGGAATTAAATTGAAAAGTAGGAAATATTCATGGTGTAATTGTGAAATATTGAAATGTATGAGTTGCTAGGGACCTATATGAAATTCGGCTGGCTTGGGCTAGGGATGAATTTGCATGAATTTCATTTTATGAGCTTAAAGATTAATTTGTAATGAAATGAAAATTATAGGGGTAAAAGTGTAAATTTGCAAAAATGAAATTGGATTGAATTGAATAAAGATGTTATTAAATGAATTGAAATTATTCATTCAAATCAAGACAAACCTCGTACGACCTTAGATCGAGGCAAATATAAAGTTGCAGAATAATCGACTCCGTATCTACGTTTTATCGTTGAGGTAAGTTTGTGTAATTGCGTAATTTTTATATGATTATTATTAAGTTATATATGTGTTGTGGAGTGCGATGTAAATAATTGTTGCATATCCAACGATATTACATCGACTACCGAGCCCCGTTTGAACCTTTGGAATTCTTAGGATACAAATGACATGTCATTAGGGTTACATGTTTTGAGTGCTGGTCTTGAATGTCCTACCAGTGGCTGAGTTTTGGCATTTGTTGCAGACACTCGACAGCTTGTGAAGTAGCACCGTGTAGCTACGTTCTGACCCATAGCTCGTTTGAGCAGGCCAATTTCACAGCTCGTGTGAGTGTACTCTTTTCATAGCTCATGTGAGCATATATGTAAAGGAAAGGACAAACTATGGTTATATGTTTAGCACACTTCATGTGAACTATCTTGTGTATCCAACAATATTCTAATAGGTTCAACGGGCATGAGTTTGAAAGGAAATGGTAAGAGTTCAATATGAACTAAGGCATGTAGATATGAAATTCATTGAAATGTGATACATGGAAATTATGTGATGTTGAGATGGATGACAAATCCAATTGATTCGTGTTTAAGTTTAATGGCCATCCATGTTTGCCTATGATTTATGTTGAAGTATGCTAACATGTTTGTGTTGATGCTTAGGCTTTGGCCAAGATATTGGTTGGATTATGCATGCTAATTTTTAATGTTATGTTTAGACATGGTAAGTTAAGTTTTATAATATACAAACTTACTAAGCATTGTATGCTTACTTTGTGTTATTTTTCCATGTCTTATAGTGAATCAGAAGCTCGTTCGGGTTGGAAGGTTGTCGGAGACCTATCATACTATCCATCGGCTATATCAGGAGATTTTGATGCTTCTAAGTCACGGTTATGGTGGCATGTATAAGTGCTTTATGCTTGATGAAATAACCATTATGTTTGGTTTGTAAATATGGTATTTTGGGTGACGAAATAGTTGTTATGTTGGCATGTATATGTGGCTTTATAATGGTTGGTATTTTGGCATTTTGGTGCTTAAAGGATGAGAGTCGGAATGGTAAATAAACTGCATGCTAGGAATGGTTCTTTTGATATGTTTGAATTTGGTCATTGTGATATGTTGGATATAGCTGACATATATGGTGGATTTTGCGAATGTTTAATGAGGATAGATGTTGAATGGCCAAATTGGTATATTGAGAGTGATTTTGGTATGTGAACATTTTGGTAAGCTTTGGCATAGAATTAGTTACAAATTGGTTGATTTATGGCTAAACTATACAAAACTATATTACTCGTTTGGTTGTTGAGATTGAGGTGCCTTTTAGGCATATTAGTTGAATGATTAAATAGTGATCTAGCTTGAATATGCATGTGTTAGGTACATTTTGGATGCATGAATATAGGTGCATATGGCTTGTATAAGTGACCATGTTTTGGGTGAGGAAAATGGCTTGAGAATGGCCTATTTTTCGACCACACGGCCTAAGACATAGGCGTGTCTCAACCATGTGTGACACACGGCTATGTGTCCCATGTAGCTTTCAAAAGGTTGCAAATTAGGCAATTACACGGCCTAGCACATGGGCATGTGGCTTGGTCGTGTGACCTAAGTAAAAGAGTTAAACGGGCACGGGCACGGACACGGACTGGGACATGGGTGTGTGTCTTAGCCGTGTGAGTCACACGGCCTGGCCATATGGCCGTGTGATTCCTGCAGTATAAATTTTTTTAATTTTTCCTAAAAATTCTATACGTTTCCGATTTAGTGCTGATTCATTTCTATAGTGTTTTTAGGGCCTCGAGGGCTTTTGTACGGGACAATATGTATGAGTTTGATAGATATTGCTATGATTTATGATATGTTTTGAATCTTTATAATAATTGAATGTTTTGAGATGTAAACTTTCAGTAATGCTCCGTAAACTTATTCCAACGATGGATACGGGTTAGGGGTTTTACAACTCCTATTATGTAGGAAAGACAAATCCTATCTTGATCAATCATATCCCACTACATAGATTGTGGTATACCCAACATCAACCTTTATAGGGCAACTAGTTACGGTGGACATTTGACTGTATCAAAATATACGACTCACGATGTTGGGATAATGATGATCACAAGTTTGAGGATCGTATACATAGTTATCACTATGAGTAATGTTGTGACTATTACATTATAATCCAAGAAACATACTCATAGCGGGTAAGTCCAATATGTTGTTCTCTAACACACATACTCATGTATTGATTTTTTCATCCCATGTCAATGACAACACTTTGTCATCAATAAACTACACGTTAGTCTTAATGCATTATTGTTGTTCAAGCTCACAATAATACTAGACTAAGGACCTTGTAAGAATAATTATATTATTCTTAAGACATTATTATAAAATAGTTCATTTATATACAGAGAAAAGAAAATGAAATACTAATGGCAATACCTTATATTAATAAACGAGGTAAAACAAGTATGTTATTACAATCATCTCATGATTGGTCTTTTCGCATACTCAAACAAGTATGTTTGGAGGCGGTCAAGTTGTTGGCGCCATTGTTGGGGTGGTAATGTCACTAGATCAATTTTAATTTTTACACTTTAAAAGAATAATTAGGAAATTTCTAGGTTACAATTAGGATTCTCAATTTATTTTGCTAAATAACACATCTAACATTTTTTTTAGGAATCTTAAGTACCATAACCAAAGAGTCAGTTAGCACAAAGTCATGGATGACTTTTATTATATTTGTTGTAATGAAGACTTTGATTATGATGAAGATATTTATGAAAGAGTCTACGAATATTGGGAGATCCAAAAGAATCACTGATTACTAATTCTGGAATTACGTCAACTTCGAGGAGAAACCTTGGTTCTTTCTAAAAATGATGATGACCATAGTAATATGCCATCAGAAAGGTACCAAGAGGTGCCAAGTCTGAAATTTCACAGAAAGGAGAATGTTAGCATAGGTGCTTACGAAGAAGGAGAAACCCTAAACTATTATCCACTTCAACCAACAGAAAAATATTTAAACGAAACTTTAAAAAGAGAAGATATTGAGTCAGCATAGGAAATGAACAGTGAATAAAAGAATCAAATAGATTAGGAACTCATCATCCTAGAAATCTTGGGTAGTGCTGACAAAGCTGAACCATAAGAACATTATAATCTAGATCCACCAACAGAGACAATCACAGTTAGGACTAAGTTAATAGAAGAATGTCTATCGATTCAAAAGTTTACATAACAAAAAAACAAGAAACCAACAATCTCAAAGAAAAAGCCTAAATTCACCATTCTTTTCGCATCCCTAGTCTTAAACCAAGCACCCCAAAAGTCTATAGATATAGGAATTTGCTAGATTTTGAAAAGAGTGGGACAAATATATATTGACAGAACTTACAATTATGTAGTAGGTTTCAATCAAATTGAATAAGTAGTGTGTCCAAGCATCGAGTTACGATCACAATAGAATCTTCAGTTATTCCGAGAATCAGCTAAGGGAATATTTGCAGGCTAAGGGTGACCTTAAAAGCTTGTAGAGACAGAACTTCAGTAACACAATACAATATCTTTTCTCAATTCCTCTACCAAGCGCGTTACAAAGTTCTTCTGAAAAGCCAGACCTGCTAAATGAAATGGACAGAGACCTCATAGACAACAAGTGTGAGATGCAATAGTCATGACTTGTAAAGAGAGTTCTTGGTCATTAAAGTAGGATGGAAAGGTAAATTTAGGGAAAGATACAACCACAAATGAATAGAATGGCATGATGGGTGCTAGACTAATAGAATAGAAAAAAATTACAAGGAGCCCATCGGTGCATATTGACTGAGCTGACGGACGAGTCTGGCAGCAAGATACTTACATTTTTGCATTGTTTAATTATTACTAACTGTACTAACTATATACTGTGTTAACTAAGTTGTTAGTGTATTGCAGGTAGGTAAAAGGCATGTTTAACAAGATCTTGAAGCATTTCAAAGATTGGAAATTCAACAATCAAGGTCAATGTCGCGACAAAGATAATTTTGTGTCACAACATCAAGGGTAGTAATGAAAAAGGTCAAAAATTGACCCAATGTCGTGACATCACTAACCTATGTAGCGACAGAGAAGACAATTTCTCAAGAATTCCAAATCTGTAAGGTGTGTCATGACAACGAACCTCGGTGTCTCAACATGAGTAGTCTACTAGGGATGTCATGATACGGAACCCTTATATCATGACATCGTTGAAATTTTTTGTAAGGTTGACCCTACTCAATTATGCAACCCGACAAAATTAGCCTTGTTTTACCTGATTTTTAACCCTAAAAACACCCCTTTAAACATAAAAATACCCTTTTAACTTAGTCTAACTTCAGTCTAAACATTTACTCCTCTAAAACCTCTCCAAAAGCCTTAGCCTTCAAAACATTTCTGCTCCTCAAAGCCTAAGTTTCTAATCACTTATTCCCAATCCAAGAAGCTACATTGGAGGAAATTGACATCAACAAACACAAAAAGGAAATGCAAATGATTTCAATAAGAGTTGAGGTTTAAGTATTCTCAATCCTCTCCTACTGTTCTATTGAATATCTTTACTATTCGCTTATAGAATCTAGTAAGAATGCCTCCGCGTAAGAACAAAAGAACTCCTGTTTTGAAAACCCCAAGTGTTTTTAACCCTGTTCGATTCCGTAATGCAAATATGGAAACGTATTTATCGAAGTCACTAGGGAGACCTTTCATTCAAGAACAAGGGTTCGAACCCTCAATAATCAACTACAAAGACATCTGGACATTTTCGTTATCATCAATGGGAACAGATTTGCATTACTCCCACGAATAATGCAAATATATCTATTGTTCAGGAATTCTATTTGTCATTTAAGGACCAAATGATTACGCGAGGCTATAATGCAGCAATAACTGATGTCGAAGTACGAGGGAAAGATGTTCAAATCTCCCATAATGACATCTGTTAATATTATAACATCTTATTCTATGAGAAAAATTTTACTGATAATACAGATCTAAAAGGATTTCAAAACATTAGGATGGAAGATGTTATAAAATATTTAACACAAGGCAGGGGTAGTTGGAACTATAAGCCAGACATTGAGCTTCCCAGAAATTTTAATCAAGCTATTATGGTATCTTACAGCGAAAAAAACCTATAAAGGGCATAGGATCTTTCGAGCAATGAAACAGTGCATACAGAGTTAAAAAGCTGGACTCTTCTTCCCCCCACTTTGTAACGGCTCTATGCCATCAAGTAGAAGTACCAATGAATGAGAATGAGAAATTTATGAAAACCATGAGGAATGTCATCGAAGATACATTATATACACACCATGTTGAGCTTCAGCAGAAGAACATAACTAAATGGAATCAAAAGAAGAAGAAGAAAATGGACATACCAGCATCCATCAAGCAGAAAGATCACCCGAAGGTTAGAAAGGGAGCCCACGGAGACATATATGTAAAACTTGACAGAATGATTCGATGGATGCAGGAAACAGGACCAGTACTTCAAGAATTCACATGGATGAATGTGTTACGCACTCCAAGTTATCCCCAGATATGTTCAGCCCGACTCTGACCCATCAGGATAAGGGGGTTAATCTTAAAGAGGAGGATGCTGCTCAAGAGTACCCTGGAACGGAGGACGAATATGAAGCTGCATTTTAGCTGCAATTTTCTACACTGAAAGGGCCTGTCATATGAAGCCCAACTCACCATGCGCCTTCAACAGGTGGAAGCTCTTACCAAAGATATGTTAAAGGAAATGGGAAGGCACCTATGGATCAAAAGCACTCTCATCCTCTAGATGATTTCTTGTAGGATTGAGTTTTGTTCTTGTTATTTTTAAAAGACTTGCATTAAATTTTGGATGATTTTAACTTAAATTTTGTAGGAGTAGGATTAATAAATAGATTTTTAGTATGTTGTATGTTGTTTATGTCTTTTATGTAGGAGCCCAACACGAAGGGGACACAAAGAAATTAGAGCTTTGCACGATCAAACTAGGAAGTGATAACTCTTGAAAAGAGTTATATTTTATGTCTTTAGACCTAGATAATTTCCTGTACTTAAGTAAACTTAGTTGCATCTTAGGACATTCAATTCATAATTTTCATTACATTACATTAAAAAGATTGGATTGTACTTAAATGTTATTATATGTTACATTTACTTGTTTGCGAGAAGGATTTGTTTGGTAGTAATTGGTAGGTGAAGGATCTGGAGAAAGAAATAAAGAAATGAAATTTTGTGTGGCAAAAGTTTAGACAGTTTACGAACACGAATGTCGTGGAAATTCTAGGAAGACCGTGTCAACACTTAAAGCATAATAGTTTTAGCCCAACTCTATTTGTACTAGAAAAATCTACCTAAAAAAGAGGGAAAAAATCAAAAAGCTTATAAAAAGCTGAAGGATGAAACTTAAAAGGTGGAACGAAAAAGAACAACAAGAATGAGGAAACCCTAAAGGGGGCTAATGCAAAAGAGGAGAGATCCTTAGGCAAAATAGAGGGTAGCAGCTAAGCAGTGATGGAAAGACGAAGGCAATCCCTTTTAGCCGCTATAAGACACTATATCGTTGAAGTGTGGGTTGGAAAAGCAAAAGCTATCATCCCAAAGTTCTTCTATTATTTCTTGGTTAATCTTCATGAATTAATTTCTTTAAACGATGATGAATGATATTTTGATTTTGCATTTTCATTATCTATCCATGAACTAAATCTCATAAGGTTGGGATTACATGATGAGACCTTTATTTTCTTTAATGGTTGAAGCACAAATTTGAATTAATTTACTATTTGATTCAATTGTTTTATTTCCAAATTGTATGCGTTCAATCCCTAGGCATAGATGACTGTGCAGCATGCCCATAAACTAATCTAATTTTGAAAATTTTGGAGTAGTTGGACCGTAATTAAATGACACATATAGCAGCGTCCATATATAATGAAGATAAAAAAGTGCAAGGTAGTGTTAAGGCCAATAAACACATGCCAGGTAACTTAAGATCTTGCTCTCGAAAGAATAAGGTCATTTTAGGTCTCTTTTGAGTAGTCGATTAAGTAGGATTTTACTGAGGCATTATGAAAGTAAAGGTGAATTCTTAGTAATCCTAACCTTCCAAATCAACAACGTAGAGCCTTTATCCATTGTCGTAGTATCTTTTCCATAACATTCTTAGTTGTTTCTTAATTCATTCACATATTATCCACGTAATTATTCTCGTAATTGCCATTGCATTTTCACTCTTGACTTGTCGTAGCATTTTCCATTATTTATCAGTTACACATATCACACACATTATTATTCCTTTAAACTACCACTGGATACTTATCTTTGTTTTGCCATAGCATTAATCATAATTTGTTATAATAACTTGACCACTTATTTACCTAATTCGATCCCTATGGAGACGATCTTACTTATCACTCTTTTACTTGATTTGATGTGTATACTTGCACAATCCGCATATCATTTCACACATGACAAGTCTTTGGCACCATTTTCAAGGATCGGCAATTTGGTGGAATTTGGTTTTGTTATTTTACTTAGTTCCATTAGTTTATTTAACTTAGTTTTATTTAATTTTTATAGGTTTCCTGTCAGCATAAGAGAAAAGGCATTCCTGCTAATGATGAATATCCTCTTGACCTAGACATCGAAAGAACTTTCCGATGAAGGTGAAAAGAGTTACTCAATGGTAATCCAATTGGTCGGGATGTTGATCATCCTTTTACTCGTGTGATAGATGATCAAGAGAAACCAATTCGGGATCATATTGTTCCAATTCTAGATTACTTGAATGGAGGGATAGCTAGACCACAAATACAAGCTCAACAATTTAAGCTCAAATTGGTAATGTTTTAAATGTTGCAAACAGTAGGACAGTTAGGTGGATTACCTATTGAAGATCCAATACTGCATTTTGGACATTTCCTAGAGGCCAGTGACTCATTTAGACAATATGGTGTTTCATAACTCTTGAAAAGAGTTATATTTCAGGCTTCTAAACAGAAGTATTTGCTTGTAATTAAGAAAATATGTTTGCATTTTAAACTTATTATTAGAGCAATGCTTACTAGAGCTTGGATTGTGTTTCAATTGTAAATTTATGTTACTTTTAATTGTTGCAAAGAGGTTTGTAGTCTTTGGTCGTAGGTGCAGGTAAGATGAAAGAAGCAAGAAGAGGGAAAAAAGGAAGAGGAAAAGAAAACAAAGGAGGTGAAACATTTCCATGGCAAGTGGTGGGATACATTGCCAATAGAAAAGCTATGCCAATTCCAGGAAGGTGACGCAACACTCAATCTGTGACAACCCAAAATTGTCCCTAGTCGGGAAGTGGTTTCGGGACCGCTAAACCGAGTCATAAAAATAATTAGCTGTCATATTTGATGCTTATTATATGTATATATGCATGTGTGAAAATTTCATATTTGAATTTTGTTTAATTGTAGGTGAATTTTAGTAAATAGGACTTATGTGAGAAAATTTTGAAATGTGATAGGTTAATTTATAAGGACCTATTAAACATGTAGTGAGAATGATGGGTTTGCATGTCAAATTACCCAAAATTTGAGCTAGTGGCCGGCCATGCTATGAGTGGAAACATGTTGGGAACATGTTGGCTTAGTGAGGCATGTTAGAAAAAAATAAAATAGGGAGTATGGGTAATAAAGAAATAAAAACAAAAAAATGTGTGGTTGTTTCCCCCCCCCATGGCCGTGAGCTAAAGAAAAGAAAAAGAAAGGATAATAGAAAAACAAAAGAAAGACAAAATGTTGGTTTCATCTTCTCCCTTAGTAGCCGAACTTTAAAGAAGAAAAGGGATATAGCATTCGGCCATCTTAAGCTTAAAACAAGGTTAGTAATTCATGTTAGATTTTGAAATTTTAGCTTATTTTAAGTTAGTTACTAAGTTCCTTACTTTGCCCATGTTAAAAATTTGGATTTGGGTGGTGAATGGAGCATTCGGCCATGGTGGTTAATGAAGAGATTTGATTATTTTCTTTATGTTTTAATGAATAAATGTTGATGAGAGATGTTTGATCTAGTTAAAAATTTAATTTGATAGTATTTATATGTGTAATAGCCGAACTTGGACTTGCTTAGTTACTTGAATAAATGTTTTGTATTTAAATGCTAGAATGTGAGTGTTGCCGTTTAGATGATTTGAAAAGAATAGGGTAGATGTTTGAATGTCTAAAGGTTCGGTATTGTACATGAATTCTAATGGTATGATTTTGTGAATGCCGAATGAGCTATAGGAGGTGTGGATGACTTTTATGCATGTGAGTGTGTGTATGCCATTTAGTTGGTGACATTCGGCATTTCTTAATTAACATTAGAGATGAGTGAATGAAATCGGCATGTGTATTTGTGAAAATGCCGAATGTGAACTTGGATAATATTGAGTAATGTAT
This sequence comes from Gossypium hirsutum, assembly GCF_007990345.1. Taxonomy (NCBI): domain Eukaryota; kingdom Viridiplantae; phylum Streptophyta; class Magnoliopsida; order Malvales; family Malvaceae; genus Gossypium; species Gossypium hirsutum. Next base: position 27,381,181 of record NC_053439.1, read on the forward strand.
GTGCTTTAAAATGATGGAATGGAGTGGATGCTTTAAATGTGTTATGAACAATTATAAGTTAAATTAAGGTTTGCTAAATTACCATTGTCATTGCCGAATATACAAACATACATATGCATGTGTAATTGAAGTATGAATGTTTAGCAAGATGGTTAAACTAATTGATTTATTGATTAAGCACAAGGAGAATCAAGCAAAGGCAAAGAAAAGATCATCGAGTAGCCGAGTTGGAACCGTCTTACCCAACACAAAGTAAGTCATTAAGCATATAGTTGTATTAATTTAAATGATCATAACGTCTATGTAATGATGCTGAATGGAATGATAAATATATATATACATGTATGTATGTGGTGATGAAAGTGTTGGATGAAGAGAAAAGAGGTGAGATGTATTGAGTTGTTGATCTCGGCACTAAGAGTGCGGGTATAAACATTTATGATCATGAGATTGGCGCTAAGTGTGCGGGTTTAAATTGTACAGCACTAAGTGTGCGAGCTTGATTATGTAGCACTAAGTGTGCGAGCTTGATTATGTAGCACTAAGTGTGCGAGTTTGATTATATAGCACTAAGTGTGCGAGTTGATTATATAGCACTGAGTGTGCGGACTTAATATATACTTTTGAATCATTATGAACACTAAGTGTGCGACATTATTGAGTCGATCACGGACAGCGGATCGGGTAAGTACCTTGAGTTCGTGACTAATAGGCGTTATGTTTATATTTGAAGTTGAGCTTGGTAAGTTTGAACCTATGTGACAATTATAATTGAAGTCACGTACATAAGATTTATCGTGGAATAGGTGAAAGGTCGTTTAGTTGTATGATTGTAACGAAAATAAAATGATGTATGAAAATGCCTCGAATATCCTATTGATTAGTATATGGAATGTGAATGCATGACTTGGTATGAGATTGAACCGATAGGTTTGAGGAACTATGGTATGGTTCGGTATGGATGGAGTAACTAGCCTCGTTCCATTTTGCTTCCTCTTGTGATAATGTTATTAATGGATGGTAGTGCATTGCTTATGACTTACTGAGTTATATACTCACTCGGTGTTTCCTTGTCACCTATTTTAGGTTTCTTGGACTCGTCTCTTTTTGCGTGATCGGGCCGTCATTGGAGTCATCACACCGGCTAGCAAGTTTTGGTACTTTCTTCTTAGTCTGCTTAGGAGAACATTTCGGCATGTATAGGCTATTATGTTGTGTTTGAACTTTGATATGTAAACTTTTAGCCATGCGAAAATGGCATAAATGTTCGGTTGGGTTTGGTTTCATAACGTTAGGTCGTAAATCTTGGTAATTCGACTTTTCTTTTTATGCCATATGTCATGGTTGATTATTTTGGTGTTAAAATTCATGATATGGCAATAGTGTAGTAGGGGGATGTTTGACAATGATTAGCCTTTGGCATGGATAGTCATGATCATAATTGGTGATATGTATGATGAATTACTAGTTAGATCAAGGAGAAATCACGAAATAGGCATAGTTGCTTTCGTAACAGATGCTGGCAGCAGCAGTGACGTGAGATTGAAAAATCACTAAAAATAGTAGGAGTGAAATTAATTAATGAATAAATTTTGTAATCGAAGCTTGATGAGTCTATTTTCATATAGAAGTAACGAAATGATCATATGGACAGTATGTTAAGAGATATTCAGGTTCTCGTGAGATAGGGCCAGAACGGTTTCTGGATTCCCTGTTCCGACTTTGAAAATTCATTATAAATTAACCAGAGATAATTAGGAGTCATGCCATATATGTACAGATTCCTCTCTGAGTCTAGTTTCTATAGAAACAAACTGCATCGGAATTGAAGCTCTGTGCAGGGAGATATCCAAGTCGTAATGCGCAAAGGTCAGTGTAGTCGATCCCTGTAACATGGGAGACTTTAACTAATAAACTGTACTAATTTTCCCGACCAAAAATTCTACAAAAATTCTACCATATAGGTATATGAGTCTAGTTCCAGGGAAAATTTACGGAACTGGATTTTGAGTTTCAGAACTCAAGATATGATTTTTAAAGCGACTAGTACGCAGATTGGCAGCTTGTCTGGGAAATGTCAAATAAGTGGTTTGAAGTCTGTTAACACCTCATGTTTGACTCCGGCGACGGTCTCGGGTTCGGGGTGTTACACAATCCACGTCACTCTCAGCCAGCTATACGTGTACCAGATAAATCACCCTAAAAAAGAGGAGTAAAAGAGGTGTGTTGAGAGGGACAAATCTTCCCTATAAAAGGAGTAGAGAGAAGGGACGAAAGGACATACACGGATTGTGAGGAAAAAAAGAAAAGAAAGTGAAGAGTTACTCTCTCTACAACAGAATTCAGTGGAGTAATTTAAAAGGGACGAAGAATGGAATAGCTAAAGAATAGGAGATCACAAACGCAAAAAAAGGGGAAGAGAAATTTGCCCTAGGTTTTGCGTAGAATCTAGATAAGAAGTTAGAATGCAGTTAAACTTCTTGCAGTTCTGTGTTTGTTCTATTTTCTTGGTTTTAAATTCTTTGATTCGTGAAACTTGAATTATGTTGATGAATGATTTAATTTTGGATTTCATTGCTTAACCCATGAGCTAATTATCTTCAGGTTGGAATTATTTGGGTGAATATTGAGTTAACTGTAATGCCCATGATATGCTTGTGATAAATTTTACTGTTTTATTCAATTCTTGTTTATTTAGAATGCATGCAAGTTCTAGACATAGTTGATTGCATGTTATGAACTTAGATGGATTTGAATCTGAAAGGATTAAATACATTAGATTCTTAATCGAAAGATACATGTGAGTATTCGAAATAATATTTGTAGCACTCTAGACATAGAAGATGAGACATGTACAGGTATAAAACATTAGTTGGGTTAACATTTGTGAGTCTTGTAGATATACACAGACTCCAAATAATAATTAGAGATTACTTTCGAAAGAAGTAGACTATAGTAGTAATTATCTGAGAAGTAGTTTAGTCATGACTTTGCCATCGCATTATTATGTTATGAAAATATTCCCTGGGTAATTCTTTATCATTCAACAACAGAAATACTCTCTACTTGTTCATTGTGATACAAATTCCAAGCCAAAACATATTAGACAAACAGAAGGAAGACCATTGCCACCTTTTCCTCAACTGTTCCAAAAATCTAAGAAAGTTGTTTAATTCAAGAAATTTCTGAAAGTCCTGAATAAATTACATATTAATATACCATTGGTGGAATTATTGGAGCAAATGTCTAACTACGTAAAGTTTATGAAAGATATTCTATCAAAGAAAAGAAGGCTAGGAGAATTTTAGACTGTTGCTCCCACTGAAGGGTGCACAATAATGTTCTGAAACAAATTGCCACCAAAATTAAAGGATTTAGGGAGTTTTACTACATTGCTCTATTAGTGATCAATATGTAGGCAAAGCACTAAGTTTTGGGTGCAAGCATAAATCTAATGCCTATGTCTACTTTCAGGAAGCTTGGAATCGGAAAGGCAAGACCCATAACTGTTACACTATAGTTAGCTGATAGATCTTATATACATCTAGAAGGTAAAGTCGAAGAAGTGCTGGTAAGAGTTGACAAATTTATTTTCCCACTAGATTTTATCATTTTGGAATGTGAGGCTGATAAAGAGGTCCTGGTTATGCTTGGGAGACCTTTCTTAGCCACCGGTAGAACAGTAATTGATGTCCAAAAGGGTGAATAAACTATGCGAGTTAATGATCAACAGTTAACTTTTAATGTCTTTGAAGGTTTGAAGTGTGCAAATACTGATAAAGAATGCCATGCTATTGAAATCATTGATACAATAATACACGAAAAAATGAAGATTTTTGTTCTAATAACTCAGAAAATGATGCAGATGTTTATGAGTTAATTGATGCAGACATGACTGTAGAACTTGATAAATTGATGGAAGTTCAGCAAATTGGAAATGGATCAATGGGCAGTTTTGAACCACTAAATCTATTCAACTATTCTTTTACATCTCATCGACCATTAATGGAAGATCCTTCTAAGCTGGAATTAAAGCCCTTGCCATTGCACTTGAAGTATGCGTATCTAGGAGATAAGAACACATTGTCTATAGTCATCTCTGCAAAGTTAACAGCAGAACAAGAGGGTCACTTATTGGAAGTCTTAAGAAAATCTAAGAAAGCCTTGGGATGGTCAATTGCAGATATCAAAGGAATTAGTCTGATAATTTGTATGTACAAGATAATACTGGAGGATTTCCATAGCAAATCTATTGAGCAACAAAGAAGACTGAATCCTATCATGAAGGAAGTGGTAAAGAAAGAGATCATTAAATGGTTGGATGCTGGAATCATCTACCCAATTTCTAATAGTTCGTGGGTGAGCCCTATGCAGTGTGTACGTAAAAAAAGGTGTGTCACTGTGGTCACCAATGATAGTAATGAACTTATTCCTACTCGTACTATTACGTGATAGAGGGTTTACATGAATTATCGGAAGCTCAAAACAAACCACCAAGAAGGACCATTTCCCTTTGCCATTTATCGATCAAATGTTGGATAGACTAGTAGGGAAAGCCTTATACTATTTTCTGAATTGATACTCAAGATACAATCAATTATGCATAGCGCCTGCTAATCAGGAGAAGACCACATTTACTTGTCCATATGGAACTTTTGCATTTAGAAGAATGCCATTTGGGTTATGTAATGCCCTTGCACCTTGTGGATGGTGGCTATATTTTTAGAAATGGTGGAGAAATTCTTAGAAGTCTTTATGGATGATTTCTCACTATTTGGTTATACATTTGAAGACTGTTTGCAAAATCTGGAGTTAGTCCTTTATCGATGTCAAGAAACCAATCTTGTATTGAATTAGGAAAAATGCCACTTCATGGTTTGTGAGGGTATTGTTCTAGGACATAAGATTGCAGAACAGGGAATTTCCATTGACAAAGCAAAAATTAAGGTTATTGACAAATTACCACCACCTACATTAGTAAAAGGTATTCGAAGCTTCCTCGATCACGCAGGATTCTATCGTCGATTTATCAAGGATTTTTCCAAAATATCGAACATATTTGTACAATATTGGAACAAAACAAATCTTTTAATTTTGATGACCCATGCTTGCAAGCATTTGAAGAACTAAAGAAGCGATTGGTCATAACACCAATAAACACTGGACCAAACTGTACCTTACTATTCAAACTAATGTGTCATGCAAGTGACTTTGCGGTAGGAATAGTCTTGGGACAAAGAAAAGCCAGGGTTTCTTATGCTATTTACTATGCCATTCGTATGCTGATTGTAGTATCCCTAAACCGAGCCTAATAGTTTTGGGTACATTTTTTGAGTTTCGAGCATGAAGTTAGGAATCTATCGGGTTCATAGTATTTTTTTTAATTAAGGGGGTCAATTTCATCTAAAATTGATTAAATAATAATTTGAAAAATAAAAATATTTTTGGAAAATTAATTTTAAATAAATTAAGTAATTATTACTAAAAATATTTAATTTGAGTCGAAAAAGAATTTGAAAATAATTTTTATTGGGGGTTAATTTGAGTTAAATTTAAATATTAAATAAATTGGATTTAATTGTAAAATAAGGGAAATTTTGGAGTATTTATTTGGAAAATAAACCTTTAAATTCAGAATTTTGGAGGGAAAGGATCAATTGGTAAAGTAAGGGAAATGTGGGGGTGGCCATTGGGCAAATTTTCCAATTTTTTAATTTCTGATGGGTTGTTTCAGATTTAAACACAATGCATCTAGCCTAATTTTCACACCATTTACATTAGATTAGAGAGCTATAAAATTCATTTTATTTGCATGGTTTTAAATATCTATCATCAGAAAATAGATTCAATAAATTTCCTTCTCAAAATACTCTCATTTCACTCGAAATTATTCACAAAAGTAACAAAAAATATTCTGAAATTTCTCAAGATTCTTGAATCAAGATTTTTAATCAAAGGCTTTAGAATTATTAAAAGGTAATTATTATTTCTAAACTTATTTTTATGATGATTAGAAGCATATTTACATGATTTGAGTGATAAGGACATGATTTTTCATTAATGTCATCTTCTTCAAAAGCTTAAGATGTTTTAATGGTGGATCTTGAATTTTGAGAGGAAAGCCACAAATCAATAGATGGTCCAACTCAAAATGGATCTATTAGAAGGTTTTTTATCTTATTTTTCAAGATTAGACATGTTTTGTTGGGTAATTTAAAGAAATTTGAATTTCATCATCTTCATGAACCAATTTTTCAAATTTTGTGGAATTGATTTAAATGTGAAATTGATGCTTAGTATATGTTTATTTGGTCTAGTATTGATGTTTGGAACTGATTAGGAGGGCTGGAGTGCTCGATTTTGTCAGGAATCAAGTTTTCGACTTGATGAGACAAATCCTGTAAGGCAACTTTGAGTGAGAATTTTGTGTAGCCTACTTGATGAAAATTTGTGGTTATTGTATCTTTTGAAAGGTGGTACTATTTATTTTATCTCTATTAAAGCTCCGAATCTTGAAAAGAATCGAGTTAATCGAAATTGAAGCTTGGATTTGCTTGGCTAATCACTTGGTTGTGGTTGAGTTAGTTATGTTGTGAGTGTTATTAAAGGGTGATTTGGTAAATTGACCCTCAATTATGCTTAATTGGATGATTAATTACTGATTACAAATATTTAATTGAGTTTTGGTTGGTTAATTTTGCAACATTATTGATATATGTTTAAGTGATGAAAGTTTTGTTAAGTGTTGGTAAGTGTGCATCTAGTGATTTTATGTGCTTGATTTGATTGATTATAATGGTGAACTAAGCAAGCATGCTGGAGTTTTGGGTTCATGATATGTTGATATTTCAATTGATAAATGAACATTGCTAATAGGTAATTAGTAAGCTAGATTTTATTTGACGTTAAAATGGCTATGTTACATAATTCACATATGCATTTTGGTACTTTACATTGAGCACATTATTCACTAAGATTATGTTATGATTGATTGGTTATATTGGCATTATAGCATGGTGGATCCATTCGATATGGTTGGCATGCCATAGGATTTGTGAGTACTCACCATATTGATATGTTATTTGTGAGAAATGAGGCTCTAGATGGACTGATTTTGAGTAGATAAGGGAGTGTTGAGCTTGTGTCTCCACTCAATAGGACAAACTTGAGGCAATATACGGGAGTGTGTGGCCCTGACCCACTCAATCTGTGACTAATTCTGATTCTAATTCTGATTCTGATTGGAAGTAAGGAGATCTATTTATCCGACGTATGATCACCCGATTAAGCCATGATTGTTTATGCCAATATAAATGTATGAAATGTTATATGTTAAATTGATGATTAATTATGATTTTTGATACATGGTTGAGCATATGGCATTGAACTATTGTGGATTGATATTGTTGTTGAAAATTTGTACTTGATTGGTTTCAATTTCAGCATGATTTGGGTGCTAATTTACCCGTCGTTTTATTTACATTCACTGAGCTTTTTAAACTCACACCCTCACATTCGTGCAGTTAACCGACGGGATTGAGGAGCTAAGGAGCTGCAAGAGAGTTCCAAGAGATTATGGCTCGGTAGAGATTTAGTTACACATTTTAGAGATGTTAATCGGGCATTGTGGAACTTCCAGGACTTAGTTTAATTTTGGTTGTAACTAGACTTGGACATTTAATTTTGGTTGTAACTAGACTTGGACATTGTACATTTTTTATTTTGGATGGTTTTATAATATCATATATGCATGTTTGAGTTTCATTATTGAATAATTTATGGTGTATTTTTGCTTGATAAGGGCATGATGTTTACACTAACCATTGATTAAATGAAGCTTCCATGGAGTGGTTTACTAGCGACTAAGGTACGCCAATTGTTTGAATTAACCGGTGGGTGATATGCATGAAATTGAATGTTTAATTCTATTTAATTGAAGATTAATTGGTGTTCATAAATTCAACTTAAGGTGTATGAATATGTATGATATCTAATTGTAGCTAAATCGGGTTTAATTGGCCATTAAAATACTCAAAAGCGCGTATAAAATTTAATTTTTTGCACACAAAAAATGCAGTGGCCTATTTGGGGTTTGAATCCTGGTCTTTTAAAATTAGTTCTCTAGTCCATTTAAATTACAAATTAGTTTTGTGCCTTGATAAGTCTAATTAAAGCCTTAAATGATAAGGAAACTTGATAAAATTTTAGGACTAGACTTGTAATTGATAAAATTTGTTAGAAATGCACTCAATTTAATATCTGGGTATAGTATTGATAGTTTGAAATTGTTACAATTTAGTCCTTAATAATACAACTTGAATTAGACAAAAAGTAAACTTGGATTAAGCTAAAATTTTTAGGGCTTACATAAATTGACTAAAAGAACATTGGTAAATGTATATATCTAAGTTCGAGTTAGCATTAATTGACTAAAAGAACGTAGGCAGTAAAATACAAAAAAGCCCTTAGGATAAATTACTTATAAAAATTTTAACATTGGTTCACAAATTGTTTCCGCATTAATAAATAACTAATAAATGGATAAGGTTGAGGTATTATAAGGTTAGGGTGTGTCTTGGGAGGTCGTTAGCCGGAGAGTCACTTAGGTGGCTAATGTAACGCTTTAAATTCGAGTCGGTCTGTCCCAATCAGGTTTGGAGTGTCACACTAACAAATGTGCAGCTAAATTACACCACCACTGAGAAAGAGCTATTAGCTATAGTATTTTTCCTTTGACAAATTTAGAGCTTATCTCGTGGGAACTAAAGTCACAATGTATATGGATCATTCTACTATCAAAAACTTGATGACAAGAAAGATGCTAAATCAAGATTAATTCGATGGATATTGTTGCTACAAGAATTTGATCTAGAGATTCAAGATAGGAAGGCCACAGACAAGCAAGTGGTTGATCATTTATCACGCCTAGAAGCAGGGAATGAATATGATAATATTCATCTAATTAAAGATGAATTCCTTAATGAGTAGTTGTTGGTTGCCATGGCATTACCATGGTATCCTGACATTGTTAATTTTCTTGTTAGTTGATTATTGCCACCCAAGCTTTCTAGTCCAGGAAGAAAGAAATTCCTCCACAATGTTAAGTAGTACTACTGGGATGAGGAATTCTTATTCAAATAGTGTGCAAACCAGATCATTAGAAGATGTATTCTAGACGATTAAATCTAGAGTATTCTACATCACTGTCATTTAGCACCATATAGAGGCCACTTTGGGGGTATGTGAACTGCTACAAAAGTTCTCCAGTCTGGTTTTTATTGGCCAACAATGTTTAAAGATGCTCATGAATTCTGTAAGGCCTGTGATCACTATCAAAGGACTGAGAATTTATCCAGGAGATATGAAATGCCCTTATAAAATATAATAGAAATGGAACTCTTTGATGTGTGGGGAATTGATTTCATGGGTCCATTTCCACCCTCTTCGGGTAATATCTACATATTAGTCACTGTTGACTACATCTCCAAGTGGGTTGAAGCCACTGCTCTACCCAAAAATGATGCCGAATCAATATTGAAATTTCTTCATAAAAATATTTTTACCCGGTTTGTATCCGTCGTGCGTTAATCAGTGATGAAGGTTCCCACTTTGATTGCAAGTTAGTTGCCAATGCCCTTAACAGATGTGGGGTGCGACATAAAATTGCCACGGCATGTCATCCCAAGACAAATAGACAAGCAGAAATCTCTAATAGAAAGATTAAACAAATTCTAGACAAGGTAGTAAATCCCAACTGAAAAGATTGGTCTGCAAGACTGGATGAAGTTTTGTGGGTATATCGAACAACTTTTAAAACACCATTGGGTATGTCACCTTTCCAACTGGTTTATGGTAAACCATGCCACTTTCCTGTTGAACTGGAACATAAGGCATTCTGGGCAATCAAGAAACTTCATATGGATTGCAAATCTGCTTGAAATAATCGCTTACTAGAGTTGAATCAGATGGATGAATTTCGAACTCAAGCCTATAAAAGTGCCAAGCTATATAAAACAAGGCCAAACGATGGCATGACAGCAAAATTTTGCTACAGTAATTTGTTCCTGGACAACAAGTCTTGCTTTTTAATTCCAATTTTAAAGTATTTCTTGGCAAATTAAAGTCTCGGTGGTCAAGTCCATTCGAATTTGTTCAAGTATATCATCATGGAGCAGTGGATATTAAACGCAAACAAAATGGGTCTACTTTCAAAGTCAATGGCCAACGACTAAAGCATTACTTTGGTACTCCTATACTTCAGGATAAAACTTCCATCATTTTTTCAAACTGATTAATATTTTTTGCTTGCACAATTTATTTAATTATTTTTAATCTCTTTATTTCAGTTGAATTAATAAATTTTATTAACTTATATTTTCTTTTTGTCCAGGTAAGTAGGGCCCAAGTTTCTTGGCCTCAACTCCACTTATTTTATAAGTCATTTTTTAGTTTAATCAATTTACTCAATATTACAATCTTTCCTGGTTAAATACTTACTATTACTTTTGTCAGACCATGATTAAGGCCCAACCTTATTACCCCCGTCACAGATTCTTTACCTTTAAGTTTTTACCCTAGCCAATTTAGTTTCCTCTTCACTGTTACCTTCATTTTATTTCTCTACTTATTTTGCTCTTTATTTTCTCCCAAACTTTTAAAGGTCTCATATTTTTCATTCTTACAGTTATCATCTTCATTTCCATGGCTCAACAAGCACCATCTAATTCCACTATTGGATAGCCACGTACATTTTTCAACAAGGCAGCGAAAACTAAGTACCACCAAAATATTTCCAAACTGCCTCTATGCTTGAAAAAGGGATTTCCTTTTCGAGACGCCCCTTTTATGGGGTATACTAAAGCCATTTCATCCGTGGTGGAGCAACATGAATGGTAGATTTTCTGTCTCCATCCTGATAATGTTTTCCCTCATGTGGTAAAGAAATTTTATGCTCATCTTACTTCTCCTGAAAATGTCTTTATCTATGTGTGAGGTGCCTAAGTATTGCTTGATGCTGAGTCTATAAATACACAATACGAGCTGTCAGATGGTCCAGAAGAACACGTAGATTTCCTCAAGACAATAACAATAGAAAAATTAAATCACGTTCTCATCGATGTCTGTGTGGAGGGCACAAAGTGGATAGTATCTAGGAATGATTGTTACACTATTGATAAGGTCACTTTGAAGCCCCACTGTAGGGTAAGGTATCAATTCCTCAAAAATCATCTCATCCCATCTACCCACAACTCTACAATCTCGAAAGAGCATTTGCTACTTCTTCACTCAATTATGATGGGACGAAAGATAAATGTTGCAAACATTATATTTTGAGAAGCCCATCGCCGTGCCTTAAATCTGTTTGTGCTTTGAAATTTCCTTACCTTATAACCACACTTTGTTAGATGGTTAAGGTTCCTCTTCAAGTAAATGAAGGATGAACCCCTAACAAAAGGTGCCGTTACTAAGCACGTTACTTTAGAATTTTTTTGCGAGGAATTGGAACGACATCTGGATCCCTCCCTGGCAACTTCTCCACCCCGGCACACTAATGCTGCTCCATCAACTTCTAAGATTGCATTTGAGCGGAATGTCCTTGAGCCTCTAGAGCCTTTGCAGCAATAATTTCAAAAACTGAAAATGCAACAACAGTTGATGGCTATGGATCTTGGCAAGGCTCAAGAGGAAATGGCCATATTTTGAGGCTATGTTAAACACAGGGACAAAGCTATTAAGAAGTTGCTTCAAAAGAACTTTACTCGCCTAATAACTACATACCCTGTTTTTTCCCAAAATTTATTGCTGGAACCCAAGGAGGATGGTGATGAGGGCGACAAACCTACTGCGAAGAAGCAATCCACCAAAAAATAAGGAGAAGTAGAGAAAACTAAATCTGTCCATGTTGACTCTGAGAAGAAAGATGATGATGTGACTCAAGCCCCTGCACCTACCAACACTACCACTACCACCACACCTAGATCGAAAACACCTATGACTGCACAAAAACATGTAGTTCATCAACTGATCGATGAACTCACAAAATTAGAATCCAATTCTAAAGACAAGGTGCCTATTAGTAAGTGTAAAAGGAAGCGTTTCAAGATAACTATTGGAAAAATAGTTCCAGCTGAGAGTGGTGAATCCGAGTGGCAGCAACGTTACAAATGTGATGGTAGGAAGTCTACTGAACCAACTTAAGAGTAATAAACATTTTGTCCAAGATTTAATTTTTTAATTCATGCATTCATTCTTCTTTATCGTTGCATTTCTATACTTGGAAATATGTATTCTCTAACATTTTTCATTTTTCTACATTGAGGACAACGCATCCCTTAGGTTTGGGGGTGTGTTTGTGCATATAGGTTGCATTAGATATGTATGTTAATATTTGTTGTCTTGTCATTTACTTTGCCATGACATACAATTTCAAAATAATTGCTAGATTTTAAGTATTTTTTTAGTCTATGATATTCTATGAGGATAATAATTCTTTGATAAATTTAGAAAACTATTCGAGTAGTTTGGTCTTTTTAATGTTGAAAATTGATTCTTAAAAGTAGAACAACCTAAGTATCAATGCGATTAAGTCTATAGTAGGATTCTTTTAAAGCATCTAGAATTTTTTAATCCTAAATTCAATAATCTGTTTGTAAATAATAAAGAATACAATAGTTTTGCACTCCAATGTTTGAATTTATTAAGTAGGTCAGTAATGCTTTCTTTGCTCCATCGTATTATTGATAAGAAAAATGAGTTCAAATAAGAGTGTTAAAAAAACATATTAATAATAATTTAGGGACACTCTTCTGAAGTGTTAGGCTGACTAGCTAAAGAGGTAGTTCTTTGCTCATCCATCTGTTTAGTTAAAAGCCTTAACTTTATGTGCGAATTCCATTCAAATTGTGGAATGATGTAATATATGATAGTCTAATGTTTGCTTCATTGAGGTTGTGAACTAAAGAAATCATGTGACAAGATGAATTCCTTATAGAAAGTAATAATTCTAATTAAAATTTTGAATAAGTAAGAATAGTGATATTGAATTTAGTGGAAAGATATTTTAAATATATTAGAAGAGGTCTGCTATAGCCATAATTGCATAATTATTTAGAAACTTTTATTTTTATGAAACATTTTCTGCACTTCATTTGTTGAACAAGTCTATAAAACTAGAACCAAGTTTTTTCTTTATTTAGAAGACTGCTGAGAATAGAGGTGAAAAATATATTTCATATAGTCCAGTGATATATTTGGTAATTGTAATGTTTTGGCAAATTCATGCGTATCCGCGTTCATGCATACTCATACATATTTGATTGAGGACAAGCAATAATTTAGGTTTGGGGTGTGATAGCTCTTGAAAGGAGTCTTATTTTAGGCCTCTAAACTGAAATATTTGTTTGTAATTAAGAAAATATGTTCGCATTTTAGACTTATTATTAGAGCATTGCATACTAAAGCTTGAATTGTTATTCAACTATAAATTTATGTTACTTTTAATTGCTGGAAAGATGTTTGGTTGCTTTTTGTCGTAGGTGTAGCTAGGATCAAAGAAGAAAGAAGAAGGAACAAAGGAAAAGGGAAAGAGAACGAAGGAGGTGAAACATTGCCATGGCAAATGGTGGGATAGATTGCCAACTAAAATGCCATGGCACTTTCAAGAAGATGATGCACCACTCAATCCAAGTCACTCTCAGCCAGTTGTACGTGTACTAGATAAATCACCCTAAAAAAGAGGAGTAAAATAGGTGTGCTAAGAGAGACAGATCTACCCTATAGAAGGAGGAGAGAGAAGGGAAGAAAGGACACACACGGATTCTAAGGAAAAAAGTAAAGAAAGAGAGCAATTACTCTCTCTAAAAATAGAATCTGGTGGAGGAATTTAGAAGAGAAAAAGAAGGGAGCAACTAAAGAATGGGAGATCACAGACGCAAAGAAAGGGAAGAAAGATTTGCCTTGTGTTTTATGTAAAATTTGGATAAGAAGTTAAAGTGCAGTGAAAACTTCCCATAGTTCTGCATTTGTTCTGTTTTCTTTGTTTTACATACTGTGATTCGTGAAACTTGAAGTATGTTGATGAATGATTTAATTTTTTCTTTCATTGCGCAACCCATGAGCTAATTATCTTTGGGTTGGAATTATTTAGGTGAATATTGAATTAACTGTAATGCTCATGATATGCTTATGATTAAATGTACTGTTTCATTCAATTCTTGTTTATTTCGAATGCATGCAAGCTGTAGACATAGTTGCTTGCATGTCATGAACTTAGGTGGATTTGAATCTGAAAGGATTAAATACATTAGATTATTAATCAAATGATACATGTGAGTATTCGAAAGAATATTTACAACACTCTAGACATAGAAGATGCGATCTGTATAGGTATACAACATTAGTTGGGTTATCATTTGTGAATCTTGTAGACATATACAGACTCCAAATAATAATTTGAGTTTACTCTCAAAAGAAGTAGACTATAGTAGTAAATATCTAAGCAGTAGTTGATCATAACTTTGCCATGGCATTATTATGTTATGAAAATATCCCCTAAGTAATTCCAACCATTATCATTCAATAGCAGAAATACTGTGTACTTGTTCCTTGAGATTTTCCATGACATTTAGATTGTTTGGTCAAATTTCAGTTATAATTGATACTATTTGTTCATGCATTAATTCCCTCACCAATTTATACTTTGGTGATGCCTTTCGGCTTAAATTGTTTCCTTACTCTTTTAGATATCATGCAAGAGTGTGGTTGATTGCTTTGCCGTCGGGAACAGTGGCATCATGGAATGATCTTTGCCAGAGATTTTTGCTACGGTATAATCCCCCAAACATGGATGCCAAGCTTAGAAATTGCATCACATCTTTTCAGCAATTAGAAGATGAAATGTTATATGAAGCTTGGGAAAAACATAAGGAATTACTTCAGAAATGTTCGATGCATGGATTCCAGCACTAAACATGGATGGAGATATTTTATAATAGGTTGAATGCACATACAAGGATGGTAGTTGAAGCCTTCGCCAATTGTAATGTGTTTGATAAATCTTATAATAAAGCATATGAGATTTTGGAAAAGATTACCAACAATGATTATCAATATCCGACCGCAAGAGTTTGGATGGGTAAGAAAGCTACTAGCACCATGGAGCTTGATGCAATCACTTCATTGACAACCCATGTATCATCTTTTACTAATATGATCAAGACGATAAAGATACCAACTGCAATTCAGAAGGTGAAAGCAGTTGGGCTAGCATGTGTTTATTGTGGTGAAGGCCATGTTTGTTTTATTTATAGAAATAAACCTTAGAAAAAAATAATATCTGTGTTTTTGGATAGACAGGTCCTGGTCATTCCCGAGTTTCAACCAAATATCTTTTCAACTATTTTCATACCACGAATTGCCTCGAGTATCTTAAAGTTGAGTAAATAGCCCTACTGCGTCATCTATTTATAGTGAGAGAAAGTAAAATCATTATTGAACTAGAGAAGATTGTTTCAAATAGAAAAACACTCCCTACTTAGAGTAGGATTAGGCTGGGAGGCACAACCCTAGTATTCTTACTAAGGTTGTCGCCCCATCATATTCCATTAAGGAATTTTGGGCCTCTCACATCAGGTCAAATTTCAGGTACTTCACGGACCCTTTGACCCAGTACTTTGTAATCTAATCCAACCCGGTTTTGTTTTTCTATTTCCCCAAACAAATTTCAATATTTATATTAAATAATTTTTCATCCCAATTTTACCCTTAATAAAATTATGATTTTACACCTAATAAAATTTTTGAGAAATTTTATTTAATATCTCACCATTCAATTTGTGCACTATCATGGTAAGGTTTATTTTCATTTTTTAGTTTTAAAATAGCTCAAAGATATAAACTAAATCATCCGATCTTTTTTTCAAATTCCTTGTTCTTTTCTAAATGAATTCATTTCTCATTTTCATTTCTATTTTGAGAAAATCACAATCATTTCCAAATGATTTCATTTTCTCCATTTTCATTTTGGAGAAAACCATAATCATTTCCTAAATGTTTTCCATTTCTCCATTTGTATTCATTCTGTTCATTTTGATTTAGTATACAATTCATTTATTGTTTCAATGAGCTAGCAGAGGGACCGATTAGACATATGCAATTTAGGCTTAAATGATTTATAATTAATTTTTAGCTTTTCATCTATTAATTATAAACTCATTTAGTCATGAATTCATTTCACTATAGTATCATCACTAAGCCCTCCCCAACATCATACCATTATGAAAGCAGCTCGATTAGTGCTTGTCCAATGACGTTGTCATAAGTGTGTTGCACTCATAGAATATCCTTAAAATATTTAAGATAATATTCATTCTCCTAATGTGATCCTATTTTATCTCATGTTAACCACTATATCTTCCTTTATGCAAAGTCAATTATCAAATAGTAATAAAGTCATTCATCACAAAGACGAACGATCCATGGCTCGGGCTATTGAGAGTTTATCATTTATCCGTGGCTCAGGCTATCAATTTCATTATTGTGAATGACGCTACATACTACAGAAGTCATGCACCTAATGCACTAGCTTTTGGTTTCTTATCTATTCGAACTTAGGCTTTTACTTACGTTAATGTGTACGAGTCACGCATACATAGTTTGTCATCCACTCAAGATTTAGGTATGCCACACTATGAATGTCACAAGTGAATAAATTCATAAACAAATTCAAGATCTATTGTTCTTAGGTCATGTCTGATGTACTGCCAATCCAGTCAATCACAAATATGTCTCTATGTTTGGGTATTCATCTCTCTGATGCCCAAGACAAAGAATCTTCATAATTGGACTTCATAGATGACATATTAGTCATTCAATTGGTTTATTCATTTCTGATTAAACTAAGGACATTTTTAGGTTTGTCTACTAATACAAGTTGTCTTTTCGTATTACGATTCGACCATGTAATACCCTTAGTATTAGTTTAAATACTAGACAACTAATGAGCAATATTTGTTTCCATTCTGCTTTGAGTGCAAAAAAACATACGAGTACAATTGATCTGCCATAATTCATTGTAGTAGATTAAACTAATTTTCACATGTAGGGAGCTTGAATATAAGCCTTTTTGTTATATTTTAGTTAAGTTTTCATAATTTTATTTATATTCAGTAAAATGTGAAAATTGTGCCTTTTATTGACCTTAGGGGTAGAATGAGGCCTAAGGGTAAGCTAACACACTTTGTGAGTGTACATGAGACAATTAGAAGGTGCTTAAACGGATACTAGTCGCTATGTCACAACACGGATGACTCGTTGTCGCAACATAAGGAGTAGAATAGAGAAAATTCAAGATTGCCTTCGATGTCGCAACATACCCCTAAAGGTAGCTTCAAAGGAGTATATTGATTGCTATGTCGTGACATAAGTTCTGGTGTGTCACGACATCGATTCTGTGATAAAAAAAACACCAAGCAGGGACGTTTTGATCTACACAATCAAACTTTAAGCTCCGGAATGTCAACTAACCTAGGTTTAATGACGACGGCCACCTAAAGGCTATAAATAGGGTCTTTGTCACCTATTATGGACATCACTCCTTTAGCCTAGATTATCTCTTGTCAATTTAGTTTAGCTTTCTTTCTTTCTTAGGGTATTAGGTTTATTTCAATTGTTCCTATTGATTTCAAGAGATCTAAATTGTGGAAGCATTCAAACTCTGTAGATTCATGCTGAATTTCAATACACTCAGGCTCTTTCATTTATGATATCTTGTCAATTTAATTAGCATGCTTTCTCTTTACATCGATTATATATTATCTATGGAACCCATGAGGAACTAATCCCTCTATGGTGGGTTAATGAGTGGAGGTATGATCTATTAATTTTTTTGTAGTGTTACTCAACGGATCAGTGGAAACACGAAAATTTATGTGTTTTCACATGCCCTTTTTAACTTAAAAACATGCTATTTTGGTTAAATTCTTGTCGAAAAATGATTAAATATTATAAAATAATTAAATTATATTAAAAATATGAACAGGATGAATTTTAAATAATTTTATAGTTAATTTTGATTAATTTTGACTATTTTCGACAGATTCGCACAAAGGGCGAAAATTGGCTCGGCAGACAATGCTCGAAGAATAAAACTGAGTAGCAATTTGAAGCATCGACAAAAATTTATTTCCAGCCTAAGATGGTCCAAAATTTTCTGTTAATTCATAATATAATTAATTTTAATTTATTCCCATTTTAATTTGGGCTAAATAAATTATTATTAATTAATTATGGAAAAAAAGGGTCCAGTTGAACTGCATTGGTCGAACCGAATCTAGTGAACCGAACCAGCCACCAATTGGCCTGCCCAGAACCGTCCATATGCTGACCCAAATCAGAATTTTAGCTGACTAAATAAGCTTGCAAAGAAGCTCTTCAAGAACTTTCAACCTAGCATTCAAACCCCTCCAAATAATGTGGCTTTATGGATTTGCCCCAGGCTATTTTTGGAAAAGTTGATCTCTCAACTTTGCCATGTGTGTGGCCAGCCAAGGGGATCTCTTTTGCTGATGGAACTTGCCATTTTTAACAGCCACAATCAGCTATAAAAGCCACCCCTTGCTGATCATTCAACTCATCCCTCACACTTTCATTCTCTCTTCTCCTCTCTCACTTTCTCCCAACTTTTCCTTCCCATTTTCCCTTTTTTTGAAGTGCTGATTTCTTCTCTTGGGAAAGAGGTCCTCATCAGCCATTGTTGATCAGCAATTAAAGTGTTCATAAGCCACCTTGATAGCCGAGGACAATGGAGAACAAAGAACGGAGAAATTAGTCAAGCCACAGAGAAACACCGTATTTGCTTCCTGTTCCTTATCTTTTTAAATTTAAATGTTGTTTTGAAAAACATGTTTATAAATATTTATGCTATTGAAATGGTTATTTTAATCAATCTAGCTTGAATTTAATCCGTGTTGGGTTGATTATATTTTGCTTACTTGAATTATTGAAATTGTGTTTGTGCTGTTATAGGCCTTGGTAAGATGCTTGATTAAGTAAAATCATGCCTAAGTTATTCTTACAATATTAATTGTTAGATAACTAATGAATTAATTATTAAATCGTACTGAAATTGTAATTAATCTACACAATACTTAATCAGTGCATGTTTATTCTTCTAAGGTAGCTGAAGTTAATTTAGCATTGTATTTGGCGATACATATGCCTTGCCTAACTTGCAAGATTATTGTGATTAAACTGTTTGAAGGTAGAAATACTCTGTTACCTCACTTGATCTTTTATATGCTTGTGAAGATTGATTAATCGCTTGGATTGACATTGAAAAATGTTCAAGAGATTGATTAATTTAATAAGTATGTATGAGCACTAGTTAGCAAATTATCGAGTTGTCGTGAATTTGTTCGTAGCAGTATAAACATAAGTTTAATAATTCTAAGTTAAAGGAATGTAATTAATCCAACACAATTATATCATCTTGATTAAACCTTATTTGAAACTGTGCATTAGAACCTTTTTATTTTTAAATTTCTTTTTTTACTTAGTTTTTAACCCTTAGTTTTTAATCATCTTTAAACCAAAATATTTTCCATCACCAAAGTGTTTTAACATTAATTTCATAAATATTATTTTTTACAGTCCCTGTGGGTACGATAACTCGACATTTACTTGTCACTTTTGATACGATCAGCCTCGGTGTTAAGTCAAGTCGTATTTGAATTGTATGATCGTCGACAAGGAAGTTTCGTTCGGTTTCGAAAATGGATGAATTTTGGTTAAGTATGGAATTGTATGTTGGAATAAGTTCGAGGTGGCTAATAGATAGATGGATTTTAGATGGAATATCTTTGGATGGGCTCGGTTTAACAAAGAAGTAGGATAGAAAAAGTAAGTGATGGAGATGAATAATAGAAATTAAACATTAATAAAGATTTGATACTATAACGAGTATCACCCCAAATCTTATATGGTTTAAGGTGACAGTTGGGAATAGGTTGATGGACCTCGACCCGTTACTTAGCAAAGTAGGAACCAAAGGTATATTTAGATGGATGAACGCCGCACTAGGGTTGGTGATAAGTTTAGAAACAAGTTAAAGATGACACCACTAGCTCGCTAGATAAGTCACTCGAGACTCATACGAAATTGGAGAGGAAGTTAACCTCACAGAAACAAAGTTTTATTAAACAAATTGGCAAAAGTTTAGCAAAAGTTCCTTTACAAAGGATGATTTAATCTATTTATAGTGCTAAAATAGGCTAGTTGAATGGTCACAAACATTCAACTTAATCTAGCATTTTAAAAACTGAAATAAAACTCAAGTCTTTTAACATTCTTGAGCCAAATAACTCCATTATTGAATTCACTTCAATTCAGCTGAGTGAATGACTTTAATTGCTTGAAAAATGACTCTTGAGTTAGCCCTTGGCTAGCCGAATACACACCAACTTATTAACCAACTCCTTAATGGTATCTGAATGCTTGAATTAACCTTTGAAATGGAAAAAACGTGCTAGTAGCTTAAAAGGTTGCTGCCGAAATTAAATAGATGATATAATGCTTCTTAAAACCTCCCTAAATGATGTATAAACCTCCTTTGTAACAGCCCTTTTACTTTGTAACCGAAAATGACTTGAACAACCAATTTATTTAATTTGTAACAGCCTTGAATTGTAACAGTTATGACTTGAAAAGACTCCTGCAATAAACACATTAAAATGAGCTTATTAAACATATGTAAGCACTTATTAAACATAATACACATTAATACTTAACTTAAGAAAATGAACTAAAACATATGCATCAATTATTCCAGCAACTAGTTAATTAAAGAAGCATAATTAAATGAACTTAACTCATGCATCAATAACTAATCCTAGTAACTAGATTAATTAAAAGCAACACTTATTAAATAAAGTTAAAAAAACACTTATTAATTAAACTAAGATGAGTTGAATAAATGTCCAGCAACTAATTTATTAAACTAAGATGCTTAAATGCATGGTTTGAAATGCAAACTAAATAAGTTACTTAATGCAAGACTTAATTTAATGATGCAGACTTAAACTAACATGGGAGTTACATAATGCACGATTTTATTAAATGAAGAACACACAAAGTGCAAGTCTAAAATTAAAAATATGCAAACTTATTAATTTAAATAAAACTATATTAAATTAAAAAGTCCTTAAAAACATTGGCCCAATAATCAATCAGGTCTATAAGATGTTTCATCTTGCACTTGGGCCCTTCAAGTTTAGGCCAATTCTGATGTCGGTGAGTTGTGTCAAAACATGATGCGACCGGGTTCGCATCAACTTCATTACTTGTTGCGATTGTGTACACTTGCACATTTTCGTCATTCCAAGTTTTTGGCGCCATTGCCGAGGACTGTTTTTTAAAAAATGCCATCATTTGTGAATCTATTTTTACTTTTTGGTTTATTTATTTTTCTATTTAAATATTTACTTAATTTTTCTGTGATTAGTTGAGGTGTTTATGAGTATTGACCAGATTATAGACTTACTCTCTGTGGACCCTAAAATAGAACAAACCTTTCGACAGCGAAGAAGACAAGCAGACTAGAGAAGGACCGAAGAGATAAACTTTGAGAATATGAATCAAGGAAACGGAGCAAACCTTGCTCAAAATCCTATCCTTATTGCTAATGATAGGGATAGAGCTTTACGACAGTATGTCGTACCAGTATTTAATGATCTTAATCCAAGTATTAGGAGACTCAAAATAGAGGCACAACAATTCGAGCTAAAGCCAGTCATGTTCCAGATGCTTCAGACTATGGGTCAATTCAGTGGAATGCCTACTAAAGATCCTCATCTTCACTTAAAACTATTTATGGAAGTGAGCGATTCTTTCAAGTTAGCCGAAGTACTTGAAGATGCATTACGACTGAAGCTGTTCCCATATTCGCTCAGGGATAGAGCTCGTGCCTGGTTGAACTTATTGCCACCGAACTCCATTTTTACATGGCAAGAGTTAGCTGAGAGATTCCTGATGAAGTATTTCTCGCCGAGCAAGAATTCCAAGTTGAGGAATGAGATCACTGCCTTCCAACAAATGGATGATGAGTCCCTATATGAGGCATGGGAAAGGTACGAATAGTTATTATGAAAGTTCCCTCATCATGGAATCCCACATTGCATTCAACTGAATAAATTCTATAATGGTCTCAATGCTCACACAAGGATGGTAGTGGATGCCTTTGCTAATTATGCTCTCTTCTCAAAGTCTTATAATGAGGCTTACGAAATTATTGAGAGGATTGCCAGCAACAATTATCAATGGCCAACCAATCGAGCAGCATCAAGAAGATGAGTCGCTGGAATACATGAAGTGGACGCTCTCAATTCACTCGCACCTCAGGTATCTTCAATATCCTCAATGCCTAAGAATCTTACCACTAATGGGCCTAATAGTTTTGTAGCCCAACCACCTAACCAATTTGAGAATATAGCCTGTGTGTATTGTGGGGAAGGACATTTGTTTGAAGAATGTCTGTCGAACTGTAAATCCGTATATTACATGGGTAACAAAAACCAAAACCGATGAAGTCAAGGAATCAAATCCAACTTTTATAACTCATCTTGGTGAAATCAGCCGAATTTTTCCTAGAGTAACCAAGGGGCTGGAACTAGTAACACTTACGCCCAACCTAGACCAACTCAGCCACCTAGTTTCCCCTAACAAGTTCAGAAACCAACCCAAGCGGAACCATCTAATAGCTTAGAGAATCTATTGAAGGCAAACATGGTGAAAAATGACGCCACTCTAAGGAATTTGGAGAATCAAGTAGGTCAGCTTACTACTGAACTCAGGAACTGACCACAAGGTGCTCTACCTAGTGACACGAAGAATACGAGAAATTTGCGGAAGGAACATTTTAAAGTGTTGACATTGAGGAGCAGAAAGACAGTAGATCCCAACACTGTCGAAATTGAAAAGGAGCCAGCTGACGCTCAAGATTCAGAAGAATTTCAACCAAGTGTTGAAATTCCAGTTTCACCAGAACCAGAATCTATAAAACCTGACAAAGTAACCTCAGGACAAACTTCTGGTCAACTAACAATGTCGTTAGATATAAAATTGCCGCCAAAGATGAATCAACCAGAATCAGTCCCAGTAATAAAACCACCACCACCCTACCCTCAAAGACTTCAGAAACAGATGCAGGAGATTCAATTCAAGAAGTTCCTTGATGTACTCAAACAACTTCACATCAACATCCCGTTGGTTGAAGCACTTGAGCAAATGTCGAACTATGTCAAGTTCATGAAAGATATCTTGTTGAAGAAACGAATACTTGGAGAATTTGATACGGTAGTTTTTAAGAAGGAATGCAGTGCATATCTTCAAGATAAACTACCCTTAAAATTGAAGGATCTTGGATGTTTTACCATACCGTGCAACATTGGAGCAACATATTGTGGTAAGGAATTATGTGACTTAGGTACAAGGATCAACTTGATGCCTATGTCAATATTTAGGAAGTTGGGGATAGGAGAAGTTAGACCAACTACAGTTAAGCTTCAACTAGCAGATCGATCCTTAGTACATCCAGAAGGAAAAATTAAGGACATATTGGTACGTGTAGATAAGTTTATCTTTCCTGCTGACTTTGTAATTCTAGATTTTGAAGTAGACAAAGAAGTACCAATCATTCTAGGAAGGCCATTCCTAGCAGCTGGAAGGACACTTCTTGATGTACAGAAGGGCGAGCTCACTATGCGTGTTCAAGATGATCAGGTAAAATTTAACATCTTTAAGTCTCTACGATTTCCTAACACAATGGATGGTTGCTCTGCAGTGTCCGACTTAGAGAATTTAATAGTGGAGAAGGAACTCAACTGTGTTGAGGACCCACTGGAAAGAATTTTGACATTGGATTCTCCAAATGATGAAGAGGATGATGATGACTTAGCTTTGCTGATATGAGTCACAAAGGCCCAATTCAAGCTCAAGAACGTGATGGG
Source organism: Gossypium hirsutum (assembly GCF_007990345.1). Classification (NCBI taxonomy): domain Eukaryota; kingdom Viridiplantae; phylum Streptophyta; class Magnoliopsida; order Malvales; family Malvaceae; genus Gossypium; species Gossypium hirsutum. The sequence goes on from NC_053439.1 coordinate 27,405,180, forward strand.
CTCAAATTACCACAAGGCCCAATAACGAGGTCAAAGGCCAGGCAAATGCGTACGAAACTAAATGGAATCATTCAAGACTTCATTAGCAAGACCTTAGATGCTTATACAAAGGAAAAAGAAAATCAAGATTCACTTTCTTGTTTTCAAGAAAATCAAGAAACCGAATCTTGAACCAATCTTGCTATTTTGAGTGATTTCAAGAATCAAGAAAATCAAGATTTCAAACCTTGGAAATCTTGGGCCAAGAAACCAAATCTTGTAGCTAAAACACATTGGATCTCAGTTAGGAGCACCAACGAACCAATTTTGGTAGAAAACAGACTACAAGCCCAAGTTCTTGAAGGCAAGGCCCAATAAGACGTTCCAAGCCCAATCAAGAAATTTAAATTAGACTTAGTTGAAAATCAGGCCAAATTTTCAAAGTGGCCCAATTTGTAAAATTTTATTTTTTTAAATACTTAGTTTAATTTTAGACTTTATGATTAAATCCTATGTAAAAAAATTCAGCCCAAGAAGCCCATTAAAAGCCTTAGCCGAATTTCCCTTGAAATTAGTAATTAGGTTTTTTTTTAGATTTCCTAATAGGGTTAGGAAAATAGTTAGGAGGCTTATATTAAGGCTTGGCCGGCCACCCTTAAAAAACACATTGGATTAGACATTGAAATCAGATTTTTTTTTGAGTGAAAATTCTCTTTGAGTTTCTCCCAGAATTTTCTCTTGAGTTTTCTTTAGAAGTAGTTTTAACAATCTTTCTTATTGTGGGAGCGATCTTCAGCCTTCTTCTTGCCATTTTTCCACATTGGAGGGGAGATTAGAACCGTTTGAAGGGAGTTGTGAAATCTTTATCGATTTCAAGGCTTCGTAGGACTTTTCTTTATTTTTCTTGTTGTTTATTTCTCTTCAAATTTTTCTGCTTGTGTCGATCTATTGATTAACTTGTTTTGATCTCTTTGTTGTGTTTCCAGCCATTATACTCTTCAAGAATCTGATCGGTACCCTTCTTGGTAGCAAGAAAACGTTTTCTATTCATAATTTCCAATTGATCTTGCCGCCCAATTATCCTATCTCTGATTCAATTTGGTTTGCTATGTTTTTGAATTAACTTGCTGTTTTGTGTTCAATTGTTAGATTCGGTTGATTGGATTCTTTCTTGAAGTTCAATTTCATGTTCTTGGCTTCCAACGATCCCCTACTAATAAGTGTTTCGGTTCTTGGCTGATTCTTTATTGTTTTGAAGTTTTTGTTACAGATCTGGAATTCTAAGATTTAAATTTTTTCTGTTTCGTTTCAGATCTAAGCGTCTAAAGCTTTCGTAGGATTTTCCCATGAATTGACAACTCGATCTTGGTCCACGTGCAACCCTCTATCATTTGGTATCAGATTTTGGGCGTTTTAGGTGTTCTTGGGTGATTTCTAAACTGATCTCCTTTTAAAAACATTAAACAACAGTTTTTACCCAAAAAAATTTTTGGAAAAAAATTCATTTGAGTGGGTAAACGTTTTCCAATTGGTCTAAAATTTTACATGCATATTGGCCGCACTGTGATAGAATATTAAAAAATATTTCCCACAAAAAAATTAGTAGAAAAAGTCAAAAAAATTGAAAAAGATGAAATCAAGTAAAAATTTTAAAAAATATTCAGTGGGTTGAGTTTAGTGCCAAAACTTTCCAAATAAAATATACAATATTTAAGGACATTCCAATTTAAATTTTGTGATTTTTGGAGATCGGGAACACCTCAAACGAAGTTGTCAAGTTACACCGTAGTTTTTCGGGTTTTCAGGTTTCAGCAATTTTTACTAATTCCTAGCTGTAGGTTTTCATTTGTTTTTCCTTTATTCTTCCTTTACACTATCTAACACCTTGTTTCTTGTGTTAGTAGGATTTAAAAGTGTGCACAATTCTACCTCGGTGCGACACAAATCAATTGGTGTCTCGTCACTTTTTTGGACTCCTAGTGCAATTAGGATTATTTGGTAGTTACGGTTCATCCACTTTCTAATTGATTGATATAGACTCTACTAAAGAACTCACAAGATTGAATTCTACGTCTTTGAGAATTTGATTTTCCTTTTTGAGTGATTAACGATGAGGTTTGTTAATTTTGTTTTTTTTTCGAGTGTTGCGTGTTTGTTTTGCTGGTATTCCAAAAGAAAAAATAAGATGCATAGAATTGGTCAAGTTGATGATGACCATAATGATGTCCATGATAAATTTAAAGAGATCCAACAACAGTTAGATGATTGGGCTACTGCACTCAAACAAACAAATGCCATACTTCAAACATTGAGTGCTACTATCAATGAGATGCGATTGGACCAAGTGGAGAAAAGAGCCCAACGAGGACAACTTAATTCAAGTGAAAGGGCAAAAATGAAAGTGCCAAGAAGACGAACATCCAATGAATATTCGAGAAGAGATTCATGTCATGATTCCTATTCAACGAGAAATTCAAGACGATACAAAGCAAGTTTCGAGTGTGAAGTTTTCCAAGGTGACGAAAAGGAAATCACAAGTAATCCTTCGTATGCCCCAAGGAACTCGTCCACTGAGAATCAATTTTGAAAAGGTGATCATTGTTCGTATGCAAGTCATTCCGTACATACCCAACGAGAGTCTTTTCGTTCTAATTCATTTGTAACATCTCTATCTTGTAATGAAAGGAAGACAGAAAAAGAAATTGAAAAAGAAAAAAAGAATGAAAAAGTACAAAAAGAGATTGAGAGTGAAAAGGAATGTGAAACAGACAAGAAAAGTGGAAAAGAAATTGAAGAAAGAAGAGAAAATGAGTTAGAAAAAGAAACAAAAGAAAAAGACGAGGAACGGGTAGTGAGGAATGTTTCCACTAACCAAGATATGAATTTTTGTTGTGTTGCTACTTTTCAGGTTCCCGAAAGACCGAAAGATAACTTTCAGCTTCAATACCTTTCTGATGAAAGATGCTTTCATACGATCAACATAGGCAAGGTTGAAGATGAAATCACACTACATGAGCCCGAAGGTAAGCAAGGTAAGGAAATTTTAGCAACTGAGTCCCGTGCAGATTTGAAAATTATTGATAAAACTTTTGGTGACTTAGTTCTTAAAAGATCCCCTCATTTTGATCCGATTAATTGTTATTCTTCGATTGTGATTGATAAAGTCATTACGAAAGGAAGCGTGAGTTGTTATTCTCTTGATTTGCCTTGTGTAAAATCCGCGAATTTGTGCAAATCTATTTTAGAGAATAAAAAAAGTTTTGAATGTATGTTGGTATGTATGCGAAAATCCTCATGGTTTAACTTGATTGGTTTAATGAAATCTTTGTTACACTTTGGCATGACTAATCAAAATCAAGTTTTTAAACTCGAAATCTGTTTTGGCATGTTTTGTTGGAAAATCAAGCATCATCTATTGTGTGCAAATACTTTCTATTTTTTTGATACTTGGTTTATGAAAAAGGTAATGAAATTTTCCAAATTTGTTTTCAATTTATATTCGTGCCTTAAACAGTTTTTGTGGTTGTACATGAAGTTTGAGTTCCATTTGACAAAGGTTAACTTAACAACGGAGCGTCGACTACACTATACCCCCGATGAGTGAAGGTTTGTATTAAATGAAAAAGGTAAAATCGACCCTTATTCTTCTGCTTATAAAGTTAAGATGCTTGAAACTTTTGAAACACTTTTGTACTCCTCGGATAGTGACAAATATCGTGTTGATGATTTAATTTTTGTAAAACACCTAGATCAAAATGTGCTTGACTGTCCTATTTATTTATTGATGATCTATTTGTTTTGATGGTTGATAAAAAGATTATTGTTTTTGATAATTTTTATGATGCATGTGTGAGTGAATCTATAGTCCGTCGATTAATGCATGGTATGATTGTTCTACTTTGTGAACTATGTGAACCTTTTCAAATACCTACTTGTGACGATTACATTTACCATTTGATTTATTACTCGCGATTTATTCATGTTTTGTGGAAACAATTTCAGATGATTGAATACCTTAAAACATGTCCATCTTTGTTTCGAATATTTGACGAGGCATTAGCAAGTAAATTAGCTTGTTTGCATGGTAATCTGAATCTGTCCATTCGCATGTGTTATACTTGTTTTGTTATGCTTATGATTGGACATCAAGTTTGTTTGCATTGCTATTTACTAACTCATGGCTATTCTTTTTAGTGGACTTAATTGCCATTAGTCTCGTCCGATCGAGGAAAGTCGAGTAAGAGGAGCTATGTTCGAGTGAACCAACGCATCGACTTGAGAACAAGTCACTTCGAAGAAGGGGGGTGATACAACCATGCCCCAAAAACGCCCTTGGTTCAGTTCATCAAGCGCCATTCAAAAGCTTCCGCAAGCTAAATTAACTTGTTCCATCTCCATGGAGTTCAATTCGAGCTGATTCTAGCTCGTTGAGCTTAATTCGTTTTTATTTAATTTCATGCATTTTTAATTTGCTGGAATAAATTAAATGAGTTAGTTTATTAAATTTAGTTCAGCTCAAATAAGTGTTAGTAAGTAATTTCTTTAAATCTGGACAAATTTAATTATTTGTGTTTAATGTGTTTCATGCATGCTTTTAATATGTTTAGTTATTACATAGCATAAATAAGCCTGTTTCATTACATCTAATTAATGTGTCTTGTTTTTTATTTAATATGTCTAAATTCAGTGGAATTTTACTTTTTCTTATTGCTGAATTCATTGTGTCTTGAGCTCATTCAATTTGCTGAAAGACCAAGTTGGATCCAAGAGGCGATGGGCCTTTCCAAGTACTCAAGCGGATCAATGATAATGCATACAAAATTGACCTACCCGGTGAGTACAATGTAAGTTCTACTTTCAATGTGGCTGACTTATCTCCATTTGATTTTTTAGATTCGAGGACAAATCTATTTGAGGAAGGGGGGAATGATACAAGTCACAAAGGCCCAATTCAAGCTTAAGAACGTGATGGGCTCAAATTACCACAAGGCCCAATAACGAGGTCAAAGGCCAGGCAAATGCGTACGAAACTCTATAGAATCATTCAAGACTTCATTAGCAAGGCCTTAGATGCGTATACAAAGGAAAAAGAAAATCAAGATTCACTTTCTTGTTTTCAAGAAAATCAAGAAACCGAATATTGGTCCAATCTTGCTGTTTTGAGCGATTTCAAGAATCAAGAAAATCAAGATTTCAAATCTTGAAAATCTTGGCCCAAGAAACCGAATCTTGCAGCTAAGGCGCATTGGATCTCAGTTATGAGCATCAACGAACCAATTTTGCTAGAAAACGGAATACAAGCCCAAGTTCTTGAAGGCAAGGCCCAATAAGATTCGGCTGATTGGATTCTTTCTTGAAGTTCAATTTCGTGTTCTTGGCTTCCAAGGATCCCCTATTAATAAGTGTTTCAGTTCTTACTGATTCTTTATTATTTTGGGGTTTTTCTTTCAGATTTGGAATTCTAAGATTTAATTTTTTCTATTTCATTTGAGATCTAAGCGTCTAAAGCTCTCGTAGGATTTTCCCGTGACTTGACAACTCGATCTTGGTCCGTGCGCAACCTTCTATCATTTGCGAGAAGCTAATAAAAGGGTATTTAATCTGCAATCCCGTTTTGAATGTTTGGAGTTAGAAAAAAGGGACTATTCCCAATCAAAAGCGTCGATCGAGGAGCCACCTAAATTAGAACTCAAGGTATTACCTTCTCATTTAAAATACGTTTATTTAGGTAACACTTCTACTATGCCTGTGATTGTTTTAGGAGAATTGACCACTAAGTAAGAAGAGAAACTTATCTTAGTTCTGAAACAATTCAAAAAGGCCATCGGATGGACCATAGCTGACATTCGCAGTGTGACAGCCCAAAATTTACCCTAGTCGGGAAGTGGTTTCGGAACCACAAAACCGAGTTATGAAGATAATTAATTGTTATATTCTATGTTTATTATGTGTGTGCATGCATATGTGGAAGTTTCATGCCTTAATTTTGCCAATTGCATGAGGAATCATTAAATAGGGATCAACATGAGACATGGTGAAAAATGATAGGCTAATTTTAAAGGGGCTTATTAGTGCATGTCAACACAAAGGTGGACTTGCATGTCAAATTGCCCAATTTTCCTTATAGTGGCCGGCCAAGGTGGGTTGATGATGGGCAAAATATTTGTTGAAATTGATATTGGGTTATGGGATTTAATAAATAAAAGAAAAGAATGAAAATGTGATGAAAAAAAAAGGGGCTTCATTCTTGTCTTCTTGGCCGAATTGAAGGAAGGAATAGGGGCAAAGAACTTTCGGCCATTTGAATGTTTAATAAGGTTAGTATATTGTGTTAAAATTGTGAAATTTTAGCTTGTTTTAGGTTAATTATCATGGTTCTTACTTAGACCATGCTAAATTTTTTTTAAACTTTGATGGATGGATGGACCATTCGGCTATGGCTATTAAAGAAGGAATTTGATTATTTCCTTTAAGTTTTGATGGATAAAGAAACAAAAGGTTATAGATGGAAGAAGTTAATGTGTTAAGAGATTATATGAAACTTATTCATGTTTATATATGTTATATGCATTGAAAATGGTTGATGATTTTGGAAGTGATTAGATTGAATCGGCCATGGTATATCCATAAACCCGATTTATGCTTGTTATGTGGTGGAAATTAAGGGTTAAATGTATGAAATTTGATGTATATTAACTATAGGTAATCACATACGTAAGGTCAAATTTAATTTGGTATATTCGGCCATATAGGTGTATATGTTTGTGATACTATTTTTGTTAACTCTTGATAACCGATTGAAGGAGTAATATTGGCTTATAAGGTTGAGTTGATTCATGATGTTGTATATTAGAATCAAAAATACTCAAGACTAGGTTACCATAATAGCGATAATGCATTCGGCCTTGAAGCATTAATCGAATATGGTTAAGGTTTTGATATTTTGAACAAGGATAATTGTGAAATGGAGTGAAAACCGTTAAATTATACATAAGTATCCAGCAAGAAAATTAAACCACTAAATGTGTTTATTATAGATCAAGACATCAAAGGGAGAGAATCAAGCAAAGGCAAAGAAAAGATCATCGAGTAGCCGAGTTGGAACCGTCTTACCCAACATAAAGTAAGTCATTAAGCATATAGTTGGTATTAATTCAAATGGTCATAACGTTTATGTAATGATGCTGAATGGAATGAATAAATATATATATATGCATGTACGTATGTGATGATGAAAGTGTTGAATGAAAAGAAAAGAGGTGAGATGTATTGAGTTGTTGATCTCGGCACTAAATGTGCGGGTATAAACATTTATGACCATGAGATTGGCGCTACGTGTGCGGGTTTAAATTGTGCACCACTAAGTGTGCGAATTGACTATGTAGCACTAAGTGTGCGAGTTTGACTATGTAGCACTAAGTGTGCGAGTTGACTATGTAGCACTAAGTGTGCGAGTTTGATTATGTAGCACTAAGTGTGCGAGTTGATTATATAGCACTGAGTGTGCGGACTTAATATATATTCTTGAATCATTATGGACACTAAGTGTGCGACGCTATTGAGTCGATCACGGACAGCGGATCGGGTAAGTATCTTGAGTTCATGGCTAATAGGTGCTATGTTTATAGTTGGAGTTGAGCTTGGTAAGTTGAACCTATGTGACAAATATACTTGAAGTCACGTACATAAGATTTATCGTGGAATGGGTGAAAGGCCGTTTAGTTGTATGATTGTAACGAAAATGAAATGATTTATGAAAATGCCTCGAATATTCTATTGATGAGTATATGGAATGTGAATGCATGATTTGGTATGAGATTGAACCGATAGGTCGGAGGAACTATGGTATGGTTCGGTATGGATGGAGTAACTAGCCTCGTTCCATTTTGTTTCCTCTTGTGATAATGTTATTAATGAATGGTAGTGTATTGCTTATGACTTACTGAGTTATAAACTCACTCGGTGTTTCCTTGTCACCTATTCTAGGTTTCTTGGACTCGTCTCTTTTTGCGTGGTCGGGCCGTCATCGAAGTCATCACACCGGATAGCAAGTTTTGGTACTCTCTTCTTAGTTGGCTTAGGAGAACATTTCGGCATGTATAGGCTATTATGTTGTGTTTGAACTTTGGTATGTAATCTTTTAGCCATGCGAAAATGGCATAAATGTTCGGTTGGGTTTGGATTCATAACGTTAGGTCGCAAATCTTGATAATTCGACCTTTTTATGCCATACGTCATGGTTGATTATTTTGGTGTTAAAATTCATGATATGGCAATAGTGTAGTAGGGGGAAGTTTGACAATGATTAGCCTTTGGCATGGTTAGTCATGATCATAATTTGTGATATGCATGATGAATTATTAGTTAGATCAAGGAGTAATCACGAAGTGGGCATAGTTGCTTTCGTAACAGATGCTGGCAGCAGCAGTGACATGAGATTGAAAAATCACAAAAAAAATGTAGGAGTGGAATTAATTGATGAATAAATTATGTAATCGAAGTTCGATAAGTCTATTTTCATATAGAAGTAACGAAAAGATCATATGGACAGTATGTTAAGAGATAATCAGGTTCTCGTGGGACAGGGCCAGAACGGTTTCTGGATTCCCTGCTCCGACTTTGGAAATTCATTATAAATTAACCAGAGATAATTAGGAGTCATACCATATATGTATAGATTCCTCTCTGAGTCTAGTTTCTATAGAAACAAACGGCATCAGCATGGAAGTTCTGTACAGGGATATATCCAGGTCGTAATGCACAAAGGTCAGTGTAGTCGACCCCAGTAACATGGGAGACTTTTACTAATAAACTGTACTAATCGGCCCGACCAAAAATTCTAGAAAAAATATGTAGATGGGAATATGAGTCTAGTTTCAGGGAAAATTCACGGAACTGGATTTCGAGTTCCAGAGCTCAAGATATGATTTTTAAAGCGACTAGTACGCAGATTGACAGCTTGTCTGGAAAAAATTTTTAATAAGTGGTTTGAAGTCTGTTAACACCTCGTGTTCGACTCCGGCGACGGTCTCGGGTTCGGGGTCTCGGCTATGGCTATTAAAGAAGGAATTTGATTATTTCCTTTAAGTTTTGATGGATAAAGAAACAAAAGGTTATAGATGGAAGAAGTTAATGTGTTAAGAGATTATATGAAACTTATTCATGTTTATATATGTTATATGCATTGAAAATGGTTGATGATTTTGAAAGTGATTAGATTGAATCGGCCATGGTATATCCATAAACCCGATTTATGCTTGTTATGTGGTGGAAATTAAGGGTTAAATGTATGAAATTTGATGTATATTAACTATAGGTAATCACATACGTAAGGTCAAATTTAATTTGGTATATTCGGCCATATAGGTGTATATGTTTGTGATACTATTTTTGTTAACTCTTGATAACCGATTGAAGGAGTAATATTGGCTTATAAGGTTGAGTTGATTCATGATGTTGTATATTAGAATCAAAATACTCAAGACTAGGTTACCATAATAGCGATAATGCATTCGGCCTTGAAGCATTAATCGAATATGGTTAAGGTTTTGATATTTTGAACAAGGATAATTGTGAAATGGAGTGAAAACCGTTAAATTATACATAAGTATCCAGCAAGAAAATTAAACCACTAAATGTGTTTATTATAGATCAAGACATCAAAGGGAGAGAATCAAGCAAAGGCAAAGAAAAGATCATCGAGTAGCCGAGTTGGAACCGTCTTACCCAACATAAACTAAGTCATTAAGCATATAGTTGGTATTAATTCAAATGGTCATAACGTTTATGCAATGATGCTGAATGGAATGAATAAATATATATATGCATGTACGTATGTGATGATGAAAGTGTTGAATGAAAAGAAAAGAGGTGAGATGTATTGAGTTGTTGATCTCGGCACTAAATGTGCGGGTATAAACATTTATGACCATGAGATTGGCGCTACGTGTGCGGGTTTAAATTGTGCAGCACTAAGTGTGCGAATTGACTATGTAGCACTAAGTGTGCGAGTTTGACTATGTAGCACTAAGTGTGCGAGTTGACTATGTAGCACTAAGTGTGCGAGTTTGATTATGTAGCACTAAGTGTGCGAGTTGATTATATAGCACTGAGTGTGCGGACTTAATATATATTCTTGAATCATTATGGACACTAAGTGTGCGACGCTATTGAGTCGATCACGGACAGCGGATCGGGTAAGTATCTTGAGTTCATGGCTAATAGGTGCTATGTTTATAGTTGGAGTTGAGCTTGGTAAGTTGAACCTATGTGACAAATATACTTGAAGTCACGTACATAAGATTTATCGTGGAATGGGTGAAAGGCCGTTTAGTTGTATGATTGTAACGAAAATGAAATGATTTATGAAAATGCCTCGAATATTCTATTGATGAGTATATGGAATGTGAATGCATGATTTGGTATGAGATTGAACCGATAGGTCGGAGGAACTATGGTATGGTTCGGTATGGATGGAGTAACTAGCCTCGTTCCATTTTGTTTCCTCTTGTGATAATGTTATTAATGAATGGTAGTGTATTGCTTATGACTTACTGAGTTATAAACTCACTCGGTGTTTCCTTGTCACCTATTCTAGGTTTCTTGGACTCGTCTCTTTTTGCGTGGTCGGGCCGTCATCGAAGTCATCACACCGGATAGCAAGTTTTGGTACTTTCTTCTTAGTTGGCTTAGGAGAACATTTCGGCATGTATAGGCTATTATGTTGTGTTTGAACTTTGGTATTTAATCTTTTAGCCATGCGAAAATGGCATAAATGTTCGGTTAGGTTTGGATTCATAACGTTAGGTCGCAAATCTTGATAATTCGACCTTTTTATGCCATACGTCATGGTTGATTATTTTGGTGTTAAAATTCATGATATGGCAATAGTGTAGTAGGGGGAAGTTTGACAATGATTAGCCTTTGGCATGGTTAGTCATGATCATAATTTGTGATATGCATGATGAATTATTAGTTAGATCAAGGAGTAATCACGAAGTGGGCATAGTTGCTTTCGTAACAGATGCTGGCAGCAGCAGTGACATGAGATTGAAAAATCACAAAAAAATGTAGGAGTGAAATTAATTGATGAATAAATTATGTAATCGAAGTTCGATGAGTCTATTTTCATATAGAAGTAACGAAAAGATCATATGGACAGTATGTTAAGAGATAATCAGGTTCTCGTGGGACAGGGCCAGAACGGTTTCTGGATTCCCTGCTCCGACTTTGGAAATTCATTATAAATTAACCAGAGATAATTAGGAGTCATACCATATATGTATAGATTCCTCTCTGAGTCTAGTTTCTATAGAAACAAACGGCATCAGGATGGAAGTTCTGTACAGGGAGATATCCAGATCGTAATGCGCAAAGGTCAGTGTAGTCGACCCCAGTAACATGGGAGACTTTTACTAATAAACTGTACTAATTGGCCTAACCAAAAATTCTAGAAACAAATATGTAGATGTGAATATGAGTCTAGTTTCAGGGAAAATTCACGGAACTGGATTTCGAGTTCCAGAGCTTAAGATATGATTTTTAAAGCGACTAGTACGCAGATTGACAGCTTGTCTGGAAAAAATTTTTAATAAGTGGTTTGAAGTCTGTTAACACCTCGTGTTCGACTCCGGCGACGGTCTCGGGTTCGGGGTGTTACATGCAGTATTAGTGCATCTGTATGTATGCAAAAGATTATCCTAGAAGATGGAAAAAAAGGGACGATCGATGGACAACGGAGACTGAACCCCATCATAAAGGACGTAGTAAAAAAAGAGATCATCAAGTGGTTAGATGCGGATATCATCTATCCCATCTCAGACAGTTCATCGGTAAGCTCGATTCAGTGCGTGCTGAAAAAGGAGGTATCACTGTCGTAAAGAATGAGAACAACAAGTTGATACCGACTAGAACGATTACGGGATGGAGAATCTGCATCGATTACCGGAAGCTGAACAAGGCGACTAGGAAAGATCACTTTCCTTTGCCATTCTTGGACCAGATGCTGGATAGACTCGTAGGACGAGATTACTAATATTTTCTCAATAGGTACTCAGGGTATAATCAGATTACAGTAGCATCGAAAGATCGACACAAAATAACATTCACATGCCCGTACGGTACGTTTGCATTTAGACGCATGCCCTTTGGTTTATGCAAAGCACCTGCTACATTTCAAAGATGTATGATGTCTATTTTTACTGACATGGTTGAGATATATTTGAAATTTTTTATGGATGATTTTTCAGTATTGAAAGATACCTACGATGATTGCTTAGCCAATCTAACTAAGGTACTAAGGCGATGCGAAGAAATGAATCTCAAACTCAACTAGGAAAAGAGTCATTTTATGGTACGAAAAGGAGTTGTTCTACAGCATCGGGTAACGAGTCATGGGATTGAGCTAGATAAAGCAAACATAGACATTATTGAGAGACTGCCACCTCCAACATCTGTAAAGGGTGTTAGGAGCTTTTTGGGCTATGCCGGTTTTTATCAAAGATTTATCAAGGACTTCTCTAAAGTTGCTAAACCCTTATGCAAATTATTGGAGAATGACTCTATATTCAAGTTTGATGAGGAATGCTTAAAAGCCTTCAACGATTTTAAGAGATTTAGGAGAACCAATGATTACTAATGCTTGAGCTAAGTTCCAAAGGATAAAACTGAATTGACAATCCTTTTCACATCCTTAGTTTTAAACCAAGCACCCAGAAGTTTATAGATCCAGTAATTTTCCTGATATTTAAAAGGGTGGGAAAAATATATATTGACATAACTTACAAGCATATAGTTGGTTTTAGCCAAATTGAATAATCAGTGTGTATAAGCATCAAGTTACGACTGTTACGGAGTGTTCAATTCTTCCGAGAACCATTTACAGGAGTTATTTGCATGCCAATGAACGAACTCAAAAGCCTATAGAGCTAGAACTTCAGTAGTGCAATACAATATTTTTTTCTCAATCCCTCTGCCGATTGCATTACAAAGTCCTCCTGAAAAGCCATACCTGATCAATGGAAAGGACAGAAACATCATAGGCAACATTTGTGAAACACAATCCTTAAAATTCTTCCAAAGCAGGAATATTGAATACTAAGTAAAACAATTGTGTTGATATATGGCTTTTTAAATCACCAGTAGTTATGACATGCGAAAACAGTTGTGGATCGTTAAAGCAGGCCAAAAAGGTAAATTCAGAGAAGGATACAACTACGGACAAATAGAATGGCATGATGGGTGTTAGACTAATACAAATAGAAACAAATTACAAAGAGCATGTCAGTGCATATTAACTAAGCTGACGGACAAGGTCTAGGCATGACAACCCCGAAAACTCATCAATGTGGGAATTAACCCAAAATTGGTATTTCCCATCTGAGAAAACCTTAACCCCAAACAAGTTTGCACTGTGAGGTCGGAAGAGAAGTAGTTCTTGCTGACTCGTTATGTTAGTAGAAGATGAGAAGATCCTGCTAGGGTAACAACTAATTGATGAACGAGGAACCCGAAATGATAGTTGATGGAGATTATCGAAGCGAGGTAGTTACCCATAATCATATTTGAGTTATTGTTCCTTTTTAATCTCTTGAATTTTATCTTTTTATGTTGTTTTATTTTTACTATTATTATAAAAACCCCAAAAATCCTTTATTTTATATTCTTCATACTATAACTAAATTTAAAGTACTAATTAGATGTCTTAGTGTTTAGGTTAGAATTGATCTAGCAATCGCCTCCCTTGCGTACAATCCTTGAAGAACTGACCCACTCCTTTGTAAAACTATATTATAACTAGACTCGTCTACTTGTGGATATTGCCTCGTAATTCTATATTTTAATGCAGTATTCACACTTTGGATGTTTGTATTGTTAGAACACTGGTACACCCCATGGCACAGCGGGAAAAATTAACCCAGTGATCACATCTAGGAATCCATGTGCGAGGAACCAATCGGAGTGAGAATGGTATGAACGATTACCTTTAATCATCTGGAACACAAAACATAATTGTTGTGAAACTGATTTTGCAATTGTATGTCGGTTCCAAGCCACTACGAAAAGTTTCAGCCTCTACGTAATCCACTTGGTGTGATAATGAACGGCAAGAACTCTCTTCAACTTTTTCAGAGAGAAAATTTATTTGACAACTGCTAGATCTCATTCTATATATTTCAAGTATATTAGGTTTTTCTTAAAAACCTTATATTTCCTAATTCGGGTATAGTTGATACTTTAATATGAATCAAAATTCATTATAAGAATTAACCAAATATAATAATTGTAATTGCCATAACTATAATAATGTTTGACCAAAAAATTACAATTACAATAATTATAATAATATTTGAATGTAAATTATAATTACAATAATTATAACAAAGATTTCGATAAATTATGTTTAGTTAAATTTTATACGAATCAAATTCATATATATATATTAATTGAACCATGTTCTCATTACCTGTACAACATACTTGTACATATAATTCGTTCGATATTTAGCTACGCAATTAAATTAATTCTATAATCAATTTAATTCATGTGAGAGCGAAACAACAATTATAACTATGTTTGGATTTCGTTCGTTTCAACCATAGGGTGTAACCCTGTAGGTTATTGTAATGTTAGTAGTAATACTAGAACGATTCTAATATTACAAACAATGAGTGGCATCTAGCAATGCATCATTGCTACCAAAGCTATAATAAGTCATGATTCGAAATAACCTCTCTATGATTAACCCTTCATGTATTAAATCCTTTTGTCCTTTATATCTAGAATGGACACAAGTCATGGAATAATCACCCTTGCGTAGTACATCAAATGTTTATTGGTATCCTGAGTAGACTATGATAAAAAAATAGGTATGATATCTCATATCAACTTATTCGAGCATGACAATGCATTTCTAGTCTACTCAATAAAGTAGCCTAAGATATGGCTCCCATTGTGTAGGAGGGACAAATCCTATCTTGATCAAACATATCCCACTACATAGATTGTGGTATATCCAACATCAGCCTTTATAGAACAACCAGTTACGGTGGACGTTTGACTATATCAAAATATACGACTCACGACTCGGGATGATGATGATCTCAAGTCTGAGGACGTATACATAGTAATCACTATGAGTAATGTTGTGACTATTACATGATAGTCCAAGAAACATACTCATAGTGGGTCAGTCTAATATGTTGTTCTCTAACACACATACTCATGTATTGATTTTTACATCTCATGTCAATGACAACACTTTGTCATCAATAAAGTACACATTAGTCTTAATGCATTATTGTTGTCAAAGCCCACAATAATACTCGACTAAGGACCTTTTAAGAATAATCATATTATTCTTAAGACATTATTATAAAATAATTTATTTATATGCACAGAAAAGAAACTAAAATACTAATGGCAATGTCTTATATTAATAAACGAGGTAAAACAAATATGTTATTACAATCATCTCATGATTAGTCTTTAGGCATACTCTAACTATCTCCCAGTAGCACTAAGACCAATCACTCATATATCTAATACCAAGTGACTTAGTGTGATGATCATAGCAGAGGCTTGGTCAGTGGATCAGCAATGTTATCATTTGTAGGTACTCTGCATATCTCCACATCCCCTTGATCGATAATCTCTCGATTAAGATGATATCTCCTAAGTATATGTTTAGATCATTGGTGAGATATGGGTTCCTTGGCTTGTGCAATGGCTTCATTGTTCTCACAACAGAGTTCTATAACATCTAATATGTTAGGTATCCCTAGTTCAGTAATGAACTTCTTAATCCAAATAGCTTTTTTTGCTGCCTCACTGGCTACAATATACTCGGCTTTTGTTGTAGAATTAGCTACTATATCTTCTTTGAACTCTTCCAGCTCATAGCACCACCATTAAGGTAAAACAAAAAACTTGATTGCAACCAAAAATCATCCTTATAGGTTTCGAAGCTAGCATCAGTGTAACCTTTTACAATTAACTCTTCCTCACCTCCGTACATAAGGAATGTATCCTCAGTTCTTCTCAAGTACTTAAAGATGTTTTTAACTGCCACCCAATGACCTTCACCGAGATCTACTTGGTATCAACTTGTCATGTTTCAAGCATACGACACATTTGGATGAGTACATAGCATGGCATACATGATAGACCCTATAGTCAAATCATATGGAATCTTACTCATGCATTCTCTCTCTTGTGGAGTTGAAGGACACATTTCCTTCGACAGTGAAATACCATGTTCCATAGGTAGGAATCCTCTCTTAGATTCTTCCATACTGAACCTTTTCAGTACTTTGTCTATGTATGTACTTTAGCTTAAAGCTAGGAGTCGTCTTGATCTTTTTTTATAAATCTTGACTCCTAAGATGTATGTAGCTTCGCCCAAGTCTTTCATAGAAAAAGAACTTCCTAACCAAGTCTTAATAGACTGTAAGGTAAGTATTTCATTTCCTATGATAAGTATGTCATACACATACAATACCAAGAATGTGATAATGATCCCACTGACTTTCTTGTAAACACAAGGCTCATCTTCATTTTTGATAAAACCAAACTCTTTAATTGCATCATTAAAATGAGGATTGCAACTTTGAGAAGCTGACTTTAAACCATAAATGGATCGCTGTAGCTTTCATTGTTTTAGCATTTTTTGGATTTACAAAACCTTTAGCCTGTTTCATGAACACATCCTCTTCAAGTTTTCCATTAAGGAAATTGGTTTTGACGTCCATCTGTCATATTTCATAATCATGAAATATAGCTATTGCAAGTAAGATCCGAATGGGTTTAAACATAGCAACAAGAAAAAAAGGTTTCGTCATAGTCTATACCATGAACTTCGTGAAAACCTTTAGCGACTAATGACCCTTTGTATGTTTGTAAATTACCATCCATGTCAGATTTCTTTTTGAAAACCCACTTGCACCCTATGAGTTTAAACCCTTCAAGTGGGTCAACCAAGGTCCATACTTAGTTTTCTGAGATGGAATCCATTCAAACCTCATGGCTTCAAGCCATTTCTCAGAGTTTGGCCTCCCCACTGCTTCTTGATAAGTCCTAGGCTTATTTGGATCTATAAGAAGAAGATCACCATGTGTTGTAATGAGAAATCCATATCTCTCAGGTTCATGGCATTCTCTTACAGATCTGCTCGGTGGTTGTGTTTCTATAACAGTTACTTGTTCCTTAATTTCTTGTGGAACCTACTTTTGTTCTATCTCTGGTTTAGTGGTATCTTGTGGTTCTTAAATTTCTTCAAGTTCAATCTTTCCCTCACTTCCTTTACTAGAGACAAATTCTCTTTCTAGGAACACAACAGTCCAAGTAAGAAATGTTTTGTTCTCGATTGGATTAAAGAAACTAATATCATTTGCTTTCTTTTGGATATCCCATAAATATACACTTTTTAGATTTAGGTTCAAGCTTAGTAGGCGCCTGACGTTTTACATAAGCTGCACCACCCTAAGTCTTCATAAAAGATATATTAGGACCTTTCCCAGTCCACATCTCATATGGCGTATTTTGAACCAATTTAGATGGAACACGATTTAGTATGAAAGGCATTGTCTCAAGTGCATGTCCCCAAAAGGAAGTCAGTAGATCAACATGACTCATCATTCATCGAGCCATGTCTAGCAAAGTTTTCTTTCTTAGAAACTCAATTCCATTGAGTACCAGGAGGAGTAAGTTATGAGACTATCTCACATTCCTTCAAAAGGTCATCAAACTCTAGACTCAAAACTTCTCTACCTTGATTAGATTGAAGTGTCTCGATACTTTTTCCTAGTTGATTTTGTAATTCATTTTTGAATTCTTTGAACTTTTCAAGGGTTTCAGACTTATGGCGCATCAGATAAACATACCCATATCTACTGAAATCATCAGTGAAAGTAATGAAGTACTGAAATCCACCTTTGGCCTATGTATTCATTGGTCTACATACATTAGTATGTATTAGGCCCAATAAATCACTAGCTCACTCACTTTTACCAATAATAGGAGCTTTAGTCATTTTTCTCAATAATCAAGATTTACATACTTCAATTTGTTCGAAAATAAATGAATCCAAGAAACCATCTTTATGGAGTTTGGATATGTGTTTCTCACTTATGTGCCTCAAACGACATGCCAAATATAAGTTTGATTTGAGTAATTTATTTTAGATCTTTCAGTATTTATGTTGTAAATGGGATTAACTTGATCTAAAATATAGAGGCCATACACCAATTGTGCCGAACCATAGAAAATATTATTGAGACCAAAGAAACAACAATTATTCTTACTAATTATCTCAAAACCAATTTTGTCTAATCAAGAAATTGAAATAATGTTCTTAGTCAAACTAGGCATAAAATAACAATCCTCTGAACATAAAACAAATCCACTAGGCAAAGACAAAGTCTATGTCCCGACAGCTAATGCAATAACTTTTGCTCCATTTCCAACTGGTAGGTCCACATCTCCTTTAGCCAGATTCCTACTCCTTTGCAGAACTTGTATAGAAGTACAAATGTGAGAACCACAACTAGTATCTAATACCTAAGAAGTAATAGTTGATAAATTAATATCGATAACATAAATGCCTGAAGCAAATGCTCCGCTTGCTTTGGCCTTCTTGACTTCCTCAAGATAGACAAGGCAGTTCCTTTTCCAATGTCCAGTCAAACCACAATGGAAGCAGTTTCCTTCCTTAGCAACCTTTCGTTTGGACTTCTGTGAAACCTTTCCATTTTCAGATTTGGGCATACCTTTGCCCTTAGGCTGTACCTTAGCTTTAGCTTTACCCTTGCCCTTTTTATTGCAGACCATTAGAATGGGCTTGGGTCCAGCCTTTTTCAAGTTACCTTCAGCAGTTCGCAACATGCTGAGTAACTGTGGCAGATTCTTGTCAATTTCATTCATATTGAAATTAAGGACAAACTGGCTTAGCTATTAGGCAACGATTACAGAACAACATCAGTGGCCAACTCTTGGCTCAATAGAAATCCAAGTTTAGATAGGCTTTCTATATAGCCATCATCTTAAGAACATGAGGTCCTACTGGGCTTCCTTCTACTAGTTTACATTGGAATAGGGCCTTAGAGGTATCCAACCTCTGTTGTTGTGCTTGCCCTTGATAAAGTTCTTTCTGGTGCTCGATCATATCATAAGCAACCATGTCCTAGTGTTGCTTCTGAAGCTCAAGATTCATAATGACAAGCATAATACATCCAACATATACCATGTCATTAAGATGCTTCTTGTAAACATCACTATCTGTAATGGCCCAAATTTAAGGTCATCGAAATAGTGGTTTCGTAACCAAAAATTTGATTTAAAGAGAAAATTATTATTATTATTATTTTTTATTATTTATTAAGTGATTAGATATAAGTATTAGAGTATTGATAAGAAATTTTATTGATTGCATGCCTAAATTGCCTATTAGGACTTAATTGCAAAAGTGGGTAAATATGTGTTTTAGATGATAAAGGATTTATTTGAAGTGCATAATCAAAGTAGAGGTCCTTAAATAGTAATTAGAACATACAATTTCCATGGGCAAAAATAGGCATGCATAGATAAAAATAACTAAAGTTTTAATGAAGGGTATTTTAGTAAATGAATAATAAAAAAATAAAAATTGAAAAAGATGGCAAAAATATCATCTTCTCCATAGCTTGTTGACGAATTTGGAAAGACACCATAACTAGGGTTTTCACACTTTTTCAAGCTCATAGTAAGTGATTCTAAGCCTCGTTTTTAATGCTTTTTATGTTTTTGAGATTCCGGTAGCTTAATTTAGCTTATTCTAGCAATAATTTAACCTAGGGTTTATATTTGGAAAAATACCCATAGGTGAAAAGTGTTTATTTTGATGTTTTATGATAGAATAGGAAGCTAGAAATTATGTTAAACAACTTTTGCTAGCCGATTTTAAGTAAAAACGAGTAAGTTGACATAATCGGTAAAAATCCCTAATGTGCATAAGTGTTAGAGTGATAATTTGATGTTGTCATAGAAGAGAAAAATGTTCAACATATTATATAACAAAAGAATATGAGATGAAGTTTAATTTCTGAACTTTGGGGAAAAAACGTAATTATGTAAAATTTTAAGGGCAAAATTGTAATTTTGCCAAAGTTAGAGTCGAGGGCTGTTTTAATGAATTTGAGTATTAAATAAGTTAAATTTGCTGTTATAGATCAAGAAGAACATAATTCGAGGTTAGATCATGGAAAGAATAAAGTTGAAGACTAAATTGATAAGTTTGGCTATATTGTCTACCGAGGTAAGTTTACGATAAATAATTGCAATATTTTAATAATTATTATTAATGCTGCTAATTTCCAGCAATTATGTATTTATTTCATGAATTTATTTGATATTGACTCAAGTATGAGATGATAGAGAATTGATATTAAAAAGTCCAATTGAAGCATAAGGAAGGTATCTGATACAAATGTCATGACATTTGTGTAAAGAGATCCCATGTAAGACCATGTCTTGGACATGGCATTGGCATCCTTGAGATCATGAGAGGTCCCATGTAAGACCATGTCTGTGACATGGAGTTGGCACCGAGATGAGAGGTCCCCCGTAAGACCATGTCTGGGACATAGCATGAGCACTGATATGAGAACTCCCATGTAAGACCATATATGGGATATGGCATTGGCAGTACATGAAACATCCCATGTAAGACCATGCCTGGGACATGGCTTTAGCATGTTATTATCAGAAAGAGACCGAAGTATCCTTATTATTCCAATGTGGTTCAACGGGCTAGTAAACAAATTATGTTCCATGAAAGTTTAGGTAAAAGCATAAATAGCAAATTCAGGTGAGTTATAAGAGTTAAGAACATATTATGTTATCAATTCAGAATCAATATTTCAGCAAGAGAAGAGTAAGTTATAATTATGAGTTATCCAAGTAAACAAGTAAGTGAATGAGTAAGAGATCAAGTAAAGAGGAAATTATAGATTATGTTACTTGGTTATTATTATTATTTGTGTTTAATGTTGCTTGTTATTTACTTGTAAACTTACTAAGAATTATTCTTACTTGGTTTATTTTCTTTTTGTATAGCATTATTAATCAAAGTCGAGGATCCTAAAGACGTCAGAGATCGTCCACACTATCAACCACAACGACTCGGTATTTTATGATGAACTATGTTTGAACTATGGCATGTATGGGGACTTACTTATTTTGAATGTTGTATTATGATTTTTCTAATGAATGATGTGTAAATATCTAATGATGAATGGTTGTCAAAATGGCTAAGTATGAAGGTGTTTGTTGTTATACATGTCTATGTGATAAATTATGTGATACGAGTCACAAAGGCCTTAGATGCGTATACGAAGGAAAAAGAAAATCAAGATTCACTTTCTTGTTTTCAAGAAAATCAAGAAACCAAATCTTGGTCCAATTTTGCTGTTTTGAGCAATTTCAAGAATCAAGAAAATCAAAATTTGAAATCTTGGAAATCTCGGTCCAAGAAACCGAATCTTGCAACTAAGGCGCATTGGATATCAGTTACAAGCATTAACAAGCCAATTTCGGGAGAGACCAGATTACAAGCCCAAGTTCTTGAAGACAAGGCCCAATAAGATGTTCCAAGCCTAATCCGGAAGTTTAAAATAGACTTAGCTTAAAATCAAGCCAAATTGTCAAAGTGGCCCAATTTAATTCTTTAAATACTTAATTTTAATTTTTAGACTTTATGAATAAATTTCTATGTAAAAATTCAGTCCAAGAGCCAATTTAAAGGCCTTGGACGAAATTCCCCTTTGAAAGTCAAAATTAGGGTTTTTTTTAAGTTTTCCTAGTAGGGCTAGAAAAGTAGTTAGGACGCCTATATATATGGCTGGGCCAGCCACCCTTAAACACTTGAAGAATACATTGAAATTAGATTTGTTTTGTTGAGTGAAAATCCTCTTTGCGTTCTCCAAGAATTTTCTCTTGAGTTTTCTTTAGAAGGAGTTTTAACAATATTTTGATTGTGGGAGCCATCTTCAGCCTTCTTCTTGCCATTGTTCTTCATTGGAGGGGAGATTAGAGCCGTTTGAAGGGAGTTGTGAAATCTTTCTCGATTTCAAGGCTTCTTAGGACTTTCTTTATTTTCTTGCTGTTCGTTCTTCTTTATTAATTTCCTGCTTGTGTCGTTTTCTTTATCTAACTTATTTAAATTCTCTTGTTACGTTCCAGCCCCATTCAACATTCAAGAATTCATTCGGCACCATCCTTGAACATCAAGAAATGTTTTGGGACACAAAGCCCTCTTTCTTGTGTTGGCTATTTTAATCTCAGATCTGATCAGTTTTACATTGATCTTGCTATTTCGTTTTAGATTTCGTTGTTCTTGTTCGTTTCAACCAATTTCCAAAGTTCCAGATCTATCTTTAGGCAACATTGACAGCAAGAACCATTCGTTAATCATAACTTTTAGATTTCTTGCTGCCCAAGAACTCTATTACCTATTCTGATTTGGTTTCTTAATCAATTGAGTTTAATTTGCTGTTTCATCTTCTTTAGATCAGGTTCAGTTTGGAGAGTCATTCTTGCTATTTAGATCTCGTTTCTTGGCCTCCAAGGAACCATATTAATTTGTGTTCTGATTATTAGCTGATTATCCATGGTTTTATGGTTTTTGTTTCAGATCTATTATTGATAAGTTTGATTCCTTTTGTTTCATTTCAGATCTGATTGTCTAGAGCTTCATAGGAGTTTCCCGTGACTTGACAACTCGATTTTGGTCCGCGCGCAACCTTTTATCATTATGTATAGAAATCATGAAAGAGTAATAATTTCCAAAGAAACAGATTTCAAACAGTAGTAGTGACGTGATTTTGAAAAATCACTTAGGATAGTATAAAATGAATTAGAGGGTGTATGATATATAGAATGAAATCTTGTTGAGTCTATTTTCATGGAAAAATAAAGGTTTAGCAAAATAAATTTTATATTTTGAGATATGTGAATTTTGGTGAGACAGGGTCAGAACTATTTTTGGAGTCCCCTGTTCTGAGTTTAGAAAATCACTAAAAACTGTACAAAAATATTTAGGAGTTTTATTTTATATTTATAAATTCCTTATTGAGTCTATTCTCTTTAGAAACAAGTGAAAACACCATATGAAAATCCTACTATGAGAAACTTATTTTTAGTGGCAAGAGGTCAGGATAGTCGAGTGGTGAAACAGGGGAGACTTTAACTAATAAACTGTACTAATTGGCTAAACCAAAAATTTTGAAAAATATATGGTAAGAAGATATATGAGTCTAGTTTAAGGGAAAATTTATGAATTTAAATTTCAAGTTCCTTATCTCGAGTTATAAATGATTTACTGACTGCTGCGCGAATGGAAAACTTTATAAAAAGTAGTGAGATAAATTTTAAAAGCAAATTTTTATGCCCCGAACTAATAAGTTAAATAAAGTAATACCTCGAGCTCGACTCCGACAACGGTCTCTGGTAAGGGGTGTTACACTATCAGCCTTCGAGGCATTACTAGGTGGTTCATTAGGATAGGGTTGTTGAATGACATATAATATATGTTCTTGTTTAAGGACAATCTTCAAGTTACGGAATCAGTCAAGGAAATTCAAATCATTCAATTTGCCCTTCTCTAGGATCGATCACAATGAAAGTGAATTTGTGTTTGCAGCCATAATATATCTAAAATAACAAAATATTCAAGTGAGTAAGTTGACCAAGTTTATATTAACCATAAAAAGCACTTCATTAAATGATGCTCCCACTATTTTATTCAAAATTAATAACCCTCATATTTTAACTTCAGAAAGAGTTTCTTGAAAGTTTTTCTAGTGGGTAAAGATCCATATTTCACCTCCTCTTAAGTCAGCTTTGGCTTGTGTTGACTGTAAATAACGCAAATGTGCAAGTGTACACGTCAATTCAAGTAATATAATGATGAGTGAGTATTGTCTCCACAGGGATCGAAAGTTGATTCAAATTGGTAAGTATTACTGAAGATTGAAAGAATGAAATTGTGCAAAAGGAATAAAGTATAAATTGGTAAAGGAAATTAATGAATGAACTAATAGTATCAATTATAACTAAAAAATGACCAAATAATCTAGATGTCGTGGCAAATCACAAGGAACAAGTAGAGAGTACTTCTGTTGTTGAACGATAAAGGTTGGAATTACTCATGGGTTATTTTCATAACATAATAATGCCATGGCAAAGTTATGACTAAACTATTGCTCAGATATTTACTACTGCTATCTACTTCTTTCGAGAGTAAACTCTAATTATTATTCGGAGTCTGTGTATGTTTACAAGACTAACAAATGATAACCCAACCAATGTTCTATACCTGTACAAATCACAACTTTTATGTCTAGAGTGTTGCAGATATTCTTTCAAACACTCACATGTATCATTTGATTAATAATCTGATGTATTTAATGCTTTTAGATTCAAATCCATCTAAGTTCATAACATGCAATCAACTATTTCTAGAGCATGCATGCATTCCAAATAAACAAGAATCGAATGAAACAATAAATTACAAGTATATCATGGGCATTATAGTTAATTGAATATTCACAGAAATAATTCCAACCCAAAGATAATTAGCTCATGGGTTTGGCAATGAAATCCAAAGATAATTAACTCAAGATTATGGTTCTATAGGTAAGCAACACTTGATAATTACATCATATGTAACTCCTAAATATTTGGTGAACAACTCTTGTTCTAGTCATCTTATGATTTATCCAAATTACTTGCCTCTAGGTTTCTAATCCTATTAGAGTAACCTAGTTAAGTCACTAACCAATGTTTTAACCAGTGAATATCACTTGCGTATTCTTTGCGTTTAACCGATATAGATACTAGTACTTTGCTTTAGCAGAACCTACAAAAAGTATCGATTGAGGCCTTAACGAGGGCAACAATTGGAAGGCAACGACAACTTAAAATTTTGATTGTGGGAATTTTATTAGGGTTGCATCTCACCAATTATGGTCTACTTTAGTCCATTTAGTCATTTACTTGATCTCATCAATTAATGTTGTTTTGTTATCAAATTTTAACATACTTAAAATTTGGCCTGTTTTGGACATCCATAGCATCTCATACATGAATAAGTAAAGCAGTATTTAAATACAATAATTATAGCCCATAACCTAAGGTGGTTCCTCCCAAGCAATGGGAGAACCAAAAGGAAGCCTAAAGGTGTAAGTCACTTCACAAGCTTCTTGTCCACTTTAGTTGGCTCATCTTTATTCTAGTTTGGCCCACAGCAACTCGTGTAATTTCCAATTTGTAGAAACTTATTTTAAAATGAGGGGGTAAGATGTGAAGAGAAATACAAGAGAAAAATAGTAAGGCATGGCATGCAGGTCGTATATATAAAATTTACAACCTTCTGAAATGGGTTAATAGGCTATAACTATGCATTTCAAACACTGTGCATGTTAAACATAGCATACAGAATACAACGCCCTTTATCCAACATTTTATTCTTATTATTCTTATTTTTATTATCTCAAAGTAAATCATTAGAAGTCCTTTCGACTTTTGTGACCTACACCTGAAGTCCTCATTTTGATCCTGCCCGAAAAGCTCGTGGTGCAACCCGCTTGGTGGAATATATAAATTGAGAAAAAAATAAGGATCTGTGATGGATGCAAAGGAAGTAGGCTGATGGGATTACTATTCAATCAGATATGTTTGAAACCTCACAATTTAATAACTTTTATCAATAGTATCATGTTTTCAGGATTTTCATCCTTGAGAGTTCTTACTAAAACAACCCTTGTTCCAAGTCCGAATGAAAACAACCAGTTAACTCTTAACTGGACATCGTAGCTTCACGAATGTCATTGAGATAACAAATTTGTTAACACTTAACAAAAACAAAATCGACTAGGCCAAAAATTATGATTAACATTTAATCGATAATCAAAAGGAACATATTATGCATATTACGACTTAAAGAAATAATAACAAATATCACAAATTAAAGATTAAATCAAAAAATAAGAAAAATAAAGCATGCATCTCATGCAATTGCATCACCCAAGTATTTAAACCCGAGTCCATATCACAAAAGTGGCTCTGATACCACTGTTATAACACTAGTACACCTTATGGCACAACGGAAAAAATAAATTTGGTGATCACATTCAGGGATCCATGTGGGAGGAATGAATCAGGATGAGAAGGGTAGGAACAATTACCTTTAATCTTCTGGGAGACAAAAGATAACTGTTATGAAACTGATTCCGCATTGTATGTCGATTTAAAGCCACTACGAACAATTCTGGCCTCTACTTAATCCACCCAGTGTGACAACAAACAACAAGAACTCTCTTAAACTTTTTCAGAGAGAAAATTTATTTGACTACTGCTAGACCTTATTCTATATATTTCAGGTATATAAAGTTTTTCTTAAAAAACCCTATATCTCCTAATTTTGGAATAGTTGATATTTTAATATGAATCAAAATTCATTATAATAATTAACCGAATATAATAATTATTATTACCGTAATTATAATAATGTTTGACCAAAAAATTACAATTATAATAATTATAATAATATTCAAACATAAATTATAGTTACAATAATTATAACAAGGATTTCGGTAAATTATGTTTAGTTAAATTTTATACGAATCAAATCCATATATATGAATTTAACCATGTTCTCATTATCTGTAAAACATACTTGTACATATAATTTAATTCTTGTGACAATTAAAAAACAATACCAACTATGTTTGGATTCCGTTTGTTTCTACCATAGGGTGTGACCATGTAGGTTATTGTAACGTTAGCAGTAATACAAAAGTGATTCTAATATTATCAATAATGAGTGGTATCTAGCAATGCATCATTGCTACCTAAGTTATAAGAAGTCATGATTCAACATAACCTGCTTGTGATTAACCAGTCAAGTATTAAATTGTTTTATCCTTTATATCTAGAATGGACACAAGTCATGAAATAATCACACTTGCATAGTCCATATAATGTTTCTTGATATCCTGAGTAGACTATGATAAAAAAAAAGTATGATAGCTCATATCAACTTATTCGAGTATGGTCATGCATTTCTAGTCTCACTTAATCAAGTGGCCTAAGATATTGCTCCTGTAATAGCCTATTTTTAGTAAAATTAGAACAGTGGTTTTGGGACCACAAATGTGGTGTGATAATATTTATTTCATTATTATTTTAACATCTACAGCATGTTAGTACTATCATATAAATTTTCGTTAAGAAATTTTACCATTTGCATGCTTAACTCGATAAAAAGGGCTAAATTGCAAAAGGTGCAAAATTTGAGTTCTATAGGCTGAAGGCACTAAATAGCTATAGAACTTAAATGATTGAACACTTGGATGGTAATTAGACCATTTTTTATTTGAGTGGACAAATATGGGCATTAAATACATGAATTTTAAGGTTTATAATAAAGGTTATTTATGTAATTTAATAAATAAAGTCAAATTAAGTAAAAGAAAGGCAATTTTTTCTTCATTCGTCTTTTTGATGAAATTGAAAAGAGGAAATACACCATTTTAGGGTTCTTAAGCATTCGGTCAAGTCTTCTTGTGCATGTAAGCGTACTTTTGTCCTGTTTTTAATGGTTTTTATATTTTTGGAGTCGTCGTAGCTTAATCTAGCTAGCCCAGAGACTAATTTGCAAAATTTTTAAAAGGTTAGGGTTTTTCCATAAATGAATATATGAGCTTTTTATGTTTTATGGAAGAAAATGAATATTTGTGGTTAGATAAACAACTTTTGTAAAGTGAATTTTGTTGAAAATGTCAATTAGGGATTAAATTGAAAAGTAGGAAATATTCATGGTGAAATTTTAAAATAATGAAATGTATATATGAAATTCGACTAGCTAGGGTTAGGGATGAATTTCGTTTTTATGAGCTTAAAGACTAAGTTGTAATGAAATCAAAATTATAGGGGAAAAGTGTAAATTTGAAAAAATATGAAATTGGATTGAATTGAATAAAATGGTTATTAAATGAATTGAACTTATTCATTTAGATCAATATAAACCTCGTACGGCCTTAGATCAAGGAAAAGATAAAGTTTTAGAATAATCGACTCCGTATCTATGTTTTATCGTCGAGGTAAGTTTGTGTAATTGCATAATGTTTATATGCTTATTATTGAGATATATATGTGTTGTGGACTGCCATGTAAATAATTGTTGTATATCTAACGATGTTACGTCGACTACCGAGCCCCGTTTGAACCTTAGGAATTTATAGGATACAAATGACATGTCATTAGGGTTTACATGTTTTGAGTGCTAGTCTCGAATGTCCTACTAGTGGCTGAGTTCTGGCATTTGTTGCAGATACTCGACAACTTGTGGAGCAGCACCGTGTAGCTACATTCTGACCCATAGCTCGTGTAAGTAGGACCAATTTCACAGCTCGTGTGAGCAGGCCCATTTTCCTAGCTCGTGTGAGCATACACTTTTCACAGCTTCTGTGAGCATATATGTAAAGGAAAGGACAAACTATGGTTATATGTTTAGCACACTTCGTGTGAACCATCTTGTGTATCCAACAATATTCTAATAGGTTCAACAGGCATGAGTTTGAAAGGAAATGGTAAGAGTTCAATATGAGCTAAGGTATGTAGATATGAAATTCATTGAAATGGTGATACATGGAAATTATGTTATGTTGAGATGGATGACAAATCCAATTGATTCATGTTTAAGTTTAATGACCATCCATGTAAAATTTCCTATGATTTATGTTAAGTATGCTAACATGTTTGTGTTGATTCTTAGGCTTTGGCCAAGCTATTGGTTGGATTATGTCATGCTAAATTTTAATGTTATGTTAAGACATAGTAAGTTAAGTTTTATGATATACGAACTTACTAAGCATTGTATGCTTACTTTGTGTTACTTTTCCATGTCTTATAGTGAATCAGAAGCTCGTTCAGGTTGGAAGGTTGTCGGAGACCTATCACACTATCCATCGGCTATATCGGTAGATTTTGATGTTTCTAAGTCATGGTTATAATGGCGTGTATAGGTGTTTTATGCTTTATGAAATAACCATTATGTTTGGTTTGTAAATATGGTATTTTGGGTGATGAAATAGTTGTTATGTTGGCATGTATATGTGGCCTTATAATGGTTGGTATTTTGGCATTTTAGTGCTTAAAGGATGAAAGTTGGAATGGTAAATAAAATGCATGCTATGAATGGTTCTTTTGGTATGCTTGAATTTGGTCATTGTGATATGTTGGATGTAGTTGACATATATGGTCAATTTTGTTAATGTTTAACGAGGATAGATGTTGAATGGCCAAATTGGAAAAGTTAAAAATTTTCATACTGCAAAATTTTCATACTGCAATGCCTTATATTAATAAATGAGATAAAACAAGTATGTTATTACAATCATCTCATGATTGGTCTTTGGGCATACTCTAACAAGTATGTTCGAAGCGGTCAAGTTGTTGGCGCAATTGTTGGGGAGGCAATGTCACTAGATCGATTTTAATTTTTCACTTTAAAAAAATAATTACGAAATTTCTAGGTTACAGTTAGGATTCTCAATCTTTTTGTTAAATAACACGTCTAACATTTTTTTTAGGAATCTTAAGTACCATAACCAAAGAGTCAGTCAGCACAAAGTCATGGATGACTTTTATTATACTTGTTCCAATGAAGACTTCGATTATGACAAAGATATTTATGAAGGAGTCTATGAAGAGTGGGAGATCTAGAAGAATAACTCATTACTAATGCTGGAATTAAGTCAACTTCGAGGAGAAACCTTGGCTCTTTCTAAAAATGATGATGACCACAGTAATATGCCATCAGAAAGGTACCAAGAGGTGCCAAGTCTTAAATTGCCCAGAAAGGAGAATGTTAGCATAAGTGCTTGCAAAGGAAAAGAAACCCTAAACTATTATTCACTTTAGCCAACAGAAAAATAATTAAATGAAACTTTAAAAACACAAGATATGGAGTTAGCATAGGAAATGGACAGTGAATCAAAGAATCAAATAGATTAGGAACTCATCTTTCCAGAAATCTTGGGTAATATTGATAAAGTTGAACCATAAGAACAATATAATCTAGATCCACCAATAGAGACAATCACAGTTAGTACTGAGTTAATAGAAGAATGTTTATCGATTCAAAAGTTTACAGAACAAAAAACAAGAAACCAACAATCTTGAAGGCAAAGGCTAAATTCACCATTTTTTCGCATCCCTAGTCTTAAACCAAGCACCCCAAAATTTTATAGATCTAGGAAATTACTAGATATTGAAAAGAGTGGGACAAGTATATATTGAAAGAACTTACGATTATATAGTAGGTCTCCTTCAAATCGAGTAATCAATGTGTCCAAGCATCGAGTTACGATCACAATAGAATCTTCAGTTCTTCTGAGAATCAGCTAAGGGAATTATCTGCAGGCCAATGATTGAACCTAAAAGCTTTCAGAGAAAGAACTTCAGTAGCACAGTACAATATTTTTTCTCAATTCCTCTACCAAGCACGTTACAAAGATCTCCTGAAAAGCCAGACCTGCTCAATGAAAAGGACAGAGACCTCATAAACAACAAGTGTGAGACACAATCTTCAAAATTCTCTCAGAACACAAATGTTGCATATCAAGTAAAACAACTGTGTGGGTATACGGATTCACCAATCACCAATAGTGATGAATTGCAAAGAGAGTTGTTGGTCATTAAAGTAGGATGGAAAGGTAAATTTAGGGAAAGATACAACCGAAAAGAAATAGAATGGCATGATGGTTGCTGGACTAATATAATAGAAAAAAATTACAATGAGCCCAACGGTGGATATTGACTAAGCTGATAGTCAAGTCTACCAGCATGATACTAACATTTTTCCATTGTTTGATTATTACTAACTGTACTAACTGTATACTCTGTTAACTAAGTTGTTAGTATATTGCAGGTAGGTAAACGGCATGTTTATCAAGATCTTGAAGCATTCCAAAGATTGGAAATTCAGCAATCAAGGTCAACGTCATGACAAAGACAATTTTGTATCACAACATCAAGGGCAGTAATGAAGAAGGTAAAAAATTGACCCAATGTCACGACATCACTAACCTGTGTAGCGACAGAGAAGACAGTTTCTCAAGAATTCCAAAACTGCAGGGTGTGTCGTTACAGTGACCCTTGGTGCCGCAACATGAGTAGTCTACTAGGGATGTCGTGACACGGAACCCTTGTGTTGCGACATCACTGCAATTTTTTGTAGGGTTGACCAGACCCAATTGCGCAACCTGGAAAAATAATCCTTGTTTTACCCTATTTTTAACCCTAAAAATACCCTTTTAAACCTAAAAATACCTTCTAATTTAGTCTAACTTCATTCTAAATATTTACTCCTCTAAAACCTCTCCAAAAGCATTAGCCTTCAAAACATTTCTTCTCCTCAAAACCTAAGTTCCTAATCACTCACTCCCAATCCAAGAAACTACATTGAAGGAAATCGACATCAACAAACACCAAGAGGAAACGGAAATAAGTTCAACAAGAGTTGAGGTTTAAGTATTCTCAATCCTCTCTTACTGTTCTATTGAATATCTTTACTATTTTGCTTATATAATCAAGAAAGAATGCCTCCGTGTAAGAACAAAAGAACTCCTGTTCTGGAAACCCCAAGTATTTTTAACCCTATTTGATTCCATAATGCCAATATGGAAAAGTATTTTTTAAAGTCACTAAGGAAACCTCTCATTCAGGAACGAGGGTTCGAACCCCCAATGATCAACTACAATGACATCTGGACTTTTTTCTATTATCATCAATGGGAATAGTTTTGCATTACTCCCACGAATAATGCAAATATATCTGTGGTTTAGGAATTCTATGCGTCATTTAAGGATAAAATGATTAAGCGAGGCTATAATGCATTAATAACTGATGTCAAAATGCGAGGGAAAGATGTTCAAATCTCCCCTAATGACATCTATGAATTTTATAACATCCCATATTATGAGAAAGAGACTGATAATACAGATCTAAAAGGATTTCAAAACATTAGCATCGAAGATGTTATAAAATACTTAATGCAAGGCAGGGGTAGTTGGAACTACAAGCCAGACATTGAGCTTCCCAAAAATTTTAATCAAGCTATTAAGGTATCTTAGAGCAAAAAAAATCTGTATAGGGCACTGGATCTTTTGAGTAATGAAACGGTGTGTACAGAGCTAAAAAGCTAGACTCTTCTTCCCCTACCTCGTAATGGCTCTCTGCCATGAAGTAGAGGTACCAATGAATGAGAATGAGAAATTTATGAAAACCACAAGGAGTATCATCGAAGATACATTATATACAAAGCATGTTGAGTTCCAGCAGAAGAAAATAACAAAATGGAATCAAAGAAGGAAGAAGAAAACAAACATACCAGCATCAATCAAGAAGAAAGATCACCTAAAGGTTCGAAAGGGAGCTCGCAGAGACGTAGATGCAAAACTTGACTGAATGATTCGATGGATGCAAGAAATAGGACCAGTACTTCAAAAATTCGCATGGATGAATGTGTTACGTGCTCCAAGTTATCCCCAGTTATGTTCAGGCCGACTCTGACCTATCAGGATAAGGGGGTTAATCTTGAGGAGGAAGGTGCTGCTCAAGAGTACCCTAGAACGGAGGATGAATATGAAGCGGCATTTTAGCTACAATTTTTTACATCGAAAGGGCCTGTCATATGAAGCCCAACTCACCATGTGCCTTCAACGGGTGGAAGGTCTTACCGAACATATGTCGAAGGAAAAGATAAAACACCTATGGAACAAAAGCACTCTCATCCTCTAGATGATTCGTTGGAGGATTGAGTTTTGTTCTTGTTATTTTTAAAAGACTTGTATTAATTTTTTTTTGATGATTTTAACTTAAAATTTGCAGGTGTAGGATTAATAAGTAGATTTTTAGTATGTTGTATGTTGTTTAAGTCTTTTATGTAGGAACCCAACACAAAGGGGACATAAAAAAATTTGAGCTTTGCACAATCAAATGAGGAAGTTATAACTCTTGAAAAGAGTTATATTTCATGCCTTTAGACCTAGATAATTTCCTATACTTCAACAAATTTAGTTGCATTTTAGGACATTCCATTCGTAATTTTCATTGCATTACATTAAAAAGATTGGACTGTGCTTAAATGTTATTATATGTAACATTTACTTGTTGCGGGAAGGATTTGTTTTGTAGTAATTAGTAGGTGAAGGATCCGAAGAAGGAAATAAAGGAATGAAGTTTTGTCGTGGAAAAAGTTTGGACAGTTTTTCAACACGAATGTCGTGGCAATTCTAGAAGGACCTTGTCAACACTTAACGCATAATAATTTTTTCCCAACTCTACTTGTACTAGAAAAATCTACCTAAAAAAGAGGGAAGAAAATCAAAAAGCATATAAAAAGTCGAAGGATGAAACTTAAGAGGGGGGAAAGAAAAAAAACAAGAATGAGGAAACCCTAACTGGGGCTAATACAAAAGAGGAGAGATCTTTAGGCAAAATAAAGGGTAGCAGCTGAGCAGTGACGGGAAGACGAAAGCAATCCCTTTCAACCACCATAGGACACTATGTCATTGGAGTGTGGGTTAGATATGTAAAATATATTCTCCCGAAGTTCTTTCATTATTTCTTGATTAATCTTCATTAATTAATTTTTTGAAATGATGTTTGAATGATATTTTGATTTTGAATTTTCATTGTCAATCCATGAACTAAATCTCATAAGGTTGTGATTACATTATGAAACCTTTATTTTCTTTAATGGTTGAAGCAAAGATCTAAATTAATTTACTATTTCATACAATTTTTTTAATTTCTAAATTGTATGCGTTCAATACCTAGACATAGAAAACTGTGCAGAATGCCCATAAACTAATTTAGTTTTAAAAATTTTGGAGTATTTGGACCATAATTGAATGATACTTATACCAGTGTTCATGTATAATGAAGACAAAAAAGTACAGGGTACCGTGCCAAGCCCTATAGACACATGCCAGGTAACTTGAGATCTTGCTCTCAAAAGAATAAGGTAATTTTAGGTCTCTTTTGTGCAGTAGATTGAGTAGGATTTTGCTGAGGCATTATTGGAAGTAAAGGTAAACTCTTAGTAATCCTAACCTTCCAAATCAACAACGTAGAGCCTTTATCCTTTGCTGTAGTATCTTTGCCATAACATTCTTAGTTGTTTATTTATTCGTTCGCATATTATCCAAGTAATTATTCTTGTAATTGCCATTGCATTTTCACTCTTGACTTATCATAGCATTTCCTATTATTTATCAGTTACACATATCACACACATTATTTTTCCTTTAAATTACCACTGGATACTTATCTTTGTTTTGCCATAGCATTAATCATAATTCATTATAATAACTTGACCACTTTTTTACCTAATCCGATCCCTATGAAGACTATCTTACTTATCACTCTATTACTTGATCTGACGTGTATACTTGCAAAATTCACAGGTCAATTCACACGTGAAAAGTTTTTGGCACCATTGTCGGGGTCGACAATTTGGTGAAAATTGGTTTTGTTATTGTACTTAGTTATATTAGTTTTATTTAACTTAGTTGTGATTAATTTTTACAGGTTTGCTGTTAGTATAAGAGAAAAGGTGTTCCTACTAATGAAGAATACCTTTCTGACCCAGAGATCAAAAGAACTTTTTGAAGAAGGTGAAAAGAGATGCGAAACATGGCTAAGAACGGGAATGATCATGGTCTCAATGGTAATCCAATTGGTCGAGATGTTAATCATCTTATTGTTCATGTGATAGATGATCGAGACACACCAATTCGGGATCATATTGTTCCAATTCTAGATTATTTGAATGTAGGGATAGCTAGATCATAAATATAAGCTCAGCAGTTTAAGCTAAAACTGGTAATGTTTTAGATGTAGCAACCAGTAGGACTGTTTGGTGGATTACCTATTAAAGATCCAAGACTGCATTTTGGACATTTTTTAGAGGTCTATGAATCGTTTAAACAATAGGGTGTTTGATTACACTTGAAAAAAGTTATATTTCAAGCATCTAAACTGAAGTATTTTCTTGTAACTAAGAAAATGTGTTTGCATTTTAAATTTAGTATTAGAGCAATGCATACTAAGGCTTGGATTCTATTTCAAATGTTAATTTATGTTACTTTTAATTACTGCAAAGAAGTTTGGTAGTCTTTGGTTGTAGGTGCGGGTAAGATGAAAGAAGCAAGAAGAGGGAAAAAAAGGAAAAGGAAAAGAGAATAAAGGAGGTGAAACATTTCCATGGAAAATGTTGGAATTAATTGCCAACAGAAAAGCGGTACCAATTCTACGAAGATCACAAAAGGAGGTGTGTTCAGAGGGACGGATCTTCCCTATAAAAAGAGGGGAAAGAAGGGACGAAAGGACATACATGGATTGTGAGGAAAAAGAGAAAAGAAAGTGAGGAGCTACTCCCTCTACAATAAAATTCAATGGAGTAATTTAAAAGAGAAGAATAAGGGAGCAGCTAAAGAAGGGGAGATCACAAACGTGAAAAAGGGGGAAAAGAAATTTGCCCTGGGTTTTGCGTAGAATCTGGATTAAATACATTAGATTATTAATCGAAAGATACAGGTGAGTATTTAAAATAATATTTACAGCACTCTAGACATAGAATATGAGATATGTATGGGTATAAAACATTAGTTGGGTTAACATTTGTGAGTCTTGTAGACATACACAGACTCTGAATAATAATTAGAGATTACTTTCGAAAGAAGTAGACTATAGTAGTAAATATCTGAGAAGTAGTTTAGTCATAACTTTTCCATAGCATTACTATGTTATGAAAATATTCCCTGGGTAATTCCAACCTTTAGCATTCAACAACAGAAATACTCTCTACTTGTTCGTTGTGATACAAATTCCAGGACAAAACATATTAGCGAAACAGAAGGAAGACCATAGCCACCTTTTCCTCAGTGGTTCTAAAAATCTAAGAAAGATGTTTAATTCGAGAAATTTTTGGAGGTCCTAAATAAATTACATATTAATAATACCATTGGTGGAAGCATTGGAGCAAATGTCTAACTAAGTGAAATTTATGAAAGATATTCTATCAAAGAAAAGAAGGCTAGGAGAATTTGAGATTGTTGCTCTCACTGAAGGGTGCACAGCAATGTTCCGAAACAAATTGCAACCAAAACTAAAGGATCCAGGGAGTTTTACTATACCTTGTTCTATCGGTGATCAATATGTAGGCAAAGCACTATGTTTTGGGTGCAAGCATAAATCTAATGCCTATGTCTATTTTTAGGAAGCTCGGAATAGGAAAGGCGAGACCCACAACTGTCACACTGTAGTTAGTTGGTAGATTTTATGCACATCCAAAAGGTAAAATCAAAGAAGTGCTAGTAAGAGTTGATAATTTTATTTTCCCAGCAAATTTTATCATTTTGGAATGTGAGGCTAATAAAGAGGTCCCCATTATACTTGGGAGACCTTTCTTAGCCACGGGTAGAACATTAATTGATGCCCAAAAGGGTAACTAAACTATGCAAGTTAATGATCAACAGTTAACTTTTAATGTCTTTGAAGGTATGAAGTGTGCAGATACTAATGAAGAATGCCATGCTATTAAAATCATTGGGACAACAGTACAAGAAAAACATGAAGATTTTTGTTCTCATAACTCAGAAAATGATGCAAATGTTTATGAGTTAATAGATGCAGACATGGTTGTAGATCTTGAAAAATTGATGGAAGTTCAGCAAATATGAAATAGCTCAAGGGGTAGTTTTGAACCACTAAATCTGTTCCACCGTTCTTTTACATCTCATCGACCATCAATGGAAGATCCTTCAAATCTGGAATTAAAGCCCTTGCCAGTGCACTTGAAGTATGCGTATCTGGGAGATAACAACAGATTGTAAATAGTCATCTCTACTAAGTTAACACCAGAACAAGAGGGTCACTTATTGGAAGTCTTAAGGAAATCTTAGAAAGCCATAGGATGGCCAATTGCAAATATAATCAGTCTAACAATTTGTATGCACAAGATAATACTAGACGATTGCCATGGCAAATCTATTGAGCAACAAATGAGACTGAATCTTATCATGAAGGAAGTGGTAAAGAAGGAGATCATTAAATGGCTGGACGCCGGAATCATCTACCTAATTTCTAATAGTTCGTAGGTGA
This sequence comes from Gossypium hirsutum, assembly GCF_007990345.1. Lineage (NCBI taxonomy): Eukaryota > Viridiplantae > Streptophyta > Magnoliopsida > Malvales > Malvaceae > Gossypium > Gossypium hirsutum. Next base: position 27,442,362 of record NC_053439.1, read on the forward strand.
GCCCTATGCAATGTGTACCTAAAATAAGGGGTGTAACTGTGGTCACCAAAGATAGTAACGAGCTTATTCCTACTCGTACAATTATGGGGTGGAGGGTTTTCTTGGATTATCAAAAGCTCAAAACAAACCACCAAGAAGGACCATTTCCCTTTCCCATTTATCCATCAAATGTTAGATAGACTAGCAGGGAAAGCCTTATACTATTTTCTAGATGGATACTCAAGATACAATCAAATTGCCGTAGCACCTGCTGATCAGGAGAAGACTGTATTTACCTGTCCATATGGAACTTTTACGTTTAGAAGAACGCCATTTGGGTTATGTAATGCCCTTGCACCTTTTTAGCATTGCATGATGGCTATATTTTTAGAAATGGTGGAGAAATTCTTAAAAGTCTTTATGGTTGATTTCTCACTATTTGGTTATACATTTGAAGACTGTTTGCAAAATCTGGAGTTATTCCTTTATAGATGTCGAGAAACCAATCTTGTATTGAATTGGGAAAAATGCCACTTCATGGTTTGTTATGGCATTACTCTAGGACATAAGATTGCACAATAGGGAATTGCCATTGAAAAAGCAAAAATGAATGCTATTGACAAATTACCACCACCTACGTCAATAAAAGGTATTCAAAGCTTCCTCGGCCACGCAGGATTCTATTGTCGATTTATCAAGGATTTTTCCAAAATATCAAAACATCTTTGTACATTATTGGAACAAAACAAATCTTTTAATTTTGATGACCCATGCTTGCAAGCATTTGAGGTACTGAAGAAGGGATTGGTCATAGCACTAGTAAACACTGGACCAGACTGGACCTTACCGTTCAAACTAATGTGTGATGCAAGTGACTTTGCAGTAGGAGCAGTATTGGGACAAAGAAAAGCCAGTGTATTTCATGCTATTTACTATGCTATTCGTAGGCTTACTGTAGTATCCCTAAATTGGACCTAATAGTTTCGGGTATATTTTTTTGAGTTTCGAGCGTGAATTTAGGAATTTATCGGGTTAATAGTAATTTTTTATTTAATTAATGAGGTCAATTTTATCTAAAATTGATTAAACAATACTTTTAAAAAATAAAATTTTTTTGGAAAATTAATTTTAAAGTAATCAAATAAAATATTTAATTTGAGTAAAAAAATTGAAAATAATTTTTATTGGGGGTTAATTTGAGTTAAATTTAAATATTAATTAAATTGGATTTAATTGTAAAATAAGAGAAATTTTGGAGTATTTATTTGGAAAATAAACGTTTAAATTCAAAATTTTGGAGGGAAAGGATTAATTGGTAAAGTAAGGAATATGTGTGAGTGGCCATTGGTCAAATTTCCCAATATTTAAATTTCTGGTGGGTTGTTACAGTTTTAAACACAAAAGCCTACTTTTCACACCATTTACATCAGATTAGAGAGCTATAAAATTCATTTTCTTTGCATGGTTTTAAATATCTATCATCAGAAAATATATTCAATAAATTTCCTTCTCAAAATACTCTCTCTTCACCTGAAATTATTCACAAAAGTGGCCAAAAATATTCTGAAATTTCTCAAGATTCTTGAATCAAGATTTTCAATCAAAGGATTTAGAACAAATAAAAGGTAATTATTATTTCTAAACTTATTTTTATGATGATTAGAAGCATATTTACATGATTTTTTTATCAATGTCATCTTCTTCAAAAGCTTAAGGTGCTTTAATGGTGGATCTTGAATTTTGAGAGGAAATCCATAAATCAATGGATGTTGCAACTCAAAATGGATCTATTAGAAGTTTTTTTATCTTATTTTTCAAGATTAAACATGTTTTGTTAAATAATTTAAAGAAATTTGAATTTCATCATCTTCATGAACCGATTTTTTGAATTTTTGTGAAATTGATTTAAATGTGAAATTGATGCTTAGTATATCTTTATTTGGTATAGTATTGATGTTTGGAAGTGATTAGGAGGGCTAGAGTGCTCGATTTTGTGAGGAATCAAGTTTTCAACTTGATGATACAAATCCAGTAAGGCAACTTTGAGTGAGAGTTTTGTATAGCCTGCTTGATGAAAAATTATGTTTATTATATCTTTTGAAAGGTGGTAATATCTATTTTCTCTCTGTTGAAGCTCCGAATGTTGAAAAGGATCGAGCTAATCGAAATTGAAGCTTGGATTTGTTGGGTTGATCATTTGGTTGTGGTTGAGTTAGTTGTGTTGTGAGTGTTATTAAAGGGAAATTTGGTAAATTGACCCTCACTTATGCTTAATTGGATGATTAATTACTGCCTGCAAATATTTAATTGAGTTTTGGTTGATTAATTTTGTAAGATTATTGATATATGTTTAAGTGATGAAAGTTTTGTTAAGTGTTTGTAAGTGAGCATCTAGTGATTTTATTTTCTTTATTTGATTGATTATAATGGTGAACTAAGCAAGCATACTAGAGTTTTTGGTTCATGATATGTTGATATTGGTAAGCAAGATTTTATTTGACGTTAAAATGGCTATGTTACATGATTTACATATGCATTTTGGCATTTTAAATTGAGCACATTATTGACTAAAATTATGTTATGATTGATTGGTTATATTGGCATTATAGCATGGTGGATATTCGATATAGTTGGAATGCCATAGGATTTGTGAGTACTCACTATATTGATATGTTATTTGTGAGCAATGAGGCTCTAGGTGGACTGATTTAGAGTAGATAAAGGAGTGTTGTGCTTGTGTCTCTAGTCAATGGGACTGATTTGAGGCGATATAAGGGAGCGTATGGCCCCGACCCACTCAATCCAGGACTAATTCTGATTCTGATTCTGATTGCGAGTAAGGAGATCTGTTTATCCGATGTATGATCACCCGATTAAGCCATGATTGTATATGCCATTATAAATGTATGAAATGTTATATGCTAAATTGATGATTATATACCATGATTAATTGTGATTTTTGATACATGGTTGAGCATATGACATTGAACTATTATGGATTGATATTGTGGTTTAAAATTTGTATTTCATTGGTTTCAATTTAAGCATGATTTGGGTGCTAATTTACTCGTCCTTTTATTAACATTCACTCAGCATTTTAAACTCACACCCTCACATTCGTGCAGTTAGCCGGCAGGATTAATGAGCTGAGGAGCCACAATAGAGTTCCAAGAGATTAAGGCTCGGTAGAGATTTAGTTACATGTTTTAGAGATGTTAATCAGGCATTGTGGAACTTCCAAGACTTAGTTTAATTTTGGTTGTATTTGGACTTGGACATTGGACCTTTTTTATTTTGGATGGTTTTATAATATCATATATGAATCTTTGAGTTTCATTATTGAATAATTTATGGTGTATTGTTTCTTGATAAAGGCATGATGTTTACACTAACCATTGTTTAAATGAAGCTTCCATTGAGTGGTTTACTAGCAACTAAGGTACGCCACTTGCTTGAATTAACCGGTGGGTGATATGCATGAAATTGAATGTTTAATTCTATTTAACTGAGGCTTAAGTGGTGTTAATAAATTCAACTGAAGGTGTATGAATAAGAATGTTATTTAATTGTAGCTAAATCGGGTTTAATTGGCCATTAAAATACTCAGAATTGGGTTTAAAATTGAATTTTTTGCACAAAAAAATGCAGTCGATTGTTCAGGGTTTGAATTCTGGTCTTTTAAAATTATTTTTCTCATCCGTTTAAATTACAAATTAATTTTGTAACTTGATAAGTCTAATTATAGCCTGAAATGATAAAGAAACTTCATAAAATTGTAGGATTAGACTTGTAATTAATAAAATTTGTTAGAAATGCACTCAATTTCATATCCGAGTATAGTACTTATAGTTTGAAAGTGTTATAATTTAGTCCTTAATGATAAAACTTGAACTAGACAAAAAATAAACTCGGATTAAGCTGAAACTTTTAGGGATTACATAAATTGACTAAAAGAAGGTTGATAAATGTATAGATCTAAGTTCGGGTTAGCTTAATAGTAGGCAGTAAAATGGAAAGAAAGCCTTTAGGTTAAATTGCTTATAAAAAGTTTAAAATTGGTTTACAAATTGCTTTCGCATTAATAAATAACTAATAAATGGATAAGATTGAGGTGTTATATAGTTGGGGTGTGTTTTGAGAGGTCATTAGTCGGAGAGTTACTTAGGTGGCTTATGTAATGCTTTGAATTCGGGTCGGTCCATCCCGCTCAGGTTTGGGGTGTCACACTGACAGATGTGTAGCTAAATTACACCACCACTAAGAAGGAGTTATTAGTTGTAGAATTTTCCTTTGACAAATTCAGAGCTTATCTCGTGGGCACTAAAGTCACAATGTATACGGATCATTTTACTATCAAACACTTGACGACCAAGAAAAATGCTAAATCAAGATTAATTTGATGCATATTGCTGCTGCATGAATTTGATCTAGAGATTCATGATAGGAAGGGCATAGACAATCAAGTGGTTGATGATTTATCATGCCTAGAAGCAGGGAATGAAGACAATAATATTCAGCAGATTAAAGACGAATTCTTTAATGAGAAATTGTTGGTTTTTATGGCATTACCATGGTATCCTGACATTGTTAATTTTCTGGTCAGTGGATTGTTACCACCCAAGGTCTCTAGTCTAGGAAGAAAGAAATTCCTCCACAATGTTAAGTAGTACTACTAGGATGAGGCATTCTTATTCAAATAGTGTGCAGACTAGATCATTAGAATATGTATTCAAAATGACTAAATCTAAAGTATTCTACATCACTGTCATTCAACACCATATGGAGGCCACTTTAGGGGAATGTGAACTACTACAAAAGTTCCCCAGTCTGGTTTTTATTGGCCAACTATGTTTAAAAATGCTCATGAATTCTATAAGGCCTGTGATCGCTATCAGAGGACTGAGAATTTATCCAGGAGATATGAAATTCCCTTGCAAAATATATTAGATGTAGAACTCTTTGATGTGTGGGGAATTGATTTCATGGTCCCATTTCCACCATCTTCGGGTAATATCTACATATTAGTCATTGTTGACTACATCTCCAAGTTGGTTGAAGCCGCAGCTCTACCCACAGATGATACCAAATCAGTATTGAAATTTTTTCATAAAAATATTCTTACCCGGTTTGGTATCCATCATACATTAATCAGTGATGAAGTTTCCCACTTTGATTGCAAGTTAGCTGCCAATGCCCTTAATAGATGTGGGGTGCTATATAAAATTGCCATGGCATGTCATCCCAAAACAAATAGACAAGCAAAAATCTGTAATAGAAAGATTAAACAAATTCTGGAGAAGGTAGTAAATTCCAACCGAAAAGATTGGTCCGCAAGACTAGATGAATTTTTTGTTAGAGTATGCCCAAAGATCAATCATGAGATGGTTGTAATAACATACTTGATTTATCATGTTTATTCATATAAGGCGTTACCATTATTATTTCAGGTTCTTTTCTGTGTGTATAAATAAACTGTTTTATAATAATGTCCTGAGAATAATATGATTATTCTTAAAAGGTCCTTAGTCAAGTATTATTGTTGGCTAGGACAACAATAATGCATTAAGACTAACATGTAGTTGATTGATGATAAAGAGTTGTCATTGATATGGAATGCCAAGATCGATGCATGAATATGTGTGTTAGAGAACAACATATTGGACTAACCCGTTATGAGTGTGTTTCTTGAATTATTATGTAATTGTCACAACATTACTCATAGTGATTAATATGTATATGATCCTCAGATTTGAGATCATCATAATCCCAACATCGTGGGTTGTATATTTTGATACAGTCAAACATAAACCATAACTGGTTGTTCTATAAAAGCTGATGTTGGATATACCACGATTTGTGTAGAGGGATATGGTTGATCGATATAGGCTAAGTCCCTCCTACATAATGGGAGTAATATCTTAGGCCACTTGATTGAGTGAGAGTAGAAATGCATGGTCATGCTCAAATAAGCTCATATGGGATGTCATACTTATTTGTATATCATAATCTACTTAAGATATCAAGGAACATGGAATGGACTATGCAAGTGTGATATTCCATGACATGTGTCTAATCTAGAGATAAAGGACTTAAAGATTATTGCATGAAAGGTTAATCATAAAAAGGTTATGTCGAATCATGATTTCTTGTGACTTAGGTAGCAATGATGCATTGCTAGCTGCCACTCATTGTTTGTAACATTGGAATCGTTCTAGTATTACTGCGAACGTTACAAGAACCTATAGGGTCACACCCTATAGTTGAAATGAACAGAATAAAACATAGTTGGTATTGTGTTTGGTTGTCGCTTGAATTAAATTAATTATAGAATTAATTTAATTGGGTAATCAAATATCGAATGCATTATATGTACAAGGTTGTTGTACGCATAATGAGAACATGAATTTGGTTCGTATATAAATTCAAATAAATATATAGTTTACCGAAATCATTACTATAATTAATGTAATTATAATTTTTGGTTTATAAAAACATTGTTATATTTATTTAATTTCTAGAAACCCTAAAAATAGATATAAAATCTCGTTTTTTCTTTGCTTGGTGGGTCTAGCAGCTGTCAAAGCAAAGTCTTTTCAAAAATAGTTTTGGGGATTCCATCGTTTATTGTCAACTGGGTGGATTACGTAGAGACCGGAGTCACGATAGATTGTGGCTTGGTTCGATAGCAGATCAGGTTACTCGTTGCCGATGCGTCAGTGTCTACTCAGAATAAAGATTCGGTAATTCCAAAACCTTTATTTCACCCCGATTCATTCCTCATAGATGGATCCATGGTTAGGATCGCCTGATATTTTATTTTTTCGCTGCTCCGTAGGGGTGCCGGCGTTCCAACAGGTTTTTGGGTATATCGAACAGCTTTCAAAACACCATTAGGTATGTCACCTTTCCAGCTGGTTTATGGTAAACCGTGCCACTTGCCTGTTAAACTAAAACACGACATTCTGGGAAATCAAGAAACTTCATATGGATTGCAAATCTACTGGAAATAATCGCTTACTAGAGCTGAATAAATTGATGAATTTTAAACTCAAGCCTATAAAAATGCCAAGCTATATAAAAAAAAGACCAAATGATGGCATGACAGGAAAACTTTGCCACAATAATTTGTTCCTCGACAACAAGTCTTGCTTTTTAAATCCAAGTTTAAAGTATCTGTTGGCAATTTATAGTCTCGGTGGTCAGGTCCATTCGAAGTTGTTCAAGTATATCATCTTGGAGTAGTAGATGTTAAAGACAAACAAAATGGGTCTACTTTCAAAGTCAATGGCCAACAGTTAAAGCATTACTTTGGCACTCCTATCCTTCAGACTAAAACTTCCATCATTCTTTCAAACTAATTAATATTTTTTGCTTGCACAATTTATTTAATTATTTTTAATCCCTTTATTTCAGTTGAATTAATAAATTTTATTAACTTCTATTTTCTTTTTGTCCAGGTAAGATGGCCCAAGTTTTTGGCCTTAACTCCACTCATTTTATTAGTCATTTTTTTAGTCTATTCAATTTACTCAATATTATAATCTTTCCCGGTTAAATACTTACTATAACTTCCATCAGATCATGATTAAGGACCAATCTTATCACCCACATCACAGATTCTTTACATTTAAGTTTTCACCCTAGCCAATTCAGTTTCCTGTTCACCGTTACCTTCATTTTATTTCTCTACTTATTTTGCTCTTTGTTTTCTCCCAAACTTTTAAAGGTCTCACCTTTTTCATTCTTACAGTTATCATCTTCATTGCCATGGCTCGACAAGCACCATCCAATTCCACTGCTGCACAGCCACATACATTTTTTAGCAAGGCAACGGAAACTAAGTACCACCAAAACATTTCCAAACTGCCTCTATGCTTGCAAAAGGGATTTCTTTTTCAAGATTCCCCTTTTATGGGGTATACTAAAGCCATTTCATCCTTGGTGGAGCAACATGAATGGCAGATTTTCTGTCTCCATCCTAATGATGTTTTCCCTCAAGTGGTAAAGGAATTCTATGCTCATCTTACTTCTCCTAAAAGTGTCTTTATCTATGTGTGAGGTACGTCAGTACTATTTGATACTGAGCCTATAAACACACAATACGGGCTACCTGATGGTCTAGATGAACACGTAGATTTCTTCAAGCCAATAACAGTAGAAAAATTAAATCACGTGCTCACTGATGTCTGTGTGGAGGGCACCAAGTGGACGGTATCTAGGAATGATGGTTACATTGTTGATAGGGTCACTTTGAAGCCCCATTGTAGGGTATGGTATCACTTCCTCAAAAATCATCTCATCCCATCTACCCACAACTCTACAATCTCCAAGGAACGTTTGCTGCTTCTTCAGTCAATTACAATGGCACGAAGATAAATGTTACGAACATTATATTTCAAGAGGTCGATCACCGTGCCATGAAAAATGTTTGTGCTTTGAACTTTCCTTACCTTATAACCATACTTTGTTAAATGGTCAAGGTTCTACTTTAGGTCAATGAAGGACGAACCCCTAACAAAGGTGTCATTACCAAGCACATTACTTTACAATTTTCTGGTTAGGAATTGCCATGACATCCAGATCCCTTTCTGGCATCTTCTCCACCGAGGCACACTGATGCTACTCTATCATCTTCTAAGATTGCATTTGAGCAGAATGTCCTTAAGTCTTTAAAGGCTTTGCAGTAATAATTTTAGAAATTGAAAAAAAAGCAACAGTTGATGGAAAGGCTCAAGATAAAATGGCCATATTTCGGGACTATGTTAGACGCAAGGATAAAGCTATTAAGAAGTCCCTTCAAAATAACTTTACTCGCCTAATGCCCACATTCCCTATTTTTCCTAAGGAGTTGTTGTTGGAACCCGATGAGGATGGTGATGAGGGTGACAAACCTACTACGAAGAAGCAGAAAAAACTAAATCTTTCCATGTTGAATCTTAGAAGGAAGATGATGATATGAGTCAAGCCCCTGCACCTACCAACACTACCACTACCACTACACCTAGAGCAAAAGCACCTATGACTGAACAAAAAAAGTAGTTTATAACCTGATCGATGAACTCACAAAATCATAATCCAATTTTGAAGAAAATGTGCCTATTAGTAAGTGTAAAAGGAAACATTTCAAGACAACTACTGGAAAACCAGTCCCAACTGAGAGTGGTGAATCTGAGCGGCAACAACGTTACAAATGTGCCGCCAAGAAGCCTACCAAACCAACATAAGAGTAACAAACATTTTTTTCCAAGCTTTTATTTTTTAATTCATGCATTCATTCTTCTTTATTGTTGCATTTCTATACTTGTAAATATATATTCTCTAACATTTTTCATTTTTCTACATTGAGGACAATGCATCCCTTAGGTTTGGGGGTGTGTTGTGCATATCGGTTGCATTAGATATGTATGTTAATATTTGTTGTCTTGTCATTTACTTTGCCATGACATACAATTGCCAAATAATTGCCAGACTTTGTTAAGTATTTTTTTGTCTATGATATTCTATGAGGATAATAATTCATTGATAAATTTAGAAATCTGTTCGAGTAGTTAGGTCTTTTTAGCTTGGAATAGCTGTTGAAAATTGATTCTTAAAAGTAGAATAACCTAAGTATCAATACGATTAAGTCTGTAGTACAATTCGTTTATTGCATCTAAAATTTCTTAATCCTAAATTCAATAATCTGTTTGTAAATAATAAGAAATATCTTAGCAATAGTTTTGCACTCCAATGTTTGAATTTTTTTAATTAGGTCAATAATGCTTTGTTTGCTCCATCGTATTATTGGTAATAAAAAAGATTTCAAATAAGAGTGTTTAAAAAAAAGCATGTTAATAATAATTTAGGGACACTCTTCTAAAGTGTTAGGCTTAGTAGCTAAAGAGGTAGATCTTTGCTCATCCATTTGTTTAGTTAAAAGCCTTAACTTTATGTGTGAATTTCATTCAAATTATGGCATGATATAATATCTGGCACTCTAATGTTTGGTTCATTGAGGTTTTCAAGTAAAGAAATCGTGTGACAAGATAAATTCATTATAGAAATTAATAATTCTAATTAAAATTTTGAATAAGTAAGAATAGTGAAATTGAATTTAGAGGAAAGATATTTTAAATATATTAGAAGAGGTCTACTATAGCCATAATTACATAATTATTTAGGAACTTTTATTTTTATGAAACATTTTCGGCACTTCTTTTGTTGAACAAGTCTATAAAACTAGAACCAATTTTTTTCTTTATTTAGAATACTGCTAAGAATATAGGTTAAAAATATATTTTATATAGTCCAGTGATATATTTGGTAATTGTAATGTTTTGGAAAATTCATGCATACCCATATTCATGCAAACTCATACACATTTGCTTAAGGACAAGCAATAATTTAGGTTTGGGGGTGTGATAACTCTTGAAAAGAGTTATATTTTAGGCCTCTAAACCGCAGTTCTGCGTTTGTTCTGTTTTTTTTAAATACTGTGATTCATGAAACTTGAAGTATGTTGATTATCTTCGGGCTGGAATAATTTGGGTGAATATTGAATTAATTGTAGTGCTCATGATACACTTGTGATTAAATTTACTGTTTCATTCAATTTTTCTTTATTTGGAATGCATGCAGGCTCTAGACATAGTTGATTGCGTGTCATGAACTTAGATGGATTTGAATCTGAAAGGATTAAATACACCAAATTATTAATCGAATGGTACTGTGAGTATTCGAAATAATATTGACATAGAAGATGCGATCTGTGTAGGTATAGGACATTAGTTGGGTTATCATTTGTGAGTCTTGTAAACATACACAGACTCCAAATAATATTTTGAGTTTACTCTCAAAATAAGTAGGCTACAGTAGTAAATATCTGAGCAGTAGTTTAGTCATAACTTTGCCATTGCATTAATATGTTATGAAAATATTCCCCGAGTAATTCCAACCTTTATCATTCAAAAGCAAAAATATAGTGTACTTGTTCCTTATGATTTTCCATGACATTTAGATTTTTTTGGTCAATTTTCGGTTATAATTGATACTATTAGTTCATTCATTAATTCCCTCACAAATTTATACTTTATTCCTTTTGCACAATTTCATGCTTTAAATCTTGAGTAATACTTACTAAATCAAATCAACTTCCAATCCCTATGGAGACGATACTCACTCATCATTATATTACTCAAAGCGACGTGTAAACTTGTATATTTGCATTATTTACACACAATAGTGTTCCTGAAGACGCCTTGTGGATTAAACTGTTTCCTTATTCTTTTAGATATCGTGCAAGTGTGTGGTTGAATGCTTTGCCATTGGGAATAGTGGCATCATGGAATGATTTTTCCAAAGATTTTTTCTACGGTATAATCCCCCAAATATAAATATCAAGCTTAGAAATGACATCACATCTTTTCAGAAATTAGAAGATGAAACGTTATATGAAGCTTAGGAACGATTTAAGGAATTACTTTAGAAATGTCCGATGCATGGATTCCAGCACTAGACATAGATGAAGATGTTTTATAATAGGTTGAATGCACATACGAGGATGGTAGTTGATGCCTTCGCCAATGGTACCTTGTTTGATAAATCTTATAATGAAGCATATGAGATTTTGGAAAAGATTGCCAACAATGATTATTAATATCCAACCACAAGAGTTTGGACGGGTAAGAAAGCTTCTGGCACCATCGATCTTGATGCAATCACTTCATTGACAGCCCAGGTATCATCTTTTACTAATATGATCAAGACGATGAAGATACCAACTGTAGTTCAGGAGATGAAAGCAGTTGGGCTAACATGTGTTTATTGTGTTGAAGACCATGTGTTCGATGAATGCCCATCAAACCCAACATATGTGTGCTACATGGGTAAATTCAATCGGAACAATAACCCCTATTCCAACATCTATAATCTAGGGTGAAGGTAACATCAAAACTTTAGTTGGAATAATCAAGGTGAGGGGAATTTTAATAATGCTACAAGAGAGAATGCCAACAGTGTACCGCTTGGTTATAATCATCCTATACCGAGGCAAAATGTACAACAAGGTCAGGCCTGAGAATCATCATCATTATCATTATCTATGGAAGCTTTTTTGAAAGAATATATGGCCAAGAATGATGTTGTAATTTAAACTCAATCTGCTTCCCTTCGAGCTCTTGAGAATCAAGTGGGGAAGTTAGCAAATGCTTTGAATTCAATATCACAAGGGAAGAAACATTGCAAGGTAATCACTCTTAGAAGCGGAACTTAGCTTAATTGTGTTGCTCAAGATGCCACTGCAAGAGAGAATAACTCAAATAACAAACTATGTAAAGATCCCAAAGCCATCTGAAAAGTACATTACACTTGAAAAGGCTAAACATAAGAATGTTGCAGCAGAATCTGAACATGTTGTCCACAAAAATGCCACAGCAAAACAATATCAGCAACCTGAAGGACAACGACCTCCACCTTTTACTCAGTGGTTCCATAATTTTAAACAAGATGTTCAGTTCAAAAGATTTCTAGATATTTTGAAGTAACTCCATATCAACATATCGTTAGTAAAAGCTTTGGAGGAAATGCCTAATTATATAAAATTCATGAAAGATATACTGTAAAAAAAGAGCATGTTAGAAGAATTTTAGATTGTGACTCTCATTGAAGGGTGCACAACAATGTTGATGAATAAACTACCTTCAAAGTTGAATGACCCAGTGAGTTTCACTATCCTATGTTTAATTGGAAATCATTATGTTGGTAAAGCATTATGTGATGTAGGAGCAAGTATAAATGTAATGCCTTCGTCTATTTTCAAGAAGCTGGGAATTGGGAAGGCAAGACCCACAATAGTCACACTGCAGCTAGCTGATCGATCTTTTGAACATCTAAAAGGTAAAACTAAAGACGTGCTAGTAAGAGTAGATAAGTTTATTTTTCCACTGGATTTCATTATTTTAGAATGTGAAGCTGACACAAATGCATCGATTATTCTTGGAAGCCATTTTCTTACTACAGGTAGACCTTTAGTCGATGTATAGAAAGGTGAATTGCCAGGAGGATGAATGATCAGCATGTCACTTTAAATATATTTAATCCATAGAAATGTGCTGATGAAAATGGAGAATGCCATGCCATTGACTTGATAGGAGCAGCAATGGAGGAAGAGTTCACAAGATTTTGCCACAGTAATTCTGATAGTGATGAAGATTCATTTGAGCAGAGACCCTTGTGCACTTTGCTGGAGCAAAATAGACCTTTCAATTTTGATGAAAAATGCTTGGTAGCTGATGTATATTCACATGGAGCTATTGATGTCAATGACATGAAAACGGGGGACACATTTAAAGTTAAGGGGAAATGCTTCAAGCACTACTAGGGTGCTCATGTAGAGTGAGACAAATAGTCCATTGATCTTCGAGATGTTTAATGTCAACATCTTGAAAAAAAAATATTTTATAGATTTAAATTTCTCTTAGTTATTTCATTTGCTTTGTTTAATAAACTGCAGGAGGGGAAGGGGTCAATGATGTAAAGCCTGTTGAGACGAATCCTACATAGAAAAGAATGCACCCAAAGCACTAGAAGAAGAATAAAAAAAAAGAGTTTGTTAGCATTGAGACTGACCGTGAGGACGAAAAGGATGCAAATCCCTCAGTTACACCACTAGTGGACAACACATGGCTATTCCACCTCTTTCTACTAAACTAATGACTGAATAGAATCATGAGATTTATCTGATTATTGATAAACTCACCAGATTTTATAATGAAGAGGAGGATGTACCACTCAATTTACTTAAACGGCCGATTCATCATTAGATGAGTGCACGAAAGACCACTCGTCGTAATTAAAGTCCGACCATTAAGTTCCAAGCTCACAAAATTTTTCTACCTTTATTACATCTCATCATGTATATATATGTTCTTGCACTCATGATTCATATCTGCACATGCATTGAGGAGAATGTATCTCTTAGGTTTCAGGTTGTATTGTGCATCTATACTGCATTAGATATTTAGTTGAACATTTTTTAGTGTTTTTTTGTTCATTTTTCATTCATTTTTCCATGGCACACATGACTGTTAGAAATTGTTTAGACTATGATTGTAACACCCCAAACCCAGCCTAGACATTATTGCCAAATCTGGCATGTCACATTGAAGTGTTTTTCGAAAACCATGTTTTCATTAAAACCCTTCTTAAAATTTTAAACTTCTTGTCAATTAAAACTTGTATAAAACCTCAGTTTGCATTTGTTTATTTTCAATCGAGGTTTATTAAAAACTTATTACCTTTAAAACAATATTTTTGTTGAATCTTAATTTAAAAAAAATGATTTACAAAAACGTGATATTTAGAAATTAAGGTGCAGAAACATAGTGTAAAAAAATAGTTATTGTTTTGGAAAAACGTGTTCTACTTCTAGCAGATAAAATCCAAAAATTATAGAGGCCCTAATATAACCCGAATCAAAATCAAATTGCGTAAGTCAATGAGCAAAATAGAATAAAACATGTGTAGTTGTGTGGCCCTCCCCGAGTCTGAAGGGTGGGGATTACCTGCACAGTTAGACGGAAGGGTGAGTTTGCAAAAACTCAGAGTGTAATCCTTTAAAACACAAACAGTCAGATATACGGTAAGTAGATATGCAGGCAGAAATCTAGCCCAATCGAACCAATACACCATCCGTACCAACCAACACACCATGTGGGGATAAAATTGACCCACCCAACCAACACACCAAGCTTAGCACCGGTTGCGACACTAACTCAATAGAATGGCTCGGCACCATAGACAGAATGACTAAACACCATAATTATCGTAGCAACACTGCCAGATAACAGAACGGCTAAAAGCCATAAGCAGAAAGGTAGTAAGCCTTGAACAGAATGGCTACAATCCATACACTTCCTCCATCAATATTAACCCAGTGCAGAATGCCATGCTCAGAACCAGTCATACAAATCACAGACAAATCAGTCATTTACACTCGAGGGGCAAAATAGTCATTTACCTTCTAAGGGCATTACGGTTATTTTACCCTATTGGGGTATTATGGTCATTTTACCCTAAGGGGTATTACGGTCATTTTACCCTATAGGGGCATTACGGTCATTTTACCCTATAGAGGTATTATAGTCATTTTACCATGCAAGGGCATTACGGTCATTTTACCCTACAGGGGCATTACGGCCTTTTTACCCTATAGGGGCATTACGGTTATTATACCTATTTTAAGGTTTCAGTACCAATAACGACATTCCCAAAGGTTTACAGTCGCCTCGAGCGACACAGATAATCCACACGGTCAAAACAGTGTAAATGGGGCCAAAGCCCAATATTTGGCCCAAATTCAATCACGGCTATGCGAACTACTTAGCCTAATCCAGTTCCTGCCACTTTTCATAGCTTTTATCCGTGTGGGACACACGGCCCAATAGCACTAGGATGCTCGTAGTGGCCTCTACAGTCTAACAGCCATATTTGTAGGCTCGGTTCACCACGCACGCCCATGTGCCCTTAATCGTCTATTTTCAGCTTTTCGGCTTCTTTTGATTTACAGAAGAGACAGTGTGATTACACACACTCTTTCAGCTCTACGAAAGTAATGATTTATGGTGTACAGATACACACCTGATTACGTAGAGTACTAAATATCTACGGGCGCCAAAACCTTGACTAGACGATCAACTATGATTTGCTTACTAGATCCAGAGCTCGGTGCAGCGACACTTCCCCATCCTGGAGAAAAATCCTGAAGAGCCGACACCTTACGCCGCTTAAACTTGGGAGTAGATGCTAAGCGCTCAAACTTAGTCGGTACCTTTGCTATCACTTTATTACTAGCACCCTCTTCAACCATCGAAAGTTCTAGCCCCCAAAAGAACATACACATAGGAGAAAAGAGAAGAATTGGTAATAAGGGATCGCACCATTTGGCTTAAATAATAAAAGAGAGAACTGAAAGGAACCGAGAGACTTAACGATTAACAGAGATTACTTGCCAAATCAAAAACAGGAATGGAGAGAGTACAGGATGTAGGAGCAGAGAATCCCTTAAACCAAGACTAAACCGTCAGGGGTTTGAGAGGGGAACAAAAAATAGATTTAACCAGAAGTGAAGAGTATAATCACTTACCAAGAAACAAGGTATTTGGCCAAGGTATTAAAAAGGAAGATGGTGATAGAGCAATTGAAAAGAATGAATAAAGAATGGAAGAAGGATAAATTCGGTCACAATGGCTAAAGGATGGAAAGAGGAAGAGAGCACATAAGCAACCAAAGAGGAGAACGAAAAGAATCAGTTCACAAATGCCAGTGAGAAAAGAGAGATAGGAAGAGCAGTAAGCAAACAAAAATACAAAAGCTAAAACCTGAATGGATGAAAAAGAGAAGAAATATAATTTCAGCTCCTAAAAAAAAGTGACCAAAACGTGATCAATAGAAACAACCAAGACCAATTTCCCAAAAAAACCAATCCTCTAGCTGAATGCAAAAAAAACAAAAAGTGTCTTCACTTACCTATTCGGCACCTAAAAGCCTATGATTGAATTTGCATAATGGGAAATCCACTTTTTCGGCCAACTACTAACACTCCCCTCAACGTCCCATAATCCATTCCTACAATTTCTCAACCTACCAATTTGCATCACTTTCAAACTCCTCCAACACCAGCATTCATCCAGATCCCCTAAATCTCTCCCCCAAGACCAAATCAAACTTCACCTTGCAGAGTTTCAGTCTAACTCCACTTCTCAAGCTGCAGGGAAATAACATAAATATTCATTGCATGCCAAAGGATTCGAACCCAAACTCTCGCATCAGTCAATTCACGCTACTTGCGTCATTGCCACAAGCTCTTTTTTGTCACATTTTATCTTCAATTAAATAAAAGGTCTAAAGGCCAAAGTTCAGGTTCCTTTAAAAAAAAACCAAAATAAATTGCAAGAGCCAAGACTTGAACCCAGGTTCCCTTGTAGCCTTAATGACGCGACAACCACTAGACCATATGCTTCCTTATGTCAGTTTTTTAACACAAGAATTTAAAAGGCCTACAACCAAGAATCTAGGGTTTTATCCACTTAAAATCAAAATTTTTGCTAGAACCCAAGTTTGAACCCAGGACTTTTCCAACTCCTTTCAGGACCCTTAACCACTAAAGCAAACATACTTTTGTGCACAGTTTCCTAACCGTTCCCTTGCTCAAGGCCCAATACTTCTAGGCCCAAATTCTGGGGCATTACAGTGATGAGTGGTTTTTGTCTATGATGTTCGATGAGGAGCTTAATTCTTTAATAAAATTAGAAAGTTGTGATAGTGGATTAGGTGATTTTATCTTGGGGTAGTTTGCCTGCAAATTGACCCCTAAAATTAGGGTGTCCTAATTTCAATTATAATTAATTTATAGTAAATTTCTTTTAATAAACTTAGAGATTCTTGAAGCTAACTTTAGTGCAATGGCAATACTCAATAATGAATAAAGTGGGCTAACCTCAGTGCAATGGCAATACTCAATAATGTGTAAAGTGGCAATGTGTAAGAAAATTCAAGAAAAAAATGCCATCAAATACTCCAATGCTTAGAACTGCTAAGTAGGTCAACAGCATTTTGTTTGCTCCATTGTGTTGTTGATTAGAAAAGCAAGTTCGAGTAAGAGTGTGTAAAATAAAAATAATAATTAATAGTATAAGGGCACTCTACTGTAGTAATAGGCTGAGTAGCTAAGGGGGTAGTTTTTTGCTCCATCCATCTTTTTAGTCAAAAGCCTTAGCTTTATGAGTGAGTATTCAAATCGTCACATGATTGAGTATTCGGCAATTTAGTGTATGCTCCATTGTAATTATCGAGTCAAAGAATCATGTGACGAGCTGAATCCCCTAATAATAATAACAGGTATAATAAATGGATATGTATGTATTTGAGTATGTATAAGGTTATGAAAAAAAGAGGAAAACTGAGTTAGTTAAAAGATGAGTTAAGTAAATTAGGAGATACTTGCTATAGTGAAAATCTCATGAATACATAGGATTTTTCATTCTTTTAGGGCACAATTTTCTACACTCCCTTTGCTAAATAAGCTTATGAAACTTCATCAAAATTTTAACACATAGAAGATTGCTGAGAATTGAAGTACAATATGCTCTTTAAATGGCCTAATAATCAAAAGATAATTATGTTGCTATGACAATTCTTACATTCCTGCATTCATACATATTTTGATTGAGGACAAGCAATAACTCAGGTTCGGAGGTCTGATAACTCTTGAAAAGAGTTATACTTCATGCCTTTATATCTAGCGAATTGCTTGTACATAAGTAAATATAGTTTTATTTTAAGACATCCCATTCATAATTTTCAATGTTTTACATTAAGAAGATTGGACTGTGCTTAAATGTTATTCTATGTTACTTGTACTTGTTTGCAGGAAGGATTTGTTTGGTAGTAATTGGTAGGTGAAAAATGCAGAAAAACAAATAAATAAATGAAGGTTTGTCATGGCAAAAGGTTGGATAGTTTGCCAACACGAATGCTGTGGCAATTCTAGAAAGACCAAGTCAACACTCAATGCATAATAGTTTTAGCTCAACTCTACTTGTACCAGAAAAATCTACCTAAAAATAGGGAATAAAATCATGGGCTTATTGGATTTACCGTAAGGAAAAAGCTTATATAAAGCCAAAGGATGAAACCTAAAAGGGGGGAACGAAAATGAATAACAAGGAGGAAACCCTACATGGGGCAAACACAAAAGAAGAGAGATCCTTAGGCAAAAATAGAGGGTAGCGGGTGAGCAGTGACGGGAAGAGGAAGATGAAGGCAGTCGCTTTCAACCACTACAAGACACTTTGTCGCTGGAGTATGTGCTGGATTAATTGATGTTGAATGATATTTTGATTTTGAATTTTAATTATTTATCCATGAGCTAAATCTCATAGGGTTGGGATTACATGATGAAACCTTTATTTTCTTTAATGGTTGAAGCACAAGTTTGAATTAATTTACTGTTTCATTCAATTGTTTTTATTTCTAAATTTTATGTGTACAATCCCCAAACATATATAACTGTGCAACATGTCCATGAACTAATCTACTTTGGAAAATGTTAGAGTAGTTGACCATAATTAAATTATATGAGCAAGTAGTTAACAGATACTTGTAGTAGAATCTAGACGTAGAGCAACATTCATATAGAATGAAAACAAAATAGTGTAGAGTATCGTGCTAAGGCCTATAAACATAGGCTAGGTAACTTGAGATCTTGCTCTCAAAAGAACCAGGTCATTTTAGGTCTCTTTTGAGCAGTAAATTGAGTAGGATTTTGCTGAGGCATTACTGAAAGTAAGGGAAGATTCTTAGTAATCCCAATCTTCCAAATCAACATCGTAGACCCTTTATCCTTTGTCGTAGTATCTTTGCCATAGGATTCTTAGTTGTTTATTTATTCGTTCACATATTATCCACATAATTATTCTCATAATTGCTATTCTATTTTCACTATTGACTTGTCATAGCATTTTCCATTATTTATCAGTTACACATATCACACACATTATTATTCCTTTAAATTACCACTGCATTCTTATCTTTCTTTTTCCATAACGTTAATCATAATTCGTTATAATAACTTGACCACTTTTATACCTAATTCAATCCCTGTGGAGACGATCTTACTTAGAACTTTGTCACTTTATCCGACGTGTATACTTGCACAATTCGCATATCATTTCACACGTGACAGAAAGCACTCACCATTAGAAATGGGAGTGAGCATGAACAATCGGGTAACTTCCTTCCTTATCTATGTATAGGGTACACATTGAGGACAATGTGTCAACTAAAGTGTGGAAGGGTAACATAGAAAACTTCCTTATTTTACATTTTCTTTGATTTTTCTTGTCATTTGTATCCTTGAGCTTGTAGAAATACAAGTGATTGGTTAGGAGCATGTACATAGGTTGCTTGTGTTTATGAATAAATTTGGCATAATGACAGGTGAATTTAATTTTTTTATTAGAATACTAAAGTCTTATATGTAACACTATAAATAAGTATTAAGCCGTCATTTGTACCAAGTGATATAGAAAATACAAGGAAACAAGCCTGCTAGTATGAATGATAAAGGGTTGAATTTGTGTTTGTTTGTTTGTTTGATTAAATTTGTGCATATTGAGATATTTAGGGATGACCTAAGGTGTAGCAGCCCGTTTTCAGTGAAATCGAAATAATGGTTTTGAGACCATAAATTTAATGAGAAAATTAATATTTTATTATTATTTTAATGTCTATGGGATGTTAGAAGGCTCATATAAAAAATTCGTTAAGAAATTTTAATGTTTGCATGATTAATTAAGTGAAAAGGACTAAATCGTAAAAAGTGTAAAAGTTGAGTTCTATTAGTTAAAGGGGTCAAATGGCTATGAAACTTCAAACTAAAGTACTTGGATGGTAATTAGACCAATTAAAATGATAGTGGATATTTATGGACATGGTTTTATTGAAATATTTAAAGTTTTTAAATGTTAATATGGTAATTAAGTAAATAAGGTTAAAACAAAACAAAAAAATGGTATCATCTTTATTTTTCATGCCGTAACCGATTTTAAAGAAGAAAAACCTCTATGGATGAGTGCTTGTTCGGCCAAGCTTAAATTTGGTCCATGGTGAGTGTTTTTCATCCCATTTCTAATTATTTTTATGTTTTAAGGATAGTTGTAACTTAACCTAGCTAGCCCAGGAATCAATTTGTACAACTTTTAAAGAATTAGGATTATACCATGAATGCTATTGCTTGATTCTTGATGTTTGATGAAAGATTACGAGTCCTTATTGTTAAATAAACAAGTTTTGTAAAGTGATTTTTGATGAAAATTGTATTTAGGGACTTATGTGTATAAATGATAAAAGTTTAAGATAAATTTATGAAATCATAGTTTGTATGGATTTATTTAGGTCCCTAGAGAATCTGGCTAGTGTGAAAAAAGGATTAAAATGCTTAGATTTCAAATTCATGAGCTTAAGGACTAAATTGTAAAAAGTTAAAATGTTAGGGGTAAAATAGTAATTTTGCAAAAATATAAAATATGGATTGAATTGAATAATTGAAGTACTAAAGGGATTGAATTTGTCTATTTAGAACAAGATAGACCTCGTATGGATTTAGATCGGGTAAAAGCTAAAGCCTCGTATTAATCGACTCTGTTTTTACACTTTAATCGTCGAGGTAAGTTCGTATGTATGGATTATTATGTTTATGTTATTGAATTGTAGATTATTATGTATTTATAATGTTATTAATCAATGTATATCCAAAGAAATGCCATGACAGTTAATAAGTCCCGGTTGAGCCTTAGGAAGTCCTAAGATACAAATGACATGTCATTAAGGATTTCATGTTTCGAGTGTTGATCTTGAATGTCCTACCGATGACCGAGGTCTTGTATTTGTTGCGAATGCTCCGTAGCTCGTGTGAGCATCATTGTGTAGCTTACATTCAGACCCATAGCTCGTGTGAGCAGGCCCATTTCACAACTCTTGTGAGTAATGATGTAAAGGAAATGTTATGGTTATATGTTTAAGCATATTTCGTGTGAACTTTCCCGAGTATCTGATGATATTCTAAATGGTTCAATGAGCAATGAAAATGATTGAAATGGCTGATGCAGTCGTTGAAAGCACCAAAAATATCCTATCCTTAATAAATAATGAAAAAGAATAGTAAAAGGGAAGTAGGGTCAAATCCTCAGGGACTGGACTTGCAAAATATCTTGTTCCGTGAAATCCTAGGCAGAATCTTGCCCAAGAAAACTTACATGCCTGAAAAAAATAAAATAAAAAAATAATAGAATTAAATGTTTGGATTTGAAAAAAAATAAAATAAAAACAAATTTAAGATTATTGAATCGAAAATTTGAGAAATTAAAAATAGAGTAGAGAGAAAGGAAATTCTTATGGGAGATTCCAGCCTCCAGTTGTCTCGTTTCGCCTTGGGTTTAATCCTCAGCTTTTAGATGATCCTTCCCAAATCGAATAAGCCATTTATAGTGGAAGAGGACACCTAAAACCACCAGCTCCAATGATTTAGACTTACGATTTGGTGGAACCTGTCTCTAGCCAACAATCGCTTCTATGGGATCATCTTATGCTAGATCAACGCTTCTCAATGGCGAATCCCATCCCATTTTGTCTCTTGGGTTCGCCAACCTCTGATGCAGTAAGCTAACGAACCGATTGTGCAACCTTCCCAAAACATACAAAGCGGTCGCCTTTGCATACGTTGAAAAGCTTACTTCTTAAGGGACACAGCCGTGTGACCCAACTCTAAGAGTTACACAGGTGAGGACATAGGCACAGGCACTGTTACGTGTCCCTATTTCGATTATTACATGCTGTGTGACCCCTTCATTCAATTTTTTCTAAATTTTTCTTATACTTTCCAAATGTTTTCAATTTGGTCCAAAATTATTTCTAATGTATTTCTAGGGCCCCGAGGGCTCAATTTAGGGACGATATGTGTGTGAATTAATGATTTATATTATGTTTGAATTAATGTATGAAATGTTTGTTTTAAAAGTTTCGTTTGTATGGTAATGCTCTATAACCCTATTCCGATAACGGATACGAGTTAGGGGTGTTACATAAGGCATTGTTTGGAACATATCCAGTGCCAAAAATCTGACCTATTTGTATTTTTAGGCTATTGACACTTCATAATGAACGTCATTACAAGCCCCAAGCCTAAAAAAAGATAATTTGTATTTACCTTTTTTTTTTGGTCCTGCACTGCACAACCATAGACATCTACTGTTGTTTGTAAATATGTAATGCAAATGTGCAAGTGTACACATCGATTCAAGTAACATAATGATAAGTGATTATCGTCTCAACAGGGATCATAAATTGATTACAATTGGCAATGTATTACTATAGATGTAACTAATTAAACTATGCAAAAGAAAGAGAGTATAAATTTATGAAGAGAATTAACGAATGAACTAATAATATCAATTATAACTCAAAAAAATGACAACTAAATCAAAATTTCATGGCAATTCACAAAGAATAAGTAGAGAGTATTTCTATTGTTGAATGATAAAGGTTGGAATTACTCGGGGAATATTTTCATAACATAATAATGCCATGCAAAAATTTTGACTAACTATTGCCTAGAGAATTACTACTGCAGCCTACTTCTTTCAATAGTCAGAATTTTGTTATTATCCTGAGTCTGTGTCTGTCGACAAGACTCATGAATGATAAGCAGACTAAGGTTCTTCACTTGTACAAATCAAAACTTATATGTCAAGAGTGCTGCAATAAGTCTTTTGAATACTCGCATGTATCAGTCGATTAATAATCTGATGTAGTTAATACTTTCAGATTCAAATCCATATAAGAACATAACATACAGTCAACTATGTCTAGAGCTTCCTTGCATGCATTCAAAATAAGCATAAATCGAATGAAACAGTAATTTTAATCAAAATTATATCACGGGCATTACAGATAATTCAATAGTCACCCAAATAATTCCAACACAAAGATAATTAGCTCATGGGTTGGGCAATGAAATCCAAAATGAAATCATTCATCAACATTCTTCAAGTTTTACGAATCATAGAAGTTAAAACCAAGAAAAACATAACAAACGCAGAGCTGCAGGAAGTACTCACTACACTCCATTTCATCTCAAGATTTTACGCAAAACTCAAGGCAGATTTCTCTTCCCCTACTTCACGTCTGTGATCTCCTCTTTTTAGCAGCTACCTATTTTTCTCTTCTAAATTTTCCACAGAATTTCTTCATAGGATTCTACTATAAAGAGAGAAACTACTTACTTTCTTTTCTTTTCTCCTCACAATCTATGTGTCCTTCTTCTCTTCTCTCTCCTCGTTTTATATAGTAGATATGTCCCTCACAGCACACATATTTTTCTCCTCTTTTTCAGGGTGATTTATTAGGTACACGTATAGCTGGCTGAGACTGATGTGGATTGAGTGCTGCGACATCTTCCTAGAATTTCCATGACAATTCTGTTAGAAATCTATCCCACCATTTGTCATGGCAATGTTTCAGCTCATTCGTTCTCTTTTCCTGTTCCTCTTTTCCTTCTTCTACCATAGACTACCGAACCTCTTTTTAGCAATTAAAACATAATACAAGCTTTAATATGTAATGCTCTAGTATTAAGTCTAAAATGCAAATATATTTTCTTAATTACAAGCAAATACTTTAGTTTAGAGACCTGAAATATAACTCTTTTCAAGAGTTATCACAGTCCCAAACCTGAATTATTGCTTATCCTCAAGCAAATATATTTGAGTATGCATGAATGCAGGTATGCATGAGTTTTCCAAAACATTACAATTACCTAATATATCACTGGACTATGTGAACTATATTTTATATCTCCATTCTCAACAGTCTTGTATTTAGAAAATTAGTTCCAATTTTATAGGCATCTTTAGCAAGTAAGGTGCATAAAATATTACCAAAAGAAATAAAAAAAATCCTAAAAAATTCATGCAATTCTGATTATAGCAAGCATCTCTTCACATACTTAGTATAACTATCCTCTAACATCAGTTTCTCTATTTACAAAAAATTATATTCTCTGCATATTAACATAAATTTTCTAAGGAATTCATCTTGTCAAATGATTTTTGTACTTGACAACCTCAATGGAGCGAACACTAATTGACAGATATTACATCATGCCACAATTTGAATGGAATTCACTCATAAAGCTAAGACTTTTAACTAAAAATATGGATGGAGCAAACAACTACCTCCTTAGCTACTCAACCTAACACTACAGTGGAGTGTCCCTACTTTATATATATATTTAATTACTCCTATTTGAAACTACTTTCCTAATAAATAATGTAATGGAGCAGACAAAACATTACTGACCTACTCATCAAATCCCAAACATTAGAGTGTTCAATGTATTTTACCATGATAAACATTATTTGTTACTGCTAGCTTACGGAATTTAGGTTCAAGAAATCCTAAGTGTATTAAAAGAAACCTACAATAAACTAATTGCACTTATAAGTAGGACATTATATTCTTAAGGATCAATTTTCAAACAGATATCCTAAGCTAAACAGACCTAATTACTCGAACAATTTTTTAAATTTATCAAAGAGTTGTTATCCTCATCGAATATCATAGACAAAAATATACTTAGAAAAGTATGGAAATTATTTTGCAGTTGTATATCATGGAAAAATAAATGACAAAATAACAAATATTAACATGCATCTCTAATGAAACCTTTATGCACAACACACCCCCAAACCTCAGGGATGCATTGCATCAATGCATGAAAAATGTCAGAAAACAAAACACATTTAAAACTATGGAAATGCAATGATTGACAAAAATGAATGCATGAATTAGAAATAAAAGCTTGGATAGAGTAATTTTTACTATTAATTTGGTTTGGTTGACTTCATGGCTGCACGCTTGCAACACTACGACCTCTCTATTTCACCACTATCAGGTTGAATTGCTTTTCCAGCAGTTGTCTTGTAACGCTTCTTTTATGCTGATTAATAGGCACCTCTTTTTCATCATTGGAATCTGATTTTATGAGTTCATCAATCAGTTGATGAACTGCATGTTCTTGTGCCATCATAGGTGCTTCTCATCTTGGTGTGGTGGCAGTGGTAAGTGGTGCAAAAGTATGTTGTCACTCATCTTCCTCTTTGTCGAGCTCGA
Source organism: Gossypium hirsutum (assembly GCF_007990345.1). NCBI lineage: Eukaryota > Viridiplantae > Streptophyta > Magnoliopsida > Malvales > Malvaceae > Gossypium > Gossypium hirsutum. The sequence goes on from NC_053439.1 coordinate 27,468,045, forward strand.
TATGTACAGATTCAAAATGCTCTTCTCCTCCCTATTTTTTTCTTGTGGTAGGTTCTTCATTGTCATTTTCATCATCAGGTTCTAACAATAATTCCTTTAGAAAAATAGGGAATGCGAGCATTGGACGGGTAAAGTTTTCTTTAAAGGACTTCTTAATGGATTTGTCCCAGCTTCTAACGTAGCCCCAGAATATTGCCATTTTTTCTTGAGCTTTGCCAAGATCAATGGCTATTAGCTTTTGCTATTTTTCCAATTTTTGAAATTGTTTCTACAAGACCTCTAGAGTATAGACCACATTCTGCTCAAATGCATTCTTAGAGGTTGATGGAGCAGCATCATTGGGCCTAGGTGGAGAAGATATTGGGGAAGGATCTGAATGCCGTGGTATTTCCTAGCCAGAAAACTTCAGAGCAATATGCTTAGTGATAGTACCTTTATTAGGATTCGGTCTTCATTGGCTTCAAGAGGAATGTTGACCTTCTGACAAAGCACAGTGATAGGCGACGGGAAGTTCATGGTATCAGCATTTCTATGAGCAAAGGGGTGGATCTCTCGAAAGACAATGTTCCCAACATTTATCTTTTGTCCCACCAAAATTTAATGGAGCAATAGTAGATGGTCCTTCGAGATTGTAGAATTGTGGGTGGATAGAATGAGACGATTTTTTAGGAATTGATACCAAACCATTCAGTGGGGCTTCAAAGTTACCCTATCAATGGTATCGCAATCATTCCTTGTGACCGTCGATTTTGTGCCCTCAACATAGGCATGAGTAAGCACATGGTTTAATCTATCTACTGTCATTGTCTGGACAAAATCAAAATGTTCTACGGAAAGTAAGGTTAGCGTAGAACTCATGTTCTACTTTAGGTAAAACATCGTCAGCATGGAGATAGAAAATCTGCCATTTATGTTGGTCCACGACTAAGGAAATGGCTTCAGTATAGCCCATAAAAGGGGCATCTTGAAAAAGGAATCCTTTTCCCATGTAGAGAGGGCGTTTCGAGATGTTTCTGTGGTATTTGGTTTCTGCTATCTCACTAAATAATGTATGCGGCTTTGGAACAGTAGAAGTAGATGGTGCTTGACGAGCCATTACAAAGAAGATGGTAACTGTAAGAGTGAAAAAGATGAGACCTTTAAAAGTTTGGGATGAAAACAGAGAGCAAAATAACATTTTTTGGTAGAGTAATAGCTTCAACCCACTTGGAGATGTAATCAACAGTGACCATTACATAGATATTGCCCCAAGAGGGTGGAACTGGCCCCATAAAATCAATTCCCTAAACATCATATAGTTCAACTTCTAAAATATTTTGCAAGGGCATTTCATTTCTCCTGGATAGATTTCCAGTTCTTTGACAATGATCACAGGCCTTACAGAATTCGTGAGAGTCTTTAAACATGCTTAGCTAATAAAAACAAGACTAGAGAACTTTTGCAGCAGTTCACATACCCCCAAAGTAGCCTCCATACGGTGCAAAATGATAGTGGTGAAGAACACTCTGAATTTCATCATCCGGAATACATCTTCGAATGATTTGGTCTACACACTGCTTGAATAAGAGTGGTTCATCCCAGTAGTACTGCTTAACATTGTGGAGGGATTTCCTTCTTCCTTACTAGAGAGCTCGGGTGGAAGCAATCCACTAGCCAAACAAGTAACAATATCAGCATACCATGGAAATGCCATGGCAACAAACAACTACTCATCAGGGAAATCATATTTAATCATCTGAATATTACCATCTTCATTCCCTGTTTCCAAATGTGATAAATGATCAGCCACTTGATTTTTTGTACCATTCCTATCTTTAATCTCCAGATCAAATTCCTGCAGCAACAATATCCATCGAATTAGTCTAGGTTTGGCATCTTTCTTCGTCACCAAGTACTTAAAAGTAGAGTAGTTTGTATACACCGTGACTATAGCTAACAGCTCCTTCTTAGTGGTGCTGTAATTTAGTTGTGAATTGGTCAACGTACAGATGTCGTAGTATATAGCATGAAATACCTTGGCTTTTCTTTGTCCCATGACTGCTTCTACGGCAAAGTCACTTGCATTACACATTAGGTCAAACAATAAAGTCCAGTATGGTGCAGTGACTATTGGTGCTATGATCAATCACTTATCCAATTCCTCAAATGTTGTGATCAAGGAAGCTTCGGATACCTTTTACTGAAGTGGGTGGTTGCAATTTCTCAATAACCTCAAACTTTACTTTGTCAACTGCAATTCCTTGTTGTGAAACAATGCCCTCACAGACCATGAAGTGGCATTTTTCCAAATTCAACAAAAGATTGGTTTCTTGACATCAACAAATAGCTAACTCCAAATTTTGCAAATAGTCTTCAAATGTATCGCCAAACACTAAGAAGTCATCCATAAACACTTCTAACAATTTCTCTACCATGTCTAAAAATATTGCCCTCATAGAACTTTGAAAAGTTGCAGTGTAATACCCATATCTTGTCTCCGTTGTTGGGCTAAGAATCGGAGTGTTATAGAACTAAACAAAACAATTTATCTTAATTCTATAACAAGTATTCAATTAATTTATAAACGTATACAATATCATAGAGTAAATATGCACATGGGCCTTTATTCGGGTCTATAGGGCCCTAAAATTACACTAAAAATAATTAGGGTTCAAATTGAGACAAATTAGAAATTTTTGAGAAAAACATCAAAAATTTGAGATACAGGGATCACATGGCTCTGTGTCCAGGTGTGACAGCCCTAAAGTGACCCTAGTCGGAAAGCGGTCTCGGGACCGCTAGACCGAGTCACCAAATTATTTGAATGTGATAATTATTGCCTAAAATATGTGAATATAAATGTGTGAAAGTTTTAAGCTTCGATTTAGTTAATTGCATGTGAATTTAGTTGATAGGACTTATGTGAGAAAATTTAGAAATGTGCTAGGCAAATGCAAGTGGCCTAATAGTGCATGTAATCAAAGGGGTGGACTTGCATGTCAATTTCCCCCCATTTAAGTACTAGTGGCCGGCCATGACAAGGGATGATGGGCAAAACATGTCATGAAACATGTTGTGTTAATGGAAAAATAAAATAAGAAGCATGGGCAAAACATGTCATGAAACATGTTGTGTTAATGGAAGAATAAAATAAGAAGCATGGGCAAAACATGTCATGAAACATGTTGTGTTAATGGAAGAATAAAATAAGAAGCATGGGCAATAAACTAATAAGAAATTGAAGGAAGAAAACAAAGAGAAAAAAATGTGTTCATCATTCTCATGCATGACCAAAAAAAAAAAGAAGAGAAAAGCTCTCATGTTGTTCTTGGCCGAATAGGAGAAAGAAAAAGAAGGAAAAAGAGCTTTGAGGAAATCGGCTATGGTGGTTTGATAGACTAAGGTATGTTTGATGATGTTCCATGAGATGCATGCATGTTTTAGTAGTTAGCTTGAGTTCTAAATAGCCCATGGTTCAAATCTTTACTATGTCATGGAGATGATATTCGGCCAAGGTGGATTGGTGTTGATATCATTTGCATGCTAAAAGTGAAGCTTTGTAATGGTGCATGTGATGGTGGATTGATGATTCTTGAATCTTCTTTTTAGCATTTTTGAGTGAGACATTAAGTTCTTTGTTTAACCATGACCAAAAATTGAAATGGTATGGTGTTGTGAAGCAATCGGCCCCAACATAGACATGTATGTTCGGCCACATGAATAAGTACATAAGTTATGTGTATGTTCGGCCATAGGTAGCCTATTGATGGCTTTAGCTTGACTTAGAAAATTCGGCTAAGGGGAAATATTAGCTAGTATGTTGAATTCGATTCGTGATTTCGTACATATGTGACTCTAGTGTCTAATGTATATATGGGCTAAGTACCTTGAGCTTCTCTTTTGATGTTCGAATGAATTGTATTAAATTACTTGATGTGATTAAAAATGCGTATGACCATTGTGTATTTGAGATAAAAGGTGGCCATATGACCTATCAAACTCCTTGTCATATTCGGCCATAAGCTAGCAAAATGAGACTTTAATGAGTTAAATTTGTTTGAATTAAGCTCAAGAGCAAAGGGGAACTAAATCCGATAAAGGGAAGGAAAAAGTGGTCGAATAGCCGTCGAAACCGTTCGACAACATCCGAGGTAAGTTCTTGAGTAATAGAGCTTAAATTATTATTTGATTAGATCATGTTTTAAGCAAATCAAAATCGTGCTCTTTGTGTGTGGCTATTGAGCCGAAATGGCAAGAGTGATAAGTGTCTTGTGTTTGAGTTTTGCTAATGAAAATGAAATACGAATGTGTCATGATTTATTGTTAAATGTGCATGGTTATTCGAATGATGTCCGGGCTAAGTCCCGAAGGCTTTGTGCTAAGTGACCATATCCGGACTAAGATCCAAAGGCATTTGTGCGAGATACTAATTCCGGGCTAAGCCCGAAGGCATTGGTGCGAGTTACTAAATCCGGGTTAAGTCCCGAAGGCATTTGTGCGAGTTACTAAATCCGGGTTAAGTCCCGAAGGCATTTGTGCGAGTTACTATAACTGGGCTATGTCCCGAAGGCATTTGAACGAGTAGCTATATCCGGTTAAATTCCGAAGGTACGTGATTTGGGAATGAATGATCTTGCTGTAAAAATTTCAGTTAATACGCTTGTAACATCCCAACATTGAGGTATGTTTCGTATGTGCTTTGAATTAGTTGAGCCCTTACAAATAAGTATTCGCTCAGTTGATAAATGAGCTACCGGCCTTTGGCTAAGTTGATCTTTGTGTATGAATATAAGGGTTGGTAATGTGAAGTAAGTATGATATTGAAAATTTGTGCATATGAAATTATCCGTTTAGCTACATGAATGCTATACTTTGGTTGTGTCTAAATTCTTTGCTCAAAACTTACTAAGCATTTAATGCTTACTCCGTTTCTTTGATTCTCTGTTTTATAGATTTTGGTTCTTCAGCTATCGGACTCGGGATTTTGAAGTCGAAGTCGCCCACACTATCAAAGCCCCCTTTTGGTACAATTTTGGTTGAACTTCGAAATGGCATGTATAGGACTACCCTTTTTGTTGTGGGTCATGGACCCTTTGGATTTGTATAATTTTGGATAGCCATGCGAAAATGGCTTATATATGTTTGAGCATAATGTTATAATCATTTGGTATGGATATGCTTAACAAGGATTGGCCATGGGAATGGTTAATCACTATCATAATTTGTGCTATTTATGCTAAAAGGGCTAGTTGAATCATGGAAACTATGAAATAGGTAAAGTCTACCTTAAAGGCAGATGCTGACAGCAGCAGTGATGTGGATGTGAAAAATCACTAAAAATAGTAGGAATGGAATTAAATAGTGAATAAATTATGTAAGCGAATCTTGATGAATCTATTTTCATAGGAAAGTAATGAAACGATCATATGGACAGTATGTTAAGAGATATTCAGGTTCTCGTGAGACAGGGCCAGAACGGTTTCTGGATTCCCTGTTCCGACTTTGGAAATTCATTATAAATTAACCAGAGATAATTAGGAGTCATGCCATATATGTATAGATTTCTCTCTGAGTCTAGTTTCTATAGAAATAAACGGAATCAGTATTGAAGCTCTGTGCAGGGTGATATCCAAATCGTAATGCATGAAGGTCAGTGTAGTCGCACCCTGTAACAGGGGAGAATTTAACTAATAAACTATACTAATTGGCCCAACCAAAAATTCTAGAAAAAAATATGTAGATGGGCTTATGAGTCTAGTTTCAGCAAAAAATTACGAAACTGATTTTCGAGTTGTGAAACTCAAGATATGATTTTTAAGGTGACAGTGACGCAGTTAGCCAACTGCCCTGAAATTTTTAAAATGGACTGCGATAGTAAGCGAATTTAGTCTGTGAACCCCTCGTGTCCGACTCCGGCAACGGTCTCGGGTACGGGGTGTTACACCAGGTCTTGTCACACAATCGTGCCCCAGCCTGTGTCTCTACCCATGTAACTTACTAACTAAGATCACATGGTTGTGTCATAGGCCGTGTAACTCTCTGACTAAATACACACGTTCGTACCACAGACTGTGTGACTCATTGACTTGATAGACACGGTCGTGCCATACACTGTCTGACTCACTGACTTGATATGCACGGCTGTGTCGCAGGTCGTGTCTTAGATCGTGTATGACACACGATCGTGTGGCACCCGTGTCCCAGGCCGTGTGCACCAAAATGAACATTAAACATCAAGTTACCAAATCATGCTTACTTGGATACTATGGAACCCAATTACTAGTCGTTTAACCTATTCAAAACACAATTAAACATGATCAAAACATGCCAAAACAAACATCCAACACTCCAATACCATCATTTAACATTCAAATTATCAACAGTTCATCAATGGTAATATTTAAATTCTTTAACAGCTTTAAAAACTAAGTTACGGGTTAGCTGGACCTAGTTGCATAAAAACTTTAAGAAACGAGATTCAAATGAGCCCACATGCAACCAAAAAGCTATAGTCAAACATAGAGCTTTAAACAATGGTGTTTTTTTTCTCCCCCTATTCTCGGTTATCCCTTACAAGATAGTGATACATATTATTATTTTATCCCCATTTTCTTACAGTTTTCACTAATAATAGGCCATAATCGTCCACTCAATTTCCTTGTAGGCTAATAACATTGACTAAGCCATAAAACATGACTTTATTTATCGAAATTTGTGGTCTTGAAATCACTATTTCGTTACCACTGAAAAACGGGATATTACAACTCTCCCCATAAAAGAATTTTCGTCCTCAAAAATCTTTCCAAAGAAAAGATTTGGATACTGAGACTTCATATTTTTTTCGTTTCCCACATCGCTTCTTCAAGCCCATGACATTGCCATAATACCTTAACTAACGGTACGAACTTATTTCTCAACTATTTTGTTTCCTGAGCCAAGATTTTTACAAGTTCTTCATTGTAAGTTAAATCAGTCTGTAATTCAATTTCTTTCATAGATAAAATATGGGACGGATCAAACCCGTATAGTCCAAGCATTAAAACGTGGAAAACATTGTGAATTCTTTTGAGTTCTAGAGGTAAAGCCAAAAGATATGCTATCGATTCCATTCTTTCAAGAACTTCATACGATCCGATAAATCTAGGACTGAGCTTCCCGTTTCTACCAAACCATAACACTTTCTTCCAGGGCGAGACTTTCAAAAGTACTTTTTTGCCAAGAGAATACTCGATATCTTTCTTTTTTTAGATTAGCATAAGATTTATGATGATCGAATATAGCTTTCAAGTTATCTCGAATAATCCTGACTTTTTCTTCGACTTCTCGAACTAAATCAACCGCGGTTAACTTCTTCTCATTCAATTCAGACCAATACAATAAACTTCTACTTTTACGTCCGTACAAAGCCTCGTACGAAGCCATCTTTATACTTGATTGATAACTATTATTATACACAAATTCAACTAATGGCAAATACTTTTCCCAGCTGCCCTCGAATTCAATGACACAACACTGCAACATATCTTCTAAATTCTGAATGATTCGCTCTGACTGACCATCTATTTGCGTATGAAAAGCGGTACTAAAATTTAACTTCGAGCCTAAAGCATTGTGTAACTTACCCCAAAGTTTGGAAGTAAATCTTGGATCACGATTAGATATAACCGCTAATGGTATGCCATGTAATCTTACTATTTCTTAAACATATAATTCTACAAATTTCTCAAGTGAATAATCATTTCAAATGGGTAGAAAATGAGCTGATTTCATTAATCTATCAACAATAACCCAAACAGAATCTTTTCTTTTCAAAGCTAAAGGTAGTCTTGAAACAAAGTCCATGGTGACTCATTCCCACTTTCACTTAGGAATCATTACTGGTTGCAACAAACCCAATGGTACCTGATATTCCGCTTACACCTACTGGCAAACTAAGCATTGGGATACATATTTTGCTATTTCGCGCTTCATACTAGGCCACTAATAACTTTGTTTCATGTCGTTATACATTTTCATACTCTCAGGATGAATCGAATAAACGTTATTGTGAGCTTCATTCAACACCTCTCGTTTTAATCCAGAATCATTTGGTACATAGAGTCAATTTCACAATTGCACACAATCATCAATTTCGAAACAAAAATCAATCTTTTGACCACATTTCACTAATTTGAGCCTCGTCAATAAATTTGAATCACCTTTCTAAAGGTCTTGAATTTTCTATAAAAATATCAGCTTTACTATCAACTCTGCCAAAAAAAACCATCAAGTTCTAATGTCAAATTTGCATTCATAGCCCTCAAAGCAAATAAGGACTTCCAACTTAAAGCGTCTGCAAGGATATTAGTTTTCCCTGGATGATAATCAATTACCAAGTCATAATCTTTTAATAATTGGAGCTACCTACGCTGACGCAAATTGAATTCTTTGTAAGTCATTAAGTATTTCAAACTTTTATGATCAGTAAAAATATTGCATTTCTTCCCATACAAGTAATGTTGTCAGATCTTCAAAGTAAAAACAATTGTAGCTAACTCCAAATCGTGTGTCGGGTAATTTCGCTCATGAGGCTTCAAGTATCTAGAAGCGTAGGCAATTACTTTCCCACTTTGCATCAAAACACATCCTAAACCACAAAGAGGCGTATTGCTGTATACAATAAATTATTTCCTGGATTCAGGCTGAATCAAAATAGGAGCTTCAGTTAACATATTCTTCAACAGCTCAAAAATTTTCTGGCATTTCTTAGTCCAAACATAACTAACATCTTTCTGCAGCAGTTTAGTCATCGAAGATGCTATAATGGAAAAGTTTTTAATGAATCGCCAATAATATCCGGCTAAGCCCAAGAAACTTCAAACTTTAGAAATATTCTTTGGAATTTTCCAATCAATGATCGTAGATATTTTATTTTGATCAACCCTGATTCGATCAGCAGATATAACATGTCCTAAAAAACCAACTTCCCACTGCTAAAATTCATATTTACTGAATTTCGCATAAATTTAGTTTTCATGCAATGTTTGCAACACAACTCCTAAATGTTCGACATGATTTGACTCATTCAGTGAGTAAATTAAGATATCATCAATGAATACCACAGTAAATCAATCTAAATACAGCTCAAATACCTGATTCAGCAAGTCAATGAATGCCGCAGGAGTATTAGTCAAACCAAATGGCATCACTTGAAATTCGTAGTGACCATATCTACTTCTCAATGCAATTTTTGGTACATTTGGCTCTTTAACTCACAACTGATAAATCTGGATCTCAAGTCAATCTTTGAAAACACTGTAGCTTCTTTTAACTGATCAAACAAATCATCAATATGAGGTAACATGTATTTATTGTTAATAGTGACTTTATTTAGCTGCCGATAATCTATACATAGTCTCATTGACCCATCGTTCTTCTTCACAAACAGAACTAGAGCGCCCCAATGTGACACACTTGCTTGAATAAATATGTGATCTAACAACTCTTGCAACTATACTTTTAGCTCTTTCACTTCTGTAGGATCCATCCTGTATGGTGCTATCGGAATTGAAGTTTTTCCAAGTATAAGTTTGATGACAAATTCAACTTCCTGAGTCAGTGGCAACCTAGGAAGTTCTTTGGGAAAAACATTAACATATTCTTTGACTATCGACACTTGATGGATTTTTTATTTTGCTACTTTCGAATCAAGAACGTAAGCTAAATAAGCTTCACATCCCTTTCTAACCAATTATTGAGCTGACAATGCTGAAACTAGATTTGTAGTACAATCAGTCCCATCTTCCCCAACACAAATAAATTCACCATTCAGACACTTCAAACTAGCTTGTTTCCTTCGGCAACTCACTAATGCATCATGCTCAAATAACCAATCCATTCCCAAAATGAGATCAAAATCATCAAAACGTAACAACATGAAACTAGTAGGAAAGTTGTAACCCCAAACTTTCAGTGGACATGATTCACAAATCTGATTAACTAAAAAACACTGATCCAGTGGATTCGTTACCTTAACAGTGTAATCAGTCGACACAACAGGCAAATTCTTTTTGTCTACTAATACTGTGCATATATAAGAGTGAGTTGATTCTGGATCAATCAATGCATATACATTAATATCAAAAAGAGAAAAAATATCAGTAATAACATCTGGGGCAATAGCTTCTTTACGAGCTCTGATTGCATAAGCTTTGGTTGGTGCTCTCGCTTCAAATCGTTCATTCATATCACTATTTTTTCCTCAACAGAAGTAGTATTTCTACCTTTTCTATATTGTCTACCTCTCTATGAGGTTGCTTCAGGTTGTTTATTTGATTGCAAAAATCATTTTGTCATTTTCGACAATCACGAGGGAAATGATAAGTAGATCCACAACAGGAACTAGCTCCCAACTTTCATCAACATTCACCAAAATAGCTCTTGCCACAAACATTGCAAACAGGGACAGTTCTTTCACCATTCCTCACACTTTTGACACTACCTGCTAGATAATTAACAGACTTCAAATTATTTTGCTTCAGTTTATCTTTGCCAATGAACTCTGAAGGGGCAGTCGATTGACTTGTTTCATTTCTAAACTTCTTCAATGGAGACATTTGAGTAGACTTAAACGACCTTCTTTTGTTAAAATCTAAAAAATTCAAATATGATTTCTTCAATTTTCTAAGCTCATTCTAAAAGTTCTACAAATTTCTGTAACTTTAACGCTTCCACCGACATACGAATGTCATCATTCAACCCATATTCAACTCTAATACACATTTCTTCTTCATTTGACACTATATTACAGGCATACTTGCTTAACTGCACAAACTCCGTTCATACTCAGCTACAAATCGATTTCCCTATTTTAATTCAAAGAATTCTTTCTTTTTATTATTAAGAAAACACCCGCTAACATACTTTTTCTTGAATTCAATATGAAAGAAATTTGAATTAATACGAGCACATGATGTCATTGTGCTCAAAGTGTCCCGCCATGAGTATGCTTCATCTTTCAAGAACGACACAACACATCTCAGACAATCTTTAGGAGTTCACATCAATTCCACAAAAACACTCTTCTATTCATTAACTGATACTCAACTTCTGCATAATCATCGTCAATTTTGCCTCTAAATTCTTTAGCTCCACATTTACGAACTTTGTCAGCAGAAAGTCGAGTAACTGTCACAGGTATAGAATTTTGAGGACATACATTTCATACATTAATATAAACATAATATAATTCATTCATTCACATACATATCATCCCTAAAGTAAGCCCTTAGGCCCTAGAAACACCTTAGAAACAAGTTGGGACTAAATTGGAAATATTTTTAAGGTTTATGAGAAATATCAAAAAATTTGATTACAGGGGTCACACGACGGTCTGGCCAGGCCATGTGCCTTACACAGCTAAGACACATACTCATGTCTAAGGCTGTGTAACCTTCAAACTAGGGACACACGGGCATGTCCCAGCCTGCGTCATCACCCCTGTAACTCCCTGAGTAGGGTTACACAGCCCGTGTGACACGGCTGTGTAACTCTCGAAATAGCCCCACACGCCCGTGCCCCAAGTCATGTATTAGGTCGTGTAACTAACTGACTTGCATGAAATAGAACCTATAGGGGACACATGGCTGTGTCGCCAGGCCGTGTGTCACACACGACTGAGTTACACACTCGTGTTTCAGGCCGTGTGGACATGAATTTGCCCAAAATCATGCCATTTTCATCACCAAACCATGCACACACCTATATACCATTTGTACACCTAATCAAGACATAAAAACAGGACTAAAACTTACATGAAATGACCAATTCAATAGTCCAAAATCACTCAAACAATATGCCATGCAAGGCACCTAAAATCCATTCATCCATAACTTACCTAAACATGCATATTCTACCACTTTTCATTCATCAACTATTAGTGCAATTTCCTTTCAAAACATACCATAATCTTCCCATATTCAAACTATCTCAAAACATAGCACATAAGCCATTCAAAAACATGCAACATGAAATAGCAAAATGACACAAGGTATCAAAGTATCAAAACAAGATAATATTTACAACTTTTAGAAGCCAGATTACCAACTAAACATTCATCACAATGACATTATAATGCAACCTATACATGTCATTATAACATTGGTGAAAACATCAAAATCTATTAATATTTATGCTGGATAGTGTGATAGATCTCCGATGAGCTTCTAAACCGATTGAGCTTCCGATAATCTATAAAACATAGGAAAAAAACTACGTAAGCACATTATGCTTAGTAAGTTCGTAGAACATGAAACATAACTTACCATTTCACCTAAATAACATTAAGTGTAAGCATAATGTAATCCAACCACAAGCTTGGCACAAGCCTAAGCATCATCATCAGCAGTACACAAGTTAGTGCATTAATACAGAACTTACTTGTATTAAACATAAGGTAAGCCATTTTCACATTAAAATATATGATTTGATTCATTCACCTTTTCATGAGCATATGAAATAATTCATCTCGTAGCCTACCTTTTCAATCTCTTATCTTGCCGACTGAACCATTTACAATATCATCAAAAACTCGGGAAAGCTTACACGAAGTGTGCTTAAACATATAACCGTAACTTTTCCTCTACATAATAGCTCACATGAGCTGTAAAATTGGCCTACTCACATGAGCTATCAGTCGGAACGTAAGCTACACAATGCTGCCCACACGAGCTGTGGAGTATTCACAACAAATGCAAGATCTTAGCCATCAGTAGGACATTCAAGACCAGCATCCAAAACATGAAATCCCTAATGACATGTCATTTGTATCCTACGAATTCCTAAGGTTCAACCTGGACTCGATAACCGTCAGGTCAATTCTTTGGATATACATTGATTAATAGCATTATAAATACCTAATAACATACAATTGAATAACATAAATATAGTAATCTGTACATACTAACTTACCTCGATGACTATGGCGTGGAAATGAGATCGACTAATTCGAGGCTTTAGCTTTTCACCGATCTATATCCGTACGTAGTCTATCCCGATCTAAATAGAAAATTTTGATCAATTTAATATCCCTAACATTCGATTTAGTCAATTTCATATTTTTGCAAAATTACTATTTTACCCCTCACATTTTAACTTTTCACAATTTAGTCATTAAGCTCATAAATTAAAATCTAAGAATTTTCATCCCTCATTCAAGCTAGCCAATTTCATTAGGAACCTATATCAACTTATACAAACCATCATTTCATAATTTTAACTTAAAATTTTACTAATTTTACAAATAAGTCCCTAAATGTCATTTTCATCAAAAATCACTTTACAAAACTTGTTTATTTATCAACAAGGACTCATAATCTATCATTAAACATCAAGAATCATACAAAATCATTCATGGAATCACCCCCAATCTTTAACAATTTTACAAATTGATCCCCGGGCTAGCTAGATTAAGCTATAACGACCTCAAAAACATAAAAATCATTAAAAACAAGACTTAGAATCATACCATGCTAACAAGGGATTTGGTTGAACCTTTAAACCTCAAAAATGTAGTTTTCTAACCCTATTTTCAGTGGAGAAGAAGTCTAATGAAGATGAGGACTTAATTTTCTTTTATTTGTTTTATGTTGATTTTACTAATTACCAAATTAACTTTTGTTTTTAACCTTTAAAAACTAACTAAACCATACCCATTTTTGTCCACAATCCTTATAAATTGTATAATTTTCATCGTAGTCCTCTTAATTTAGAGTTCTATAGCTATTTGACACCTTTAACTAATAGAACTCTACTTTTGTACTTTTTACGATTTAGTCCTTTTCACATAATTAATCATGCAAACATCAATATTTCTTAACGAAATTTTAATATGACCTTACTAAAATCCCATAAATATTTAAATAATAATAAAATAATAATTTACTCATCAAATTTATGGTCCTAAAACCACTGTTCTTATTTCACTAAAAACGGGCTGTTATAGTTGTAGTTAGAGCCATCGTAAAATTCATCCATTGATGAAAATGGACAAAATCCCAAACCTCTTCGCAATGCGAGGACAGAGGGTCGAAGCCTCTTTCAAGGATGAACGAGCATCCTTGAATGGATAGGAAAAAGGCTTTGGACTCATTCGACTTGAATTTATACGAAACATACGTTAGTTCTAGCGGTGGTTTGGGCTGGGATCCTACCCGCTTTATCGTTTTAGGGGGCATGTTTATAAACTTTTAAACTAAGCTATCTAGGAAATATGTATTCACCAGCTAACCCATAACAAATCACTCTAAAACTAAAATGAAAATAGCAATAATTATTAAAATAGCAAGAATAAAAAATGTGAACAAAAAGGAGAAAAGGGAAGCTTAAATTGTGCTTATTGTGATGGATTTGTTGTATGAATCAATGAAGTTCTATGTTTTCCAACCCAAAAGAGTGGAATACCTGCAAAAGAAGAAAATTAACCAAAAATAAAGCTAAAAGAAAAGGGAGATTGTAAATAGAAATAGAAGAGATAGAAAGAGTGATTGAGAGAAAATAGAGAGATGGGGAGTTTTTAGGGATTTGGGGTTCAATAATTTGGGGAATATGGAGAAAATAAGGTGTTTTGTAGTGTTTAGAGGCTTCAAAAGGCTCCAAAACTCACAGATCATGAACCAAGTATCGCCTAACCCAACTTCAATATTACGAATCCCAAGGTAGGATATTGCAATATCCCCTATTTTTTTACCCTTCACATTACGTATCACAATATCGAGGGTTAGGTTCGCGATACCACTGTGTAAAACCAAAAGTTGGACCTTTCAAATTCCAAGGGTATTGCAATGTCAAGGGTCTGATATCGCGATTCCAAAAAGATTTTTGCTCCTCCCTTGGAATTGTCTTAGAAATCACGATACCCCCTTAGGCATCGCGATTTCACAGAAGAAATCCCAAAACTTCTAAAAAATCATCATTTTTCTTCTCACTCATTAAAATTCTCTTCTAACAAGTCTAAAATTCAAATAACAACTAATTAAATACTACATTTCATGCAAAAAATATTTAGAGCCCATGCTTAAAAGATTTAATTATTTACAAATTTTTTGGCTCCATTACTACATGCGGCAATTTAATGCAACTTGGGGCGGTTAGTCATGCCACCAAAATGATGTTTCATCGGTGTCCTCAATACATGCATATGCCTCTTTTTCAATGTGTGACTGAGGCCTCCGAACAATCGTAATGTTGACTATGAACAATCCTTGTTCACTTTAGGATTTTCTTGCCCGACGCACGTACAGCTAAAAAACTACACCATTCCATAAAATTTGCAAATTTGCTAGCATGATAAGGTTGTCGCAACTACTTGACACTCATACCCTTGTAATAGTAGCATCTTCTTAGACTTAGGCTCGAGCTCCACACATTTGAAAATTCTAGTCTCTCCCTAGATGTCCATAGTCAACTCATCCCTTCCTACATCTATAATAGCTTTAGACATGGCCAAAAAAACTCTCCCTAAGAGGATAGGAATTTCGAGATCATCCTCGAAGTCCAGCACAATAAAGTCAATAGGAAAAATAAATTGCATAACCTTCACTAACACGTCCTCTCAGACTCCTTTGGGAAATACCAAAGATCGATCGGCTAATTGTAAGGTGATTGTTGTTTCCTTAAGTTCTCCTAAACCTAACCTCCTATAGATTGACAATGGCATAAGGTTAAAACTTTCCCTTAGATCACATAGGGCTTTCCCAAGACTAACCCCACCTATCTCTATTGGGATGGTAAAGCTATTGGGATCCTTTACCTTAGGAGAAACTCTTTTAGACACTACCACGCTATATTCCTCATTAAGAGAAACTTGCTCGTCTCTCCTTATTTTCTTCCTACGAGACATAACATCCCTAAAGAACTTGACATATTTGGGCATTTCCACAATGAGCAATAACAAGAGGATTTTCACATTCCAGGACTTAAACATATTAAGGAATTACAAGAACTCATCACTCTCTTTCTTCTTCTCCTCCTCTAGACATTAAGCAAATGGTATAGGCTTTACACTTGGTAATGGTGGTTGAATGGCTCTATCCTCTATTTCGACTTGTGTGGGTTCACTCTCAAGTCCTTCCTTCTCTCCCACCCCTTTAGCAACACTAGGAATACAGGTGCTCTCATCCTTCTCACTAATTTCTTTCTTCCCACAGTTTGATTGGATAGGTTCCCTAACCACAGCCCCTGCCCTTAGCGTGTTCTTTCTTACCTCTTCGTATTAGGTCTCGTATTACTGGGTATTCTAGAAGCTAAGTTGTTTTGCAAAAATTGAAAAACTTGGTCTAATTCATCACGGATTTGGTGCACATAGGCTTGCACTAAATGCAAGTCTTCCTTTACCTTACTTACCCTAATTGATAATAAAGGGTCACTACTATAGCTAATGGAGGTTGATACAGTGCATTGGGTTTTGATTAATTAAGGTTTCGATTCCCTTGATTGGGAGGTCCTCTTTGGTTCACTCCTCACCTAAGGTTAGGATGGTCACACCATCCCAGATTATAGGTGTTAGAGTAAGGGTTATATCCTTTATTCCCCACATAGTTAACCTCTATATGGTTACCCTCATCATCATGTCCTACATTAAAATGGGTCAGATTTGGCTTGTTTTGGACTTGCTCCTTGTACAAACTCATCTCTAACTGATTAAGCATTTTGAGGACTTGTTGATACTTGTCCTCGCTGCCAACAGCTTTTACTGCCAACTGTTTGGCCTGATATGTGAACCGCTCAGTCGAACACATGTAAGAGTTCATTGTCATTTCCTCAAGATGTTGACAAGCCTCGGCTACTATCTTTAACATGAATGCTGTCATAGACGCCTCGTCAAGACGAGAGCATAAGTTTCCATCAAGGCCAATGTAGAGGACTGGAAGTTGCAGAAAATCTTGTAAACCATGCTATGGAAACTTGCGTAGAATTAGCTTTAAAACGCTCCAATTCCTCATACAATGACTCTCCTTCAAATTTTTAAAAAATTGTAATATCCATTCGAAGCTTCATTGTCTTGCTTAGGGGAAAGTACTTTGCCAAAAATTTACTCGCTAGCTAATCCCAAATATTGATAGAATCTACCAGCTATGAATCTAACAACATAAAAGCATCATCAGTAAGATAAAAAATGAGTAATCAAAGACAGATAGCATCATCGGAGACCCTATTATACTTAAAGGTCTCGGAAATGGTTAGAAACCGCTTAAGGTGTTGGCTTGGATCCTCATTCATTGACCCATAAATTTGAAGGTTCGATTGTATCATCTAGATCATTGTCAATTTGATTTCAAAGTTATTAGCATTAATCGTTGGGCGATTAATGCTACCTCAAACAACATCTGAGTTTGGCATCGCATAGTTGCGCAACATTGATTGCTTGATGGGTAGGTGTGGTGGTCGTTGAACTTTATGTAACAGTCTAAACTCGGCCGAGTTAGACGACCCAATTGTGGCATGCCACATTAACAACTAAAGTGACTCTTCACTTAATTCCACACCGTTCCTCCAACACATCGTAGTTTACAGCATAAAGTTAAGTTAAATTATCACAATGCAATGGAACCAAACATGAATCGTAAGACATAGTGAGCAGAAGATATAAGAGCATAAAACATGTGAACACATAGTAGTTTCCTTGTATAAAAAAGAAGGGTTCGTATAACAAACAGTAAGGTTTTCATGATTCACATATAAATACGTAATTACCTAAGACTTACCTTTAAGGTTTCGCAAATGTCATACACCATTGGTTCACATACAATTCAGCATCACGACAAGAAAGATCATACATTCAAGGATTCTCATACTACACACGGGTTCCTTGGCTGGTCCTTACTCAATGAAGCTCTTCCTAATAAGGAGTTTGGTCCATCCTAGGGGAGGGACCTAGACAATGTCACTCAATCTTCCTTGCCTTTCCCCAGGACTGGGATTTGCACCCATTTTTATTCCCAAGTGAAGGTTTAAACTTAAACCTTTTAAAGCATTGGAAAGAGGGTCTCAAAAGGTGTGGGCTCAGTTGTCGCACTTTGAAGAGTTGCTATTGCAAAATGGGGAGTCCGTAGACACTTGAAGAGTGTACAGGGGACACCAAGTCTACCTTTCAAATATACCTTCCTCCTCATTTTACCCGTCTAATTCCCATTACCCTAACATGCAAGGTCCTTCTAAACAGGTTTCAAACCTACGATCATCCTTATATCCTCTTAGAGGACTCAACTGTTAGAAAGAATAGACATTCATTCAACAGACCACTATATTCTACCTTTGTTATACTCTATTTTATTAATGACCTTACTTTTCTAGCACTTGTACTTTTCAATCAATATATCTTCTTAGTTTTACTCTCCTTGTATTCCTTTTAACATACATCTTTTAACAACCCTAACCCGTATCCGTCACCGGAACAATGTTATGGTGTATTACCGGAGTTTACAAATCAAATAAACAAAAATTTAAAATATTTCATATCATATACTTAAACACATTATATCCAAGTCAAATCATCCATATTGTCCCTTATACAAGCCCTCGAGGCGTAAAATACACATTAGAAACAAATCGGGACTAAATCAGAAACTCAGAGAATTTTTCGAAAACATAATTTTCAAAACTGCAGAGGTCACATGGCCAGGAGACACAATGATGTCTTAGGCCATGTGGGTATTTGAAATAGGGACACACAGTCGTGTCCGTGCCCATGTGAGTATAGTAACTTGGGTCACACGGCCAAGCCACACGTCCGTGTGCTAGACCATGTGTACATACTGACTTACAAACCTTTACAACCTACAGGGGACACACAGCTGCGTCACCTAGCCATGTGTCACACACGGCTGAGACACATGCCCATGGCTCTGCCCGTGAGGACAAAAATAGGCTATTTTACAAGCCATTTTTCTCACTCAACAAGACATGTACCTATAGCAAAAAAATGCACATGTATACCAGCTATTGTAAGGCACCAAAATCATGCATAATCTAGCTTTATACATATAGTATAACCACACTCAACCAATATGCCCATAGGCATCTCAAATGACAATTTATATACTTGTATAACCAAGTAACTAACTTCTAATTTGATTTGCATCCATACATACCTTAAATCTTACTTACCAAAGCACAAACCATTTGGTACTAAAATGTCATTCTTTAACTAATATCAATTAACCAAAATACCTATACATAATAAGGTACCAAATCACCACATATCATAAAGCACATATACCATATGCATATTCAACTATCATTTCATATTTTATCATTCAAACAAACAAGCCAAACATTAACCATAATAAGGCTACTCACATACATGTCAAACTTTTCCATTATACCATCAATATACCAAAACTCAACCAAGTCAAATAGTTATTTCAACATTCAAACACATAGGCCAACATTAACTAGAATACCTATACATGCCATTATAATCAAAATCAAAACATCTGAAAGTACCGATAGAACTGATGGATAGTGTGATGGATCTCTGATTAGCTTCTAACCTGATCGAACTTCTGATAATCTGAAAAGTAAAGGAAAACAACTACGTAAGCAATGAATGCTTAGTAAGGTCGTAAAAACTTTAATCATATCAATCCATTTCCAATATGAAGTTTATACATATTAAGAATAAACATATATCGATACCACACAGTTCATGAAACCATATTCAACAACTCACAAAATGAGTATATCCACAACACCACTTATACATATTATCCCTAGCATAGTAGGATTTTAAAAAACTTTAAACTCTTCCAAATTTCTTTATTTTCATTTGCATTTCTTCATTTTCCACACCCATTCCATATGCATAACACACAAGTCATAAGCATATCATACAATCATAGCCACAAACTAGTGCATTTAAACATAGCCCTTTTTGAATCAATCATATGATAAGCCGTTTCATAAGAAATTTCATAGTTTAAACCTTACCACTCTTTCATGGGCACAAGCATATTTTCATTTCAGCACTTATCATTTCAATGCAACTTATAAGTAAACATATTACCATTCAACCAACAGCTTCGTACCTGCCTAAGCATTAAACAACAACACATGTTAGCATACTTGAACATATTTCATATAAATTCAACATTGATAACCTTATTTTCTCAACAAGTCACACTTGATTTTATTACTCATCTCAACTTACATAATTTCCATGTATCAACATATCAAAGATATTCTTATATGTACATGTCATGATACATATCATTCTCTTACCATTTCTTCATATACATATATCATCTATTTCAATAAATCAATATATCATGCACCATCATTTCCATGTATTTCATGTATATACCTGTATTAGTTTGTATCAAACTCATATCGTCTCGAAACAGAACATTTCCCATTGAACCATTTAGAATATCGTTGGATACTCGGGTAGCTCAGACCTGGTATGCTAAACTGTAATCCGTCAATTCTTGTACATGTATGCTCATATGAGCTCTGAATCGGTATGCTCTTACGACCTGTAAACGGTAAGCTTATACCAACTGAGTAATGGTAAGCTCATGCGAGTTGAATATCGATAAGCTGATACGAGCTAACTATCGGCAAGCTCTCTCTCGAGCTAAGAATCGGTAGCCCTAATGACATGTCATTTCTATCCTACGAATTTCAAAGTTTCAAACAGGACTCAGTAATCATCGTACGTCGCTGGATTTAAGTCATTTCATAACATAATAAATTGCATACTAACATATATATATTGATTTAATCACAATATAATCACATGTTAACATTCACTTTAATCAAAATTATATAGAATACAGTTCATACGAACTTACCCGGCTAAATTGCAAAAATACCAAGATCTAGGAGCATTTTGGTAATTTTTTATTTTCCTCGATTTTCCACTAGATCTTTATCTAAATTAAAAATTTCATTCAATATATTAATTTAGACATAAAAAAATTCATTTCATGCAATTTGGTTTTTTTACATTTTTACAAAATTGCCCTAAAGTTTTACTTTTATTCAATTAGTCCCTCAGCCCCAAAACATGCAAATTAACCATTTTTACCCAAAATTGATCATAGCCAAATGTTCATGGTATCCATCACAGCCCATTTATGCAACAATTTCCATTAAATCCTTCTAATTTTATTAATTTAACAAATTAGTCCCTAATTGATAAATTCATCAAAAATCACTTAACAAAAATACTTTTAATTATCAATCAATATTCCAAATTCATCATTTAACATAAAAATTCATAAGATTCATCAATGGCAACATTCACAATCTTTAACAGTTTCAAAATTGAAGGTACGGGCTAATTGGACCTAGTTGCAATGATCTCAAAAATATAAAAATTATTGAAAACAGGGCTAGATTGAACTTGCATGCATCCTATGAAGTTTGGCTGAAGCTTGAAGGTTTATCAATGGCTTCCTTCTATCCCAAATTTGGCAAAACGATCAAATGTAAAAGATGATATCTTTAATGTATTTTATTATCATTTAATATGTTTTATTTTAATTAATAAAACATACATGTTTTCATAATAAGACAAATTCCACCGCCCACTCCTATATAATATGGTATATTTACCATATTAGTCTTTATACTTTCATTCATTAAGCCATTTAATCACTCAAATCAAATAGCGATTAAATTTTACATCTTTCACAATTTAATCCTTTTTAATTAATTAACCATTGAAACGTTAAAATATTTCAATGAAACTTTAATACCTCCTTAATGACACTCTGTAAATATGTATAAAAATATTTGGGCTTGATTTATAAAAACGAGGTCCCGATACCTCATTTTCTAAAACCAGTTGACCTCAGGGTCTTACCACTTGAACTTAATAATTCACTTATAAATCATAATTTATCAAATGAACAACCCTTTTAAAAACCATATTTAACTCGTAAATATTAAATAATAATATTTACAAAATTTCTCATTGGATTTGGTGGTCCCGAAACCACGATTTTTGACACTACTGAAAAACGGGCTGTTACACATCTATTGGAATTTCTACTACCATAATTTCTCAATCGTTCTTGCTACGTATGATTTATGTATTCACTTTCTAGCATTTACCTTTCAATTTTCTAATATTGGTGCATGTATCCATATATCACATGTGTTCTCTTAAGAACACTGAGGACATGAGGGACATAGCCAGTTCGATTGCCATGCACATAGGGGTACTTCGTTCCAATCTTCTAAGTCAAAGAATCGGCTAAATCTATAGCTCTGATAGCACTAAAATTGTAACACCCCAACCCTTCTGCCAAATTTGGGTATGGAGCATCTCAAACGAACCTATGCTTAATAATAACTAGCTTAACTACTATAAAATAGTCTAAATTAAAATAAAAAAATTAAAAATAATAATTCTTACAAGTAAGGCCTTAAGACACTGAATGCTTAGTCTCTTAGATTCCTAACTCTAATCTAGTTGTTTATCAATGGCCCTCTTATAACTCTTAAAACTTAACTAAGGACTATTTGTCCTAGAATCTAGATTCTAGGTGTGCTATCTAGCTTCATTGTTAAAGATCATGTGGCGAAGCCTCCAATGGTACCATTTCCTATGTCCATCACTTTGACTTCCAGTGATCTTCGATCTTTTTTCATCTAACTTGGTCCCTCCATCAAGTCCTCAATCAACCTAGCAAATCCTATGAACATTAGTCAACTCCGTAAGTTCGAATGAACTTAGTGAGTTCCTTTACAATGTTACACACAATAAACTCTATCGTATGAGGGTAAACCACGTAAAATAAATTAAATATAAATAACCCTACTCACTCGAGGTGAGTGTTACTTTATCAGGGTGGCAAACTTTACCTATTCCTCTGAGCTACTTGGATCACTAAAAGACTTTCCTTTGGTTGGACTCTCTACTCATCCGAGTGCCAGATACCTTGCCCTATAAGTTAGACCTATCCTTACTTCTCATCTTTCCTTCCTTTTATACACTCTACAGATAGGGTGCTTGTTAGTCTCTGACTTACTAGGTTGTACGCCTGTTTCCCCATATTATACCTCCGTATTAGCTTTTATGCCTTCCCACCCGAAGGTTCTTAGGACCTACCTTCCTTGGCGGATTGCCTTTTACCATATACTAGTCCAGAATAACCTGTTGTCATTTCCATGTTATGCTGATTCTCAGCAGACCTCGTCGCTTTGGCGTATCCGTTCTCATTATACTTTACTATTCGTAGTATGGGATTACTTCTGATATGTAATGCCCTCGACCTAACCTGATCTACCATTTTTGAATCTCGGGTGTTATGTACCATCCCGCCCGGCTTAGTATATGAATACTTTTCAAAAGAATAAAACAGATAAAATGAGTCTAGAAGTGAGTAGTGTTAAAGTTAATCTAAAGATAAGAACCATTTGAGTGCGCCTGTGACGCTTTAATATTGGCGGACATTGGAGTAGCACATAGTGATAAAGAGTTATGTCTGATGAGGAAAGATTCACCCCAAAAGCCTTTGATTGGCGTGAACAGGATAGGCGGAATCTGTTATAGGTAATGAAGAAATATAATGAGCGCACTAAGTAACAATTACTTTGAACAAGTTATAGGCAAACTATGGTTAAAGGTTAACTAAATATGAACTAAATAGTTAAGAACCAAAGGAAAG
Organism: Gossypium hirsutum; assembly: GCF_007990345.1. Lineage (NCBI taxonomy): Eukaryota > Viridiplantae > Streptophyta > Magnoliopsida > Malvales > Malvaceae > Gossypium > Gossypium hirsutum. Next base: position 27,491,678 of record NC_053439.1, read on the forward strand.
AACTTTATTAGTATTATTGGAATTAGGAAGATTTGGATACGGCTACTAAATGACTGATGTGAAGCTTGTTGAGTCCCAATGAAGTCAGGGGAGAAGTCAAAGTGTTTAAGACAAGAAAGATATCTCTTCTCTTAACGGGAGAACAGGGCTAAAGGAACATACAAAAACTCCTCTAAGCTAAGATAAAGGCCGAAGGGGTTTAGCGAAGCCGAGGTAAAGTAACGTCTGATATATGGTAAGCTCTGAAGTCTATAAGTAAACAAAGTGTTTTTTGCCCCACTGATGCTCTCGGCATGCACGTAGGTGCGTAATCAATATCGAATTAAAAAGATAAATTCCCTTAGAAATGAATGGGTTAATAAGAAAGAAGGCTTATTTGGATATTGAGGAGACTCAAGTAACAGGATTATTGCCAAAAAGGTATGATACGCCAAGTGCGAGTAGTGAAACCATCAGTCGTGCCCTAACGAATGATGGGTTAAGATCCAAGAGTGAGTATACCGTACATGTATCTTTTACAGTTGTTGTACATCTACCTAGTGAATCACAAGGAATGAGACATGTGTCACACATCTAACAGGAGAATAAAAACTATCTAAGAATCTGGCAAGTGATAGGCACTATTCTGTAACCCCTCAAACCCGGCCTAGACGTTACAGGCCAATCTAAGTGATTACATGGGCCATAGAAATGATGAAGACTTTAGTTGAAATAAATAGATCTAATCTTTGAAAACGTGTGTTAATATTCCCTTTTAAATACGATGTTTTAAAACATTAGTTTGAAAGAAGTCTAATCTATTAATTGTAAAACACTATGGTCATCATCAAAAGTTCAAGTTAGGTCAATTGAGTTTGCGAAAAATGAATTTTATTCAGAAAACATTAAAGAGTTTTAATTCATATCAAAAGTCATGAAAAATATCCAATGTCCACATTTTTTAAAGCGAGATACTCCACGCCACAGTTCAAAATTACCACGGAATAAAACCCAAAATATAATCATAACGTCAATAATAGTCTCAAATCATCTTAAAAATCCACAACCATAAAACCATTTTTTCAAGAGTTTCTTCAATGACCGAATTTGAGTCCTAGCCATGAGGAATATCTGTAAAGCACAAGTAACGGGGGAGAGCTTTAAAAGGATCAGTGCGAGATCAATACATAATATATATAACATGTGTTTCAACACATCAAATAAACACATACAATTCATTATATATATACATTTTTCACAGAAATCTCATATCATCACTAATATGCATACATGAATATATCGAGACATGCTTATGTAACAATGCACATTTTGAAGAATTTCCTACCCATCTCCGCTACACACCAATATCGAGTTCCCAGAACTCGTCCATCTAATAACACACCATTTGTGAACTATCCATAACATAAATGTCAATAAATGACCACATAACACATTATGGACAAGCCACCACATAATTTCTAATAACAGCTACATAATTACAGATAAACTACCACATAACGTCCACCTTTCACAAAACCCACCCCATGCACTTGATATGGCCATTTTTCAAATCTAACACATATAATCACTTTTTGCATTTCTCATGTAGTCATACTCATAATCACATATTTCTCAATTTTACACATTTGCATGTAAACATGCACACACTTTCAAATATCACATAATATTCACTTTTTATTCACTTTAGCATGCTTTAATATATTTTCATATTAAATCATGGATCTCATCGTACACATATACATAACACATATTTAGATGAGCACATATCAATGAAGCCATGTATCACATAACATAGATATGAGATTTTCACACATGTCATTATCACATACATCAACACATCACAAATCATAGCTTTCATGAGCTAATAATTTTAGGAACTGTGACACCCCTAACCCGTATCCGTCGCTGAATTAGGGTTATGAGGCATTACCGGACCTAACAGGATAAAACATAATCATGGAACACTCTTAATTACTTAATCATGAAGTTACTTTTATGACTTTGACAGATATACCTAATCACAAATAGATTCAATTACAAATCAGCACTAATAAAATTTATCATCTATTCCATACTTAATAGCCAACTTCACTGACATATACTAAACCATCAAAACAATTAACGATGCAAGTATTACCATCACAATCGAATTCTAATACTCAAGGCATATTCGGACTTATATACCTTTCATATCAATTTACAATTAACTTATTACCAAATTCATATATAGATGTGCAATTCATTTGAGTCAAATAAATAAATAAAAGCAAAACATCCACATATAATACGTTATGTCAAATAAATATATTTATTCACAAAAATCCAATAACTTATCAATTAACAACCACACCATCACATATTCATGCTATTATATCAAATAATTTGCCATGACATTTAAATTTCTCAAATATATGAGTCATAATCGAATGCATGTAGTATTAAAACGATAGATATGTCATGCTTAAATAGCCAACAAATTTCATGTAGTTTATACACATTTAATCATAATCATTTAACATATTCAAACCTAATATTTATCCAATTCACGTATATATATTTATAACATTATTTAACCATTTAAATACATATCATGTTCGAAAATATAATTTCTTTACACTTAGACTTACAACAACCTATAAGGCCGAACATGCATAGGTGATTACTCATCCATTAACTTATCTGTTAACTAGTCACTTTACTCATATTTTCTTTTAAGCCCTAGCTTAATACAAACATTCCTTAGTAGATCATATTAACCATATCACATCCATGATGCAGCTTAATCGGAATCTTACACAACTATAATTCACAAATTAATTCCTCAAAGCCAAAATGATATAATCCAAACCTAAACCTAATAATCTAATCCATAAACAAACCTATACACTTTCAAACTTATGATAAATCTCATAACTACATACAAAAAATCTCAACCATAAATATCACTCACATATATGAACCATACAAGTCGCATCATCAACTATGAAATAATATTCAATTCATGAACCTATTTCTAAGCCAAATAAGCTTAACCAAAGCATTATCTAAATCCAATATGTCAAAAGCAAAGGTACTAAACTTTACCCATCAAACATATTTGCCTTTGCTTAATATATACATTACCTAAATCTAAATAACCATGGACATGATAACATAAGCATATACTCCATATTGTCCATTAAACTATATGCATCAAAGTCAAATTCAAACAAAAGAGAGATAAGCCATTTTTGCATGGCTTTTAAATACACATACACATTGGTTCCAAAATAAACATTTTAACTATGCTATACATGCCATATATTTGAAAACAATTTAGCAAAGTACCAAAAGAAAATGCCGATAGTGTGATGGGCTTAGGTGATGATCCCCGAACACGTAGCGATTAGCAAAATCTATACGTCAAAACAATTATCCAACACATTGTAAGCTAATTTAGCTTAGTAAGTTACAAGCAAATAAACTCTACAATTTAACTTGATATCTCGAATAATATTAAACCAATTCATACTACTAAATAATCTTACCTTTAGCTTACCATATCATAATATAATTATTAACTTAATACTATTATTTAACTAAAATCAATATAATTACACAACCATAAGCATTTCTTCAAATTTAAATACAAGGCCAAATACATTATGCATTTCATCATCATGTAATATAAAGAATCATCTTATATATATATGATTCCAAATATAATCACCACATAGATTTAATACTTACAAAGCTCAACCTTGAATACAACCATAACAGTTATTACTCAAGAACTCCAACTATTTACTCATTTTACTAATCATGATTTCTTAATAAGTCAAATACTCAATGCTAATAGTTATTCAAAAATATTTAATAAGTTCGCACACTTAGTGCTTTACCATTAAACTCGCACACTTAGTGCTAATCTCATTATTATAAATTTTTATACCCGCACACTTAGTGTCGAAGGTCAACAACTCAATACATCTTATTTCAATAATTTTATCACTACATGTATATATATACCATTCAATTCAGCATAATTACATAGATACTAAGATGATATAAAACGATACAAATATATATGCTTAATAACTTACCTCGGATGTTGTCGACTAATAGATCGGCTACTCAACTACTTTCGATTTCCCCCGATTTAAATCCGATTTCTTGGTTTCTTGATCTAAAGATATTCAAATAAATCTCATTTAAACATATTTTCATTCAATTTAGTCTGAGAACACATAAATGGGAAAATTATATTTTTACCCCTAATATTTCAAATTTTTACAATTTAGCCATTTTTGCTCAAAACACAAAATACACAAAATCTGACTACACTCCTTAAGGGCCGAATATTCCTAGTGTCCATAGAAGCCCACATATTTCATTTATTTCACATTTTAGTCCCTCAAAAATTTATTTTTACAATTTAACCCTAATTACTCAAATTCATCAAAAATTCAAAGACAAAGCATGTTAATCTTTCACATATCTTTCATATTTCATCATTAACTATCACAAAGCTCAAGCATTCATTAATGTCATTTCTCAAAATCATCAACAATTCACAAAATTAAGACATGGGTTTTGAAGTATTGAAAGCAACGATCTCAAAAAGGTAAAAATTATCAAAAACCGAACAAAAACTAACCTTGAATTAAGCTTCAAAATGGCTGAATATTGCTTGGCTTATTTTCTTTTTCTTTTGCATGCATTCGGCTAAGAAAGATGATAATAATCTTAATTTTTTTATGTTTTTATCTAACATATATTATAATGTATTTTTAATTTACAAATTTAACCTTATATAAATGAATATAACATATATATATTTTAAGGTTAACATTGTCCTTAGCCATCCACTAATATTAGCTATGGAATAATTTCAACATAAGTGCATCATATTATAAAGACAAGCTCAATTAGGCAATCACACATTTATCTATCAAATTTTCATTTTACGCGATTAAACCCTTTTTCTCAAATTAAGCACTCAAATAATAAAATTAATTTACGAAACTTTCACACATGTCAATTCACGCATAATAAACACAGAATAAAAATATTAAAATATTTTTCAAATTCAGATGTGTGGTCCTGAAACCACTGTTCCTATTAGGGTCAAAATTGGGCTATTACAGGAACAATTACTTGGAATTTCCCTTTGATGAGTTTTTCAACTCTGCTTTGAGTACTTATTGTACTCTCAAATGATTATGTAATAGTGTTTTATTAAAAATTAAAAGTGGCATATTATACTCAAATCAAAGATTTAGATCCCACACCTTATACTGAAGATCCGATTGCCACAATCATATTAGAAGAGGTTTGGCTTGGATCTGAACCCGGTAGATGAATCTATCGCATCAAACATGTATTTTAGTTATAGATCTATCGGATGTGTCTTATTACTTAAAGATTAATAATTGAAATAATTCTCACCAATTACTTACCTTTAAATCGAGACTTAGATTTCATACCTTCGTTATCACACTAAGGATCTCTTGGATTGGCATTGTTTGGTCCTTCAAAGAATATAGGAACAAAATGTTAATACATGAAAAAAAGAATTTGTCTTAACACCATTTGACTGTGAGGAAAAAACACAATAAAGAGGAAGGAATGTTCCCAACACCCCTCATGCACTTCCACCCCTCAACAATACTACGAGATCGTTAATAAGTCTTGATGAAGGAGCAAAGAGGTTTAACCATCTGCAAAAACATATGATCGATGAGACTTGAACACAAAATAATTAAAATAGGATAATTGAATCCTTAGAGAAGGTGGGATAGATTGAAAGGGAAGAAAGAGGGGAAAAACTGAATCCCAGTGGAAAATGACGTTGGTGATGGTGGTCCGAAAGAAAAGAGGAAAAGGAGAAGAGAATATTGGGCGATGGTGTGGAGGTGGTAAAGCTATAGCCCGCGGTGGAGGAATTTTAGGTGGTGGTTGTTCGTCAAAAATGAGAGAAAATGAGAAAGGAAGAAATGAAAAAAGATGGCAATATAGGAGCAAATGAGTGGTTTGGACGGGAAGGAGGTAAGGTAAGCTTGGTCAACTCTGACTAGGTTCATTGAATCATAGCAAATAGGCAAGAATGAAGTGAAAGAAAAGAGAGGGAATATAGGAGCATAAAAGGGATCATGTTTCCCAATTTAAGGCAAGTTTGACTCATAAAAGGGGAAAGGAATCAACTTATTTGAGGCAACAAAAGGGGTGGATGACAAGCACTTAAGTCACATGCTAAAATTGTACAAAAAATTAAATAGAAGAGTGTGAACATTAGGACTTGAACCTTGGACCCCTAAAATAGTTAAGATGTCTATAAGCCACTAAACTACTCATTCCCTTGTTATCATTCCTGCACATATATTAATAAAAAAATGAGATGTGACAACTCTACCCTCCTTAAAAGATAATTTCATCCTTGAAATTTACCTAATGAGAAAACTGAGGATATTGTTGTCGCATCATATCTTCTGACTCCAACGTAGCCTTACTGGAACTGTAATTCTTCCACAAAACTTTTACAAGTGGAACTTGCTTCCTTCTCAACAATTTGACATCACGATCGATAATTTGCATTGGTTCTTCATCAAAAGTCAAGTCATGACAAACCCCTATCTCCTCAACTGGGATTACATGAGAAGGGTCGGATCAATATCATCGCAACATAAACACATGGAAAACATCACGAATACGATCCAATTATGGTGGTAACTCTAACTGATATGCCACTGGTCCCACTCTCTTAATGATGCAGTAGGGTTCAATGAACTTCGGACTTAACGTTCGTTTGCAACCAAATCTTAGTACTTTCTTCCAAGGAAAAATCTTAAGGAAGACTCGGTCACCCACACTGAACTCAATAACCTTCCTCTTTAAGTTAGAAGTAGACTTCTGTCGATTTGATGTGGCCCTCAATCGATCCTGGATAATCTTCACATTATTCTACGTTTCTTGTACTAGATCTGGTCTTAACACTTTATTTTTCCCTAAATCCGTCCAACAAAAAGGTGTCCTACACTTGTGTCCATAAAGTTCCTCACACAAAGCCATCTGAATGCTCGACTGAAAACTATTATTATGTGCAAACACCGTAATTGGTAGATTTTCCTCTAAGTTACCCCGAAAATTGATCATAAAACCTTGCAACATGTCCTTGAGAATTTGAATAACCTTCTCAGACTATCCATCAAACTACGGATTGCAAGTGGTACTAAAATTCATTCTTATGCCAAGGGCCTCATGCATACTTTTCCAAAACAAGACATCAAACAAAGATCCCAATCCAAAACGATAGACATTGATACCTCCTGAAGTCTCACAATTTTAGTGATCAATAATCTAGCCAACCTCTACAAAAAATAATCAGCGCGCACTGGCAGAAAAAGGGTGGACATAGTAAACCAATCAAATATTACCCAGATGGAGTCTTTCTTAGATGGCATCAAAGGTAGCGCACTAAAAAAATCCATGGTGATACGCTCCCATTTCTACTGAGGGACTTGAATAGGCTAAAGCAAACCAGAAGGAAACTAGTGCTCAGTCTTGCTTGTTAGCAGTCAAGCATCTTGCCATAAAGTCTGTAACATCACGTTTTAGTCCCGGTCACCAATACTGCTTATGAAGATCCTGATACATCTTACTACTTCCAGGATGCATAGCATAGGGGCAGTTATGCGCTTCCCGAAGTATAGACTACCTCAACTCAGAATCGAAAGGTACACAGAATCTTCTACGATAGCACAAAACTCCCACAGAATTAAGGGCAAATCGCCCTCAACTCAGACACAGACTTCCTACTCAATGCATCCACAACAGCATTAGCCTTACCTGGATGGTACTTGATCATACAATCATAGTCTTTTAGAAGTTCGATCCAACGCCTTTGTCTTAAGTTCAACTCCTTCAGGGTGAGGAGATACTTAAAACTCTTATGATCCATATAAATGACAGATTTCTCCCTACAAAGATAGTGTCTCCATATCTTAAGAGCGAAAACCATAGCAGCCAACTCCAGATCATGAGTCGAATAATTGCACTCATGTGGCTTGAGTTGTCTCGAAGCATAGGCAACAACTTTCCCATCTTGCATCAACACACAACCAAGACTGGAATGAGAGGCATCACTACATACAATATAATCCTTCCCAAACTCAGGTTGGATCAATACAGATGCCTAAGTCAGAACTGCCTTAAGCTTCTCAAAACTACTCTACTGTTTATCAGTCCATTTAAACAGTGCAGTCTTTCTCAATAACTTAGTCATCGGAGTCGTAATCAATGAGAATCTTTCAACAAACCTTCGATAATAGCCAGTAAGTTCAAGAAAAATCCAAATCTCACTATCATTCTTGGGCTACATCCAATCTAGGATAGTCTCAATTTTCTTCGAATCCACGCGAATACCCTCACAAAATACCACATGTCCCCAAAACTTTACTTCTCAGAGGCAAAACTCACACTTACTAAACTTCGAATACAATCGTTTCTCACGTAAGGTTTGAAGGACTAACCTTAAGTGTTCCTCATGCTCTAACTAAGACTTGGAGTAAATCAAGATATCATAAATGAAGACCATAATAAACCGATCTAGATAGTGCTAAAAGACTCTATTCATTAGGTCCATAAAAGCAGCGGGAGCATTTGTAAGACCAAGGGGCATCACTAAGAACTCATAATGCCCATACTAAGTCCTGAAAGCGATTTCTAGTAAATCAACCTCCTTCACTTACAACTGATAGTAGCCCAACCTCAAATCGATCTTAGAGAAAATTGTAGCACCTTGGAATTGATCGAATAGGTCATCGATCTTTGGCAATAGATACTTATTTTTCATAATTAGCTTACTCAGCTAACGATAATCAATGCACAGTTTCACAGATCCATCCTTCTTTTCACAAAAAGGACTGGAGCTCCCTACAGCGATACACTTGGCCATATGAAGCCACAATAAAGCAACTCTTGTAACTGTGTTTTATGCTCCTTAAGCTCCTAAGATTTCTTGTGATAAGGTGCAATAGACAGCGATGTTGTCCCAAGTAGAAACTCAATTCAAAACTCAACCTTACACTCTAATGGTAAACCAGACAACTCCTTACGAAAGACATCGGGAAACTCTTTCACATGAATATTCTGCAATGTTGCACCATCCACATTCATATCCAAAATGTATGTGAGATAAGTGTCACACCCTTTACAAACTAATTTCTCCACTACCAAGGGAAAGATCACATTAGATCGATAATTTCAACATTCCCCAACCATGATTATCTCATTCCCAGCTGAAGTCCTTAGAGTAACTCGTTTATTTTCACAATCTAGGATAACTCGATTATCACTCAGCCAGTCCATTCCTAAACTGAGATCAAACTCCCCAACGTGTAGTTCATCAAGTTGGCAGGAAATACTTCTCCTTGGACTTGCAATGGACATCACTTATAGATCTTGTTTACATGTACAGATTGTCCGGAGGGACTAAGAATGGTCACATCTATAATAGTTTCCTCTACCCGTATACCCAGCTTTCAGCCATCACACATGATATATATGAATGCGTAGAGCCATTATCTATCAATGCAAAGTAAGGATCATTAATAGTAAATATACCTGCTATCACATTAGTCGTATCACGATCCTCTCGACGTCTAGCCACATACACAAGTGCTGGCTTCTTCATATCAACTCAATTAGCACTCTGTCTCGGTGCTCGCTGTCTCTTACCCACATTATCTCTTCTATTCTGACCATGAGCTCGTTGTCGCTCCTGACCAGCTCTCTAATTCAGTACACGATTCTGACCCTGTGCTCGGGTCAGCTCATTCGGTATAAGACAATCTCAAATCTTATGATTCAGTGATCCACATTTTTAGCATGCACCCATGCCTCGCCAACAGTCTCCCGGATGTCTCTTGCCACAAGTGGCACAATTCTGGTTTCTTTCTCTCACTACGAAAAATGTCTTACGAGGACGATCATCTCTAGCCTGTTTAGCTAGGTGCTCAGTCTGCCCACAAGGGCAAAATTTTCTCTTAGCAGGAACTCTTGCTTGATCCTTTCATTCGCACTCAATGCGCCTAACCTCCTCACAAATCTTAGTCTTCTCCACCAAAGTTCCGATGACCCTCCCTTGTAGAGGAGCTACTTGAATCATCAAGTCAGATCTTACCCCAAACTCAAATCCGACACACTAATCTTGTCCATCTGCCACCATACCCGGAGCATAATACTGAGCCTCAAGAACTCCACCTCGTAATCTTCCAGAGACATGTTACCTTACCTTAGCTCAATAAACACAAGCCTCCTGGCCTCAATGTACCTCGTTCCCACATATTTCTTCTAGAAGGCCTCCAAAAAATAGTCCCACGTCAAATGATCAGCTTGGGTACCTCTCACAATGGCTTGCCACCAACGGAAGGCCTCATCTCGGAACAACGACATAGTCCCTTTAAGCTTTTGTTCCGAGGTGCACTCCATATCACCAATAATTCGCTCTATAACCTCTAACAAATACTCAGCTACAATTGGGGTCATCCCATCAACACCCTTAAATAGCTAGGCCCTACTCGAATGGAGCCCCTCAGCAATAGTGCCACAACTGTTAGCTCCAGATTGGGCACTCCCCACTCGTTCCAATACTCGCAACATGGCCTAAGATATAGCCTCATTCGCAAGCTGTTGCTGACTTTCCTCAACACTGGGTGCACGTTTCATATTTTTTACTCCAGGCTCAAGGGTTCGTACTTAGGATGCAGATGAGTCGGCTAGGATTCCCTGACTTGGCCCTTCACAAGCACTCATTCCTCTAGTCCTAACTTCGTGGGTACTAATTTTAAGTTTTATGAATGTTTTCAAGAGAGATAAGTTTTTATCATTATCACTTGAACATTTTCTATCAAAGGTTTATTTTATTGATTTACACTTTTCTCACTATTTATTATTTTCTCGGCCTAGAATTTGTTTAATTTATAGTTTTCTAATCTTTAGTTTCACATCTAAAGATCACTTACCCCGGATCAGCTTTGGGAAGTCATGGATTTCTTTTATAACAAATTAACATTTGACATGTTTATCCCAAAACACCCTTTTGTAATGCATGAAGTTTTTCGAAAACATTTTACCCATAGTACGAGTTTTGAATCAGGCTTTGATACCACTAAATGTAACCCCTCAAACCAAGCCTAAACATTATGGGCCAATCTAAGCGATTACATGGGCCATTGAAATGGTGAATACTTTAGTTGAAATAAATGGATCTAACCTTTGAAAATGCATACTAATATTTCCCTTTAAATACGATGTTTTAAAAGATTACTATGAAAGAAGTCTTATTTATTATTTGTAAAACATTATGTTCATCATCAAAAATTCAAGTTCAAACAACTGTGTTTGCGAAAAATGAATTTTACTAAGAAATCGTTAAAACGTTTAATTTATAACAAAACTCATGCAAAATATCTAATGTCCATAGTTTTTAAAGCGACATAAACCATGCAACAGTTCAAGAATTACCACGGAATAAAATCCAAAATAAAATCATAAAGTTCATAAAAGTCCCAAATCATCTTAAAAATCCACAACCATAAAACCATTTTTTCAAGACCTTCTCCCATGATCGAATCTGAGTCTTACCCACGAGGATTATTTATAATGCACAAATAATAGGGGTGAGCTTTAAAAGGCTTAGTGCGAGATCAATGCATAATATATATAACATGTGTTTCAACACATCAAATAAACATATCCAATTCATTAAATATATACCAACTTCACAGAAATCTCATATCATTACTAATACGCATACATGAATATATCAAGACATACTTATGTAACAATGCACATTTTGAAGAATTTCCTACCCATCTCCATTACACACCAATATCGAGTTCCCCAGAACTCGTCCATCATATAACACTATTTGTGGACAAGCTACCACATAAAGGCTGATAAACAACCACATAACACATTGTGGACAAGCCACAACATAATTACCGGTAACGACCACATAATCACATATAAACTACCACACAACTTCCACCTTTCACAAAACCCATCCCATGCATGTGATATGGCCATTTTTCAAATTTAACATATATAATCATTTTTCGCCTTTCTCATGTAGTCATACTCATAGTCTCATATTTATCAATTTTACAAATTTGCATGTAAACAATTTTATATTTTCATATATCACATAATATTCACTTTTTATTCACTTTAGCATGCTTTAATATATTTCATATTAAATCATGGATCTCATCACACACACATATATATAACACATATTTAGATCATCACATATCAATGAAGCCATGTATCACATAGCATAGAGATAAGATTTGCACACATGTCATCATCACCTACATCACACATCAGAAATCATAGCTACCATGAACTAATAATTTTAAGAACACTTTCTTCAAATTTTCCTTTGATGAGTTTTTCAACTCCACTTTGAATACTTATTGTACTATCAAATAATTATTTAATATCATTTTATTCAAAAAAATAAAAGTGAAATATTATACTCAAATCAAATATTTAGAGCCCAGACCTTATACTGAAGATTCGATTGCCACAATCCTATAAGAAGAGGTTTCACTTAGATCTAAACTCGGTAGATAAATCTATCGCATCAAACATGTATTTTAGTTATAGATCTATCAGATGTGTCTTATTACTTAAAGATTAATAATTGAAATAATTCTCACCAATTCCTTACCCTTAAATCGAGATTTTGATTCACTGCCTTCATTATCACACTAAGGATGTATTGGATTGGTGTTGTTTTGTCCATCAAAGAATATAGGAAAAAAATGTGAAAAAAAATGTATCTTAACACCATTCGGCTTTGAGGGAAAAAAACAATAAAGAGGAAGGAATGTTCCCAACACCCCTCACGCACTTACACTACTTAACAATATTACGAGATCGTTGATAAGTCTTAAGGAAGGAACAGAGAGGTTTAATGATCTAAAAAAATATTTGATCGATGAGTCTTGAACACAAAATAATTAACATAGGATAATTGAATCCTTAGAGAAGATGGGAGAGATCGAAAGGGGAAAATAGGGAAAAAACCAAATCCTGGTGGAAAATGACATTGGCGACAGTGGTCCGGCAGTGGTTTTGCGGTGGTTCAGCGGTGATCTGAAAGAGGATGAGAAGAGAATATTTGGTGGTAGTGTGGAGGTGGTGAAGCTATAGCCTACGGTGAGGGAATTTTAGGTGGTGGTTGTTTGTCAAAAAGGACAGAAAATGAAAATGGGAAGAAATGAAAAAAAATTGAGAATATAGGAGTAAATGAGTGGTATGGACAGCGAAGAGGTGGGGTAAGCTTGGTCAACTATGACCAGGTTCATTGAGTCATACCAAATAGGCAAGAATTAAGTGAAAGGAAAGAGAGGGAACATAGGAGCATAAAAGGGATCATGTTTCCCAACTTAAGGCAAGTTTTGCTCATAAAAAAGGAAGGGAATCAACTTATTTGGGGCAACTAAGCACTTAAGTCACATGAAAAAATTGTAAAAAAAATTAAACAGAAGAGTGTTAACATTAGGACTTGAACCTTGGAGCCCTAAGATAGCTAAGAAGTCTCTAAACCACTAGACTACACATTCCCTTGTTCTCATTCTTACACACATAATAATAATAATAGTAAATGGGATGTGACATGTTCCCTTACTTCCGCAAGAATTATTCTATGTCTATATAAGGATGAATAGAAAAGAAAATCCTCTCATCCTTTAGGATGAGCTAGGAATGAAAATTTTAGCTCTTTGACACCCCTTGTAAGGTAATTTTCTCGACCTTGCATGCTAAGCTACCAAAGAGAATATATGTTTAACTTGGTAAAGAAATCTTGGTAAACTTTTGCTATGTGATTTTAGTGTTTGACGTAAAAAGAAAATTGAGTTAGATGAACAGATCTTAATGAGTTTCTATGGTTTAACATTTACGGGTTATTGGTCTACTCAATAGAAGCTCAGATATGATGTTTGAAGCTACAAAAGTTAAAGATATCGTGAGGGTTCCGTGAGTACCTCGTGAATCACTAGCTAATCTCTTTGTGTACACATGTATGTTTGTATGTTTATATGTTAATCTCACTATGTTCATGTCTGTTTTGTGAAATGAGAAAGAAAGGCATGTAAATGTAATATGTCAGTTTTGTGATGATGAATCCTTGAGGAACTTGTATGTGATGCTTGCATGATGTTATGTGCCTCTATTAAGAAAGAGAAATGTGTGCATGATGAATGTGTAAAGTAGGCATGACCCTGATGATATGTTTATGTTCTAAAGAAAAATATGTACACGATAAAAATGCAAGAAAGCATGGACGAAATGATAAGTCTCTATTCTGTTGAGAATAACACACTTGAAAGCATGATACAGTCTCTGCATGAGCAGTCTATTCATACATTTCATGAGTGGCATAAGTATGCATGTTGAGTCTACTTGCATGTGAGTCCGTTGGGATAGTAAACACGAATTCTGATATAGAAGTCCATGGCCATGGCAAGAAGACCATATAGTGTAAGGCCTAGCCTAGGATTGTTGAATCATATAGGGAAGTGAAGACCATATAGTGTAAGTCCTAGTCGTAATGGCTATGGCATTATATGGGGAGAAGAAGTCCTTACTTTAATGCACTCCCTATACATAATTTCAACACATAACTTTTCCTCACCACATACTTCAGCACATACAAGTCTTTCTATTTATCCTTGTAACTGTACGGCCAAAGGCATTGTCTTTAGATGATCATCACGAGATCCATTCCTTCAAATTTCACACGAAGTTGTTCCTTTCCCAAGATAGCCATAAAGGCTTTCCTTCAAGAGTCTTCACCATAAGGACATCTTTTTAACAAAGTTTTCCATAACGCATTAATTTAACTAAGATATCCACAAATGCAACATTTTAAAAGAGATAGCCACAGAAGCTTCCTTTAACAGAGATCGCCACAAAGGGTTCCTTTTAATAGAAATAGCCACAATGGCTTCAATTTATCAAAGATAGCCACAAAGGCTTCATTTAAAAGAGATAGTCACAAAGGCTTCCTTTTAGCCTTCAATACTTGCCACAAAGGCTTTCCTTTTATAGTATTGCCACAAAGGCATTCCTTTTAACAAAGATAGCCAGAAAGGCTCACTTTTATGAAAATTGGTGTTTCTAACAATAGGGATTCGCCTAAGTACCCCGTTGTGAGGTTTGCACCTAATCGTCTAGTACTCACCTAACCGTCCTTTACATATTTCATATGACACCATGGTCCAACCATGGTCTTACACTATACACTATCAGAGATTCATGTTTTTAGTCTTAACGGACCCCTTTAGCCTGAGTTTCATATCTTTATCTCACCGGACCCCTTTAGATGACTTATGAGATAGACACATCCTCATCATGCAGACTCATACTTGACAGACTTATCCCTTTTAGACTTCCTCATGACAAATGCATTTTTGCTTCTAGACATGTGACACAATCCCTTAAACTTTACGCATAAACCCTTCATGCAGTGACTTGCTCATGATAGACACCATCATGCTTTTAGACATATTATACATGCATTTACTTATTTTCTTATCAGAGGCATAGTACCATGCTTTGTTAGTTTAATTTTCACTCTCTAGTCACTTGGCATAGAAATATCTAGAATAAAAACACACATGTAAGAGTCAATCTAGAGACTCACTTGACTTGCATCTTTAACAGCTCTAAACACCATATCCGAGCTTCTATCGAGTAAATCAACAGCCCCTAGTTTAGAGAACATGGGCACTCATAAAGATCTTTACACTTAGCTCATTTTCTTTCACTTTAAACCTCAAAAATCTCTAGATAAGGCTTTACCACACTTACTTTACCCAGCTAAACCAAGCTGCTCCTTAACAACTTAGTATGTATGCTTGTAGATCTTACCTTAACTAATCACACTTGGCGCGTCATGCATTATTGGAAATGAACCTATTATCTGAGTTTCCTTAATACCTTCCTAGACTTCTTTTTCCTAATGATTTATTCCTTTCTAAGGCAGTTTCCTATCATAGTCCACTTTTGGTTACGCGCCCACTTATGACGCTAAAAGCATTAGTGGGGCGAACATTGCTTCACCATTTGAAGGAACACTTACAGCACGTTTGGTTCGCTGTATTGGAATAGAGGTGTAATGGAATAGAGGTGTAATAGCAAATCAATTGTTTGGTTGAATGTAATGGAATAGAGGCGTAATAGTATTCTTGTGTTTGGTTAAATGGAATAGAGGTGTAATAGTATAATGGAAAAAACTAAAATGACTAGAATACCCTTAGCATAAAATGGAATAGAGGTGTAACAACATAATTATTATTAAATATATTATAATTAAAATATATAATTTAATAAAATTCTTAATAATCAATATTCTTATATGAATTTCTCAAATCATAATATAAAATACTATAAAATATAAATTAACATAATTATTATTAAATATATTATAATTAAAATATATAATTTAATAAAATTCTTAATAATCAATATTCTTATATGAATTTCTCAAATCATAATATATGATACTATAAAATATAAATTAACATAATTATTATTAAATATATTATAATTAAAATATATAATTTAATAAAATTCTTAATAATTAATATTCTTATATGAATTTACTCAATTCATAATATATGATACTATAAAATATAATTTGAAATAATTAATATTAAATATATTTTAATTAAAATATATGATTTAATAAAATTTAAAATAATTATAACTAATAAATTATCTTATATGAATTTGTATAATTTAAAATAATTATTATTACATATAATTTAATAATAATATATAATTTCATAAAATTATTGATAATAAATTTTCTTATATGAATTTATACAATTTAAAATAATTAATATTAAATATAATTTAATAATGATATATAATTTCATAAAATTCTTAATAATAAAATGTTCTTATATGAATTTACTAAAATCAAAATATAACTTGAGAATTATATTCTGCATAAACATAACTAACTTATATTAAGAAAAGGTTAGATGAAAATGAAATTCTACATCATAATCCATATGTTATATAGTTTTACAACATCAAAAAGTTTGAACATTGATTTTTAATGGTGAGAAAGAAATCTTCTGACCCATTCCAATCGCGCAACAGAAGGTAAACTAAAGAAAATGATCATTTGAGTTGGATGATCTGGAATTTTACTCAAAGCTTCATACCGCTGATCGTCAGTTAAACCTTCAATTTCCCATAAGGTTGAATATAAATTTGAAGCTTTCTCTTCCATCTTTTGATATTCTTCTGACTTCTGCTGAACTACCACCTCGGAGGCAATACTCCTACTGATTTCATCGCCAACGGCCTTGATGTTTTCGACCAATAAAATGGCAACGTCATCAAATGAAGAATACATATTATCACGAGCAGCAGATTTCTTCTTTCTCTTGTTTGAAGATGAGGAACCCCCTTGGTCTCTATCTCCTCGCGGCTCCGTACCAGAAACATCCATGTCGTCCAAAGAGACGTCAGCTTCGCAGTCATAGAATGTGTTTCTCTCTTCATTCATATCTGTAGTAGGTACATCCTCAGCATTTATTTCTTCAAGAACATCAGCAGCTGTTTGAGCATCTTTCCCAGTCGCTTGATCTCTTGCGTATATGACAGTAAGCTGGTCGTAGTAAGGGAAAATTCGATGTCTGAATTGAGCGGCTTCTTTGTGACTCTAAAAAAAATGAGGAAATCATATTAGTTATAAGTTTGGTAAAAAAAATAAAGACTTGAAATACATTTTACCTTTAAATAGGAGTCCTAAACTGCATCTTCAGCAACAACGAGCTGCCTATGCTCGTCCCAACCAAAACCGCTATTGTTTTGGCCATTAAGCATGTCGTAGATGATTGACTATTCCCTTTTTAGTAACCTAATCCTCGATTCAATATTTGGTTTTGCCTTCAACATTGCATTTGGTAAAGCCTTTTCTAGCATTTTTCCAACTCGTTCAAATAACCGGCTTTGAACCCGGTATCAGCATTAAATGCTCCAACATTGTGCAAGTCCACCATGCAAGAAACCAAGGCTACATTTTCTTCTGGAACCCATTTTCTTTTGGTTCCTCGAGAAGCTTGAGAAGAAACATGTGATTGTGGAACACCTAACATAATTATCTTAAGAAAAAAAACAAATTAACATTATTTACTATTTTTAATATCATGAATCAACAGGTGAACAGTTTATAAAATTATATCGTTAGTTCAATATCATGAATCAAAAGCTCCATACCACAAAAAAATTAAAATTATAACACATGCTGAATGAGAAGAAATTAAATTATAATTCAACAAGTTTAGTACAATACAAAAATCAATACAAAAGTTTCACAAAACTTTCACAAACTAATTTCTAGATGCTTGCCATTCATCAAACATTTGGTTGGCTAGTTCCAACCTCCAAGCAGCCCAAGCATCCGATGGATGAATATTTGCGATATTCGGCTCATCGTCATCCACCACATTACTAGGTAATCCTTCTCCCACCTCCGCTTCAATAGGATCAATACTCATATGGGTTCGAATAAAATTATGGAGCAAACAACATGCAATAATAATTCTATTGTGCACCCTTACAGGATAGAATGATGGACTACTAAGTATTCCCCATCTAAGTTTTAGTAACCCAAAGCATCTTTCAATAACATTACGTGCTGAGGCATGTTTCATATTAAAAAACTCCTGCGGAGAACTTGGCTGATAACCCTGACGCCACTCGTTCAAATGATATCGTTGTCCTCTAAATGGTACAAGAAATCCCTCACAATTTGTGTATCCAGCATCAACTAGATAATAACAACCTATAAAATAATTTTTTTAAAAAAATGATTAATTCAGCACAAAAAAGTTTGATCTTAATGAGTAATTCGAAGTCCTCTAAATATCCACTTTACCATGAGGAACTTTTAGCCCATGTCTTCTACTAATGGCATCTCGAAGAACCCGTCCATCAGCAACTGAACCTTACCAACCCGAAAGAACATAAACAAATTGCATATCAGGTGTACAAACACCTAGCATATTTGTTGCTATGTCACCTTTTCGCGTTCGATATCTAGGTTTATCAACTGTTGGGACCTTAATCTTAATGTGGGTTCCATCAAGAGCACCTAAGCAATTCTATATCACATGATATAAAACCTTGAGTTAGAATACTAATTTAAATCTAAATCAACTAATGTTGTACAAGCTATATATAAAACTCAGTCCAATACCTTAAACCATTTCCACCTTGTGTCAAAAGAATCGGCTGTAATTGGCTCCGACTTTTTAAAAAAACACATCTTGTAAGTGTATGATAGCATTTAAAACACTATGAAATGCTCTGCTAACAGTTTCCCCGGACCTTCTAAAGTGATGCTTGATAACTCGATTTTTCAGGTGGTGGGAGATGATATGTAAAAACATTGCTACTTGCTCATTAACCAACATGTTTCTTGACGACTTCAATCCCCCTATCGATTCTAACATCTCACATAATTTAAAAAAGGCAGTTCTATTCATCCTAACTTGTGAAACACAGGTCTCGTCACTAGCATATACATGTCTTTTCACATAATCCCGTTTTGCATAAAAATCTAAGGTATAGGACCTAATCATTGGTCTATAAGTATGTAGGCTAAGGCTGACACCCATTCTACAGAAAAACCAAATCGCAATTCTACAGAGTTCCAACCATAATGTCAATGCAATACCAATTCTTTTACGCCTCACTCTTTGTGCAATTAAAGGCAGACGAGCCATTACTGCAACATATTAAAATTAGAACACAGTATCAAAGAATTGAAGTTGCAATTACACATTATTAAATAAAAATAAACAATACAACTTTAGAACACACAAAGCAAAAAAGTATCTATTAAATGAAATAAATCATATAATATAATATAAGGACTATATATCAGATTATAAACTTAATCAAAAGTCCTGCCCGAAAAGCTCAACTTATATTAACCTTAGACAAAAAAAGTCATAAGCTGGAACCCAGCACATTTTCATAATTATTAATTAAAAATTTTATTTAAGTCTAATTGAAAATATAAAAATATATTTATAAAAAATATATATATTTGTGAGTAAATGTTCAGACTAATATTTTAAATACATAATTTAACATTGCAAATACTTTACCCTTTAATGGGTTATCTAATTAAGTGGATGAACTTATGAATTTTTTAAATACATCAAAATGAATTTTTGGATACAAACATGTATAATCATAAACTTTACAAAAATTATCGTGGCACATGACTGAAACCAATTCTGCCTAAATTAATTTCACTGACCGAATTAGCTTTCATACCAGGAATACTTATTCAGAATAATATCATCATGGCACATGAGGCATTTCATGCCACTAAAAGAAACAATTAGGGAAGGATAGGTATCATGGCCATTAAAATTAACAGAGAGAACATTTGCACAATAGTTCTGAGTAGAGGACTCCACCAAACAGACCCCCTATCCCCTGCTTTGTTCAACCTCATTGCAAATGTCTGATTAGTTAACATCGAGAAAGAAAAAAAATCAAGGAAACTTGAGAGCTATTGTATTTCTTGAAAATGACCATCAATCTCTCATGTTTTGTTCATAGAAAATTGTTTGCTTTTGCACAGTCAATATACCTAATGCAACAGTTATCTCAGAAACAAATAAAATTTTGCAAGAGGCATCGAGCTAGGCTGTCAATAAAATGAAGTCTTTGATTTTTTTTATGTAGTACATAATAAATTCGTGTCTTGTTTTATACTATATTATAATAAATTTTATCATATGACGTATATACAGCCAATATTTTTATTATTGTACTCCATATACAATTATGACTGTATTAAAAACCAAATTATTCCTGCACCTGCAGTTTTGGTCCTTAGAGGGCAAACAATTTAATTCAATTACAATAGGCTTTTCCTGCAATCTCACTTCAACCACATGTGCACTTTGTAATTACAATCTACTCAGATTGTAAGAGATAAAAGTAAATGGCAAACTCAATAAGTTTTGAGTAGTAAAAGAATGAACATATTCCTAGTAAGTTTTGAGTTAAAACATCATAAAGCTACCCTAATCCCTAATTCTGAATCTAGAACTAGTACAAAATGTACCATCATCTCCCTACTCATCTCTTCCACTACTTTTTTACGTACCTAATCAGTAATATACTTCTCTTACATTTCCACAACCTATCAGTAATATATATGCTAATTGGCCAACCAAGAAAACCACAAGATAATTAACAAAAAATTTAGTTAACTTCCATTTCCAAGACTTAAAATGTTCATATATCATATGCCAAATGCTGTCCCTCTACCTTTCGACTATACAAGTACCAAAAGAAACTGCTAGAATATATAAAACCATAAAGATAGAAAGGAAGCAAACAGTTGAATATTCAAAAGAAACTTCAATAAGTATCAAAAGTCAGTTGAATCCTTGTCTTGCCAAAATCTGAGCAATGTCGTTGCAAAGGTTTCAACAATAAGTGTACAAGATGAGCACTCCTGCATACATGAATGCTGTTACACAAGACCCCCTAGACAAAAATCAATAACAGAGTAGATTTAAAAGCATTTATTAAAAGGAGGGGGAGCTTCACAAGAAACACACATGATCGCTAACAAAAGCCAACCAAAGAATGAACTAAACTGAACTACATACAGTTCTAATGTATTAAGGACAGAGTCAAGTGGTACTTAAAGAACATGTGAAGACTCAAGCGAAGGAGCTCAACCAAAGAATGCATCGTATAGAGGAGCTTGAAGAGAAGGAGAGAGTAGCAAATGCATTTGATTCTGCAAACAATAGTATAGCCACATGCAATCGGGGGAAACTAACCTGTAATGAGGAAATCGAGGAAGGGAGCGATGAAGAACTGTTGGAGCAAAGAACCTGTAATGATCAACAACCAAACAAATAATGAAAAAAACCATAACCGGTAAGAAAATGAGGAACGCCAACTTACCAAGAATTGAAACAATCGCATGTAGAGAGGAAAGACATAGGTTACTCAAAGGCGGAGATTACTCACTTGCCTATTCAAACCGTCCGGAGATCTGAAATTGGAGAAAGATGCAAAGCTGAAATCGGGAGCGACTGGAGGTTTGGTTCGCTGGCACCTTCTGCTGATGTTGGGAGGGAGAGGGTCGACTGGAGTCGATTTCGTCAAGGGGAGGGTAAATGAGACACCAATTACCTAATCTTTGCTTTTGCAAGGGATTAGAAATCGGTGGTGAAGCAGGCAAAATGCAGAATCTGTCCGCAACGGATTAGGCCCATATTAGGGCAATACAGCGAGCCAACGGTGTATTGAGTGGGGCCACCGATTCGGGGTGTAATGGCTAATCCATTACATCCAACCAAACAAGCTCTTAGTTTACTTATTAAGTTCAAAGCTCGCCCAAATACTAGGCGTTACCATACTTTTAAGAAAATCTTGTTCAAACATCATGGTCTCAGACTTAGCTTAAAAGAGTGCCTCACATTTCTTCTAGGCTTATTATTTTCAAAAAAATGAAGAGAGAATATATTTTCTTCTTAACCTATTTTAAACATTTAACCCAAGTTTTTATTGAAACTTATTAAGCATCACATCAATCATTGGTTAGTCTTATCCAAATTTACAATTTCCAAGATATCTAATTGAGTACCTGCCTTTGGTCCATAACTATCGTTTCTTGTTTGGTTGGTTCCTAACTATTGTTCCTTACATCTTGACTAGCTCAAAACTAACTTTATAGGATATTCTATGCTGCTAACGTAAACTCGCATCCTAAAGATCATTTGCCTTATCTATAATGAAGTTTGCCCACTCTATGTGCCATCAAAGCTTTTGGGCGAATCTTTCCCTACTAGACACATTTCTTAATCAGTATGTGCCAACCTAGTGTTTTCCAACTTCAAGGTGTCACTAGCATGCTCAAAGGTTAATTAATAAATGAGGAAGGACCAATGATGCAATTAAACCTTGTTAAGGTGCCAACAAATAATTATGGAGTGTTATTAGAGTCATATTAAAATTTGGTTAAGAAATTTTAACATTTAGAAAACTAATTAAGGTAAAAAGACTAAATTGTAAAAGATACAAAACTTGTTAATTATTGCATTTAAATGATTAAATAGCTTAATTAATAAATGAGGAAGGACCAATGCTGTAATTAAACCTTGTTAGGTCTGTAGACGGTAAAATAAAACAAAAATTAATTAATTAAAGTGTAATTGATGGCAACTTTGTAAATAAATAAAAAATTAAATAAAACAAATTGAAAGAAATAGACATTTCTTCTTCATTTTTCTTTACCTATTGTCGAAACACCATTGAAGGAGGGCTCCAAGCTTCGGTTTCATCTTCTTAGTGCATGTGAGCTCAATTCTCACCTATTTCTTATAATTTTTATGTTTTTGAGATCACTAGACCCAGCTAGCCCGTGCCTTCGTTTTAGAATCTCTCAAAAATTTTATAAGTTCCCATTATTGAATCTTGGTAGGTTTTTTATGATAATTATGTATTTAAAGCTTTGATTGTGGAATTTGGTTGTTTTGTGAAGTAATTGTTATTAGTTTTTTTATTTAAAGATTAAATTGTTAAGATGTCAAAATCATATGGTTAATTGGTTAGTAAGAAGTGTTTTGTGGACAGTTTAGAAACCTTGAACATTCGGTTGGCATGCTAAGTTTTTAGAAATCGTTAATTTGATGATTTTCGAGTCAAGAGACAAATTGTATAAATTATAAAAGTTAGAGGAAATTGTGCAATTTTCAAAAATAAAAGGGTATAAATTGTGGAATAAATTAGAATATGAAATGTAAGATAATAAAGGGAAATTTTTACATTTTAGATCAAGACCCTTATGATTTACGTGAAAAAGAAAAAATTACAAAATAGTCTCTAAACTTCTGCAACTATTATGATTCAGTCCAAGTAAATTCGTATCAAGTTAAATTATTTTTATATGATGTTTTAAATGAGTTACTATGTCTAATAATGTGAATTATAATATTGATTTGATAATTGATATTATGGATATTGTTGGAAGGTTAGTTGATTTAAAGTTGTAATTTATAAATGTGAATTTCATAATGGTATACAGAAAACTGATAATGCGATTGAAATAAAGGATTTGAGATGTAAAATTCTCGTTTGAACCTTGTGAATACTTAGGATACAAATGACATGTCATTAGGGTTATATGATTTGGGGTGCTAGTCTTGAATGTCCTATCGATGGTTGAGGTTCTACATTTGTTGCGGATACTCCACAGCTCGTGTCAGCACTAATGGAAAGGAAAGGTTACAGTTACATGAAAAGGCACACTATGTGTGAGCATTCCCAAGTATCCAATGATACAGCTCAACGGGTAAGTAAATGTTAATGGAAAGGTAGGTATAAAAACTTAATGTACTGATGTTCATATGAAATGGAAAGATGGATACGCACATATACAATGAAAAAGATGAGAATTTATCATGTGACGGATGAAATAAGCATGGAATTTATTTCTTAATATATGTTATGTTTCATAGATGTTATATGTACTTATTATCTACTAACTATGTGGACTCAAATGTGTAGAATGTGAAATGGATATATAAAACCTCAATGCTTGTTAGGTGTATGACATGATTTACTATGCTATATTATGTATGATATATGAAGTTTGAGGTGTGAAGGGTAATGAAAATGAAATTTCATAGTATATGATGAAAGGATTGATGATTTGAAAAGCTTGAAATGTTATATGCCTTACTTGGTTAAATTTATATGTGGACTGTTTCACCTACTAATCTTGTGAGGTGTTGTGTATGGGAAAAGGAAATTTGGACTATGGCTTATGGAATCATTTATAGTTGCTTAATTAATGCACTTGGTAAGTTTAAGTTCCTTATAAAAGCTTACTAAGCATTAGTTGGTTACCTAGTTGATTTTCTTTGTTTCTGTAGGTCATCGAAAAGCTCGATCGGTTGGAAATTTCTTCGGAGCACGATCACACTATCTAACGATCCATATTGGTAAATTTTGGTTATTTTGTCAAATGGTTATAAATGGTCATTGAAAAGCACGATCACACTATCTAACGAAAAGCTTAAATGATGTGCATTCATATGCAATGATAGTAACTATGCATGCCCTCATGTCAGTAGAAAGAAGATTATGTGATATGTTCGATTGGTTATTTGGCATGTATAGGGCTTTATATACTGGTTCTTGAATATGTATTTGGAGTATATATATTGTTTGATGGATTTATAGTGTTTGGAAAATTTATGTTCTTTGGTCACTTTTAAGTACTTTGTAATATGAGGTGTCTTTGAATGGCATATTGGTTAGAAGTGTAACACCCCTAACCCATATCCGTCGCTGGAATAGGATTACAGATCATTACCAAAATATAGAGATCAAATACAAATATTTCATATTATTTAACATTCATGTCAGAAATTATTCATAAAGTCCTTTATATGAGCCCTCGAGGCCCAAAACATGCATTAGAAACAAGTCGGGACTAAACTGGGTACTCAGAGAATTTTTCGTAAAATCTCAAATTTTTTCCAATGTACAGGGGACACACGCCCGTGTGGTCTGGCCTGTGTCTCAATTTCATAATATCTCATGTCAAAACTTTGTCTGTTGAATTATTTAAAATATCAATGGATACACGGGTAGTACACACAAGGTGTACAAATCTGTAATTTGTCAATTCATATTCGGGAATGCTCATATGAGAACTTAAACAAGAAGCTCTCTTTCGAGCCATATAACCGGAAGCTCATTTGAGCTATATAACGCGAAGTTCAAGCGAGCCAATATTGGGAATCTCTGAAAAGCCAATTCACATATACAACATTTAATTCAAACATATAAATATACAATTTAGTTACACGAACTTACCTTGACACATGTTCGTGAATTGTAATCTACTAATAATCTGACACTTTTTTTTCCACGATCTAACTTCGTATTTGAGTTATCCAGATTTATACGAATGAATTTAACAATACAATTCATATTCAATTCAATCCAATTCACATATTAGGAAAAATTACCATTTTACCCCTACATTTTTAATTAATTACAATTTCTTCCCTAGGCTTGGAAAATGAAATTCATGCAATTTAATTCTTATTCCAAGCCTAGCCAATTTTTACATGTAACATTAGAAACCCATGTATTTCATAAAATTTAAAATTTTTCTATGAATTTTACATATTTTCAATTTAGTCCCTAAATCATGATTTTATCAAAATTTCCTTAACAAAAGTTGTTTATCTATCAACAACCTTTCATTTTCTGCCATAAAACTTCATCATTCATACATATTCATCCATGGAAAAACCCTAGTACTTTGATAACTTTGCAAATTAATCCCTAAGATAGATAAATTAAGCTATTACAATCTCAAAACATAAAAATTATTAAAAACGGGACTTGGATACTCACCTAATTGAGCCAAATAAGCTTGCTTCCTTCAAGTTCTTCTAACTAGGGATTCCATGCAAAATAATTTGGGAAATTTGATGAAAAAGA
The DNA here is from genome assembly GCF_007990345.1 of Gossypium hirsutum. NCBI lineage: Eukaryota > Viridiplantae > Streptophyta > Magnoliopsida > Malvales > Malvaceae > Gossypium > Gossypium hirsutum. The sequence goes on from NC_053439.1 coordinate 27,518,252, forward strand.
TGATATTTTGTTATTTAATTATTTATCATATTTTATTATTTCCACTTTTCAATTTAGTCATTTTCTTTATCTAATTTTCCATTAATGACTAATCATACTTATCTACTAACTCCTCTTAATGGACTATTTGTCATATAAGGACCTCCAATTTTGAATTTCATAGCTATTTGATACCTAGAGCTACTAGAACTCAACTTTTGCATTTTATGCAATTGGTCCTTTTATCAATTAAACATGTAATCGGTAAAATTTTCTTAACGAAATTTTTATACGATTTTCCTAACATAAGGTAGACCATAAAATAATTTTAAAATAAATTTTCTTTTAGACTTCAATTTGTGGTCTCAAAACCACTATTCTGATTTCACTGTAAACGGACTGTTACAACTCTCCCCCTTAATGAATTTTCATCCTCGAAAATCTTACCAGTAAAGAGGTTTAGATATTGCTTTCTCATTGTTTCCTCCGGTTCCCAAGTAGCTTCTTCTAAACCATGTTGTTGCAAGAGAACTTTCACTAAAGCTACCTTTTTATTTATCAATTGTTTTAAATTACGTGCCAAAATTTTGATCAGTTCTTCACTGTATGACATGTCAGGCTGAATTTCAACATCTGTCGGAGAAATAACGTCTGAAGGGTCTGACCAACATCTTCATAACATTGACACATGAAAAACATTGTGAATTCTGTCAAGCTCTGGGGGTAATGTCAATCGGTACGCAACAAGTCCGACTTTTTCACTGATCTCATATGGCCCGATAAATCGTGAACTTATTTTTCCTTTTCGGCCAAACCGAAGAACTTTCTTCCAAGGTGATATTTTCAAGAATACCTTGTCGCCAATTTAGAATTCTATTGCTTTCCATTTCATTTAACGTCCACATATGATTTTTGATGATCAGAAGCTGCTTTCATACAATCTCTGATCACTTTCTCTTTTTCTTCAGTTTCGCGAATCAAATCAACTCCGTGTATCTTTTTCTCACTAAGCTCAGTCCAATACAATGGAGTTCTACATTTACGACCATACAGAGATTCATATGGTGCCATCTTAATACTTCACTGATAACTGTTATTATATGCAAATTTGACTAACGGTAGATACTTCTCTCAATTGCCTTCGAATTCTAGAACACAACACCAAAGCATATCTTCTAGAATCTGAATCACATGCTCTGGCTGACCATCAATTTGAGGATGGAATGTAGTACTGAAATGTAACTGCATACCTAGAGTTTCTTGAAACTTGTTAAAGAATTGAGATGTAAAGCCCTGATCTCTATCAGAAATAATGGAGACCGACACTCCATGTAGTCTGACAATTCTGAAACATGCAACTCTGCAAATTTGTCTAGGGAGAAATCCATACATACCACAATAAAATGTGAAGACTTTGTCAAGCGATCAATGATTACCCAAATGACATCTTTCTTTTCTGGAGATAGGGGTAACCCTGATACAAAGTCCATAGTAACTCTTTCCCATTTCCATTCTGGTATCGCACTGGTTGTAATAATCCTGAAGGTATCTGATGTTCAGCTTTAACTTGCTGACAACTCAAACATGTAGCTACAAACTCAGAAATATAACGTTTCATTCCTGGCCGCCAGTATATCTTTTTCAAATTATTATACATTTTATTACTTCCCGGATGAACATACATAGTACCATTATGAGCTTCATGTAAAATTCTTTATACAAGTTCTGAATTCTTAGGTACACAAACTCTACCTCGGAATAACAGACAATCATCAAGTCGAATCTGAAATTCTGAATCAGAAGTTGACTCACACTGTACCCGTTTAGCTTGCAACTCATTATCACTTTTCTGAGCTTCGCAGATCTGTTGAAAAAACGTTGGCTTAGCTTTTAACTCAGCTAAGATTAAGCCATTCTCAGACAATGACAATCGGGTATTCATTGCTCGCAAAGCAAACATAGATTTTCTACTCAGAGCATCTGCAACCACATTTGCTGTGCCCGGATGATAATCGATAACCAGATCATAGTCGTTCAACAATTCAAGCCACTTGCATTGTCTTAGATTTAAATCTTTTTTGCAACATCAGATACTTCAAACTTTTATGATCAGTGAATATATGACATTTTTCACCAAACAAGTAGTGTCGTTAAATTTTCAAAGCAAATATAATAGCTGCTAACTTAAGATCATGTATTGGGTAATTCTTTTCATGTGGCTTAAGCTGTCTAGAAGCATAAGTTATTACTTTACCTTCTTGCATCAAAAGACAGCCTAAGCCATTCAATGATGCATCACTATAAATTATAAATTCCTTACCCGATTCATGTTAAACCAGAACTGGTGCTTCAGTCAACAAGGCTTTCAACCGATCAAAACTTTGCTGACATTTGTCGATCCATTCAAATTTCACATCTTTTTGCAATAGCCATGTCATCGACGAAGCTATCACCGAGAAACCTTTCACAAATCTCCGATAGTAACCAGCTAATCCCAGAAATCTTCTGACTTTAGACACTTTTTTCAGTGGTTTTCAGTTAACAATTGCTAAAATTTTACTCAGATAACTCTAATACCTTCAGCCGACACTATATGTCCCAAAAAACCAACTTCTCAAAGCCAGAATTCACACTTGCTAAATTTAGCATACAATTGTTTTTTCACGTAAAGTTTGCATCAATGAATACCACCACAAATCTATCCAGATACGATCTGAAAATTCTATTCATTAAATCCATAAATACTGTAGGTGCATTAGTTAAGCCAAATGGCATCACGAGAAACTCATAAGTCCATACCTGGTTTGGATTGTTGTTTTTGGCACATCTGAATCTTTTACTCGTAACTGATAGTAACCAGAATGGAGATCAATCTTCGAGAATACTGTAGCACCTTTCAACTGATCAAACAGGTCATCAATACGGGGAAATGGATACTTATTCTTAATTGTAACCTTATTGAGTTGTCTGTAATCAGTACATAACCTCAAGGATCCATCCTTCTTTTTAACAAATAGAACTTGCGCACCCCAAGGTGAAGAGCTAGGTCGAGCGAAACCTCTGTTAGTCAGTTCTTACAATTTTGTTTTCAACTCTTTTAATTCTGTAAGGGTCATTCTGTATGGTGCTATAGATATCGGTGTTGTTCTCGGAACAAGATCTATAGAAAATTCAGCCTTTCTGACTGGTAGTAATCTAGGTAACTCCTCTAGAAATACATCAAGATACTTACAGACTACTGGAACTGACTTAATCTTTGGCTCAGATACTTTAGTGTCCAACACATAAGCAAAATAAGCGTCATACCTTTTTTTGATATATTTCTATGCTGACATGGCTAATATCACATTAGACAACCCATCCACTTTATCTGATTCAATACAGAGCATTTCACCATTCTGACATTTCAATACAATATGCTTTTGTTTGTAATTTACCACGGCATTATGCTGAGTTAATCAGTCCATACCCAGAATCACATCAAATTCATCAAATGGTAAAAACATCAAATCAATTGGGAAACAGTATCCCTGTACCACTAACAGAAAATTCTTACAAATTTTATCCACCATCACATACTAGCCTAGTGGGTTCAATACTTTAACCACGAATTCAATGGACACGAATGGGTAGAACTAGGATCAATTAAAGCAGTTATATCAATATTAAGAAGAAAAAAAATATCAGTAATAACGTTGGTGCAGAGGTATCTTCACGTGCACGAATAGCATATGTTCTAGCCAGTGCTCAAGCTTTAAATTTCACAATTGAATCTTTTATTGTACCCCGGCTACCACTCACATTACTGAAATTACGAGGTGGTCTACGTCCTGGGACGGGATTACTCGACCTTGAAGTCTGTATAGTATCTTTCTCAAGCTTTTTCAGGCAGTCTCTAAGATAGTGGTAAAAGGAGCCACATCTAAAACATATTCTGCTTCTTATGTGGCACTTACCAAAATACAGTTTATTACAATATTTGCATCTAGGTTTGGGATTTCCAACATTGCCTGCACTTGCTACAGATGTAGCCTGAGATCTTAGATTAGAGCGTTGAATACCTCTGTCTCTTCCGGAGTATCCCGCCGAGGTAGTAGAATGGTCATGGTATTTCTTTAATTTATTTGAAATCGACTGTTGTGACTTCCCTGTAAATCTTTTACTTGTAGTTCTGGCTTCCATCTCAGCTTGTTTTTTTATTTACTAAGCTCTTCGACTTTGTATGCTCGGTCGACAAGTACAGCAAATTCTTTTATTTCAAAAATCCCAACTAGCAAATTTAGCACAACAGAAATTAGAGTGTTCCACCACTGGTAAGATGAGTCTTTTAACAAAAATACAACACATTTTAAACATTCGGTCAGAGTACAAGATAATTCATCCAAAACCCTGATAGTATTTTCCAATCAAAATTCGGCCCTTTCAGGATCATCTTCAGCTATGGCTCTAAATTCTTCTGCCCCATATTTACGAATTTTACCCACAGGAGGCTTACCAGTTCTAACAAGTTCTATACCTTGTGGCATATCGCAAACCAGTTGAGAAACAGGAGGGGGTGGAGGTTGTTGCATAGATGGATTGGTTCTTACAAATTTTGTAAACCACTCATTCATCATTTGGAAGAAGGCTTCTTTAGCCTCTCCCCCTCGGCCCTCAGATGCAGGTCTTCTACTACTTGATGCTGCTCTTTAAACTGAAGCTTGAACATTGCTCTCAGCTTCTTCGGATTCAGCTCGGTTGGACAACATTACTATATGAAAAACATGTTTAAAATGGTCCAGAGATATCACATTATCACAGGTTATATAATGGCATGTATAGTTAGACTCATACATGCTACGTTAGTCCAAGAATCAGCTACAATGTAGCTTTGATACCAATAAATGTAACACCCCTAACCCATCCGTCGCTGGAACAAGGTTACGGAGCATTACCGATATATAGAAATCAAATACAGATATTTCATATTATTTAACATTCATGTCATAAATTATTCATAAAGTCCCTTATATGATCCCTCAAGGCCCAAAACATACATTAGGAACGAGTTGGGACTAAATCGGGTACTTAGAGAATTTTTTGCAAAATCTAAAAATTTTTCCAATGTACAGGGGACACAGCTCATGTGGTCAGGCCGTCTGAACATGCCCGTGTCTCAGGCCGTGTGGGCATTCAAAATAGGGCACACAGCTGTGTCCCAGCTTGTGTCCATACCCGTTTAATTCTCTGAATTGGGTCACAAGGCCAAGTCACACGCCCGTATGTTAGGCTGTGTGAACATAAAAATTTGCATTAAATAGGTGCAGGGTCACACGGCCAAGCCACACGCCCGTGTACCGGGCCTGTGAAAAATATTAAGCATTCTTTTTTTGATTTTAATGATGCAGGGGAACACGGCCAGATCACACGCCTATGTGCTAGGTCGTGTGTCACACACGGCTGACACACAAGCCCGTATGTCAGGCCTGTGAAAAATATTAGGTATTCTTTTTTGGATTTTAATGATGCAGGGGACACACGGCTAGATCACACGCCTATGTGCTAGGTCATGTGTCACACACGGCTGAGACACACACCCGTTTCTCTACCCATGTAGACGAAAATAGGTCACTTTCAAAGCCACTTTTCTTACCCAAATTATCTTCCATATACATCAATACTTCATCAAGTTCACAAGGCAATACCAGTTATTCAAATCAAGCTAAAACCAAGTTTAATACATGCTATAACATCCCATATGTCTAAGCATTCAATTTCCCCTAATTGACCCAATTCACAAACATGCATATCTTACCAATTATACTAACTCAAATAAATTAATTATGAGCCTATATAATCTCCATCATTTAACCAATTCAAAGATTCATCAAACACATTAAGACTATATATAAACTCATCAAAATATGTCATTCACAAGCCATTCCAATGCCTAGTTACAACCAAACATTACATTGCCATCATTGGTTATATTTAACCTATACATGTCATTATAACCAAAATTAGTTTGCTATATATACCGAAGAGTTTGAAGGATAGTGTGATGTAGCTCCGACTAGCTTCCAACCTTTACGAGCCTTTAAGTACTATAAAATAGAGAAAATAAAACAGAGTAAACATTTAATGCTTAGTAAGTCCGTATAACGGGAAATTAACTTACTATTTATTTACATTTAAAGTAAGCAAATAAACATGCTCAAACCAATTTAGCCAATTGCCTAAACACATGTCCTCATCAAACATGGTAGTCATGTAATTCACATGAATATCAAGAAACATGTATGAGCTCATCAATATACAATTTTCATATATATATACTTTTCACAACAAGTGTGCATGAAACATGTACACAACATATCATTGTATTCTAGGTATATACTCATAACAATTCGTCTCAATTTCATAATATCTAATGTCAAAACTTTGTCTGTTGAATCATTTAAAATAACGATGGATACACGGTTAGTACACACAAAGTGTACAAATCTGTAATCTGTCAATTCATATTCGGGAATGCTCATACAAACAATTAAACGGGAAGCTCTCTTTCGAGCCATATAACGAGAAGCTCATTTGAGATGTATAACGGGAATTTCAAGCGAGCCAATATTGGGAAGCTTTAGAGAGCCACTAATCAGGAAGCTCATAAGAGTCAGTTATCGAGAAGCTTCGACGAGCCATATATCGAGATGCTTATAAGAGCTACAGTGTGACCACAGCACATGTACGATCACAACCAATCAAGATGCTCCGAAGAGCTATTAATGGGAAGCTCATGAGAGCCAAATATTGGGATGCTCATGAGAGCTATTAACGGGACACTCTTTCGAGCTTTTGTGTGTCCGCAACAAATGCAGAACCACAACCAATTCGGGAACCCTATATCCATCGAATTTCATTTATTCAAACGGGACTTAATAACTGTCGGACATTGTCGGACACGTGTTTGATTTTCATGATTGGCAATTACACAATTCACATACACAACATTTAATTCAAACATATAAATATACAATTTAGTTACACTAACTTACCTTAACACATGTTCGTGAATTGTAATCTACTAATCTGACATTTTTTTCTTTTCCACGATCTAACTTCGTATTTGAGTTATTCAGATCTATACGAATGAATTTAACATCAATTTAATACAATTCATATTCAATTCAATCAAATTCACATCTTAGGCAAAATTACCATTTTGCCCCTATACTTTTGATTAATTACAATTTCATCCCTAGGCTCGGAAAATGAAATTCATTTAAATTAATCCTTATTCCAAGCCTAGCCAATTTTTACATTTAACATTAGTAGCCCATGTATTTCACAAAATTGAGAATTTTCCGTGAATTTTACATCTTTTCAATTTAGTCGCTAAATCATGATTTCATCAAATTTTCCTTAACAAAAGTTGTTTATCTATCAACAACCATAATTCATACAAATACATCCATGGAAAAACCCTAGTACTTTGATAACTTTGCAAATTAATCCCCGAGATAGTTAAATTAAGCTATTACGATCTCAGAAACATAAAAATTACTAAAGACGAAACTTGGATACTCACCTAATTGAGCCAAATCAGCTCGCTTCCTTTAAGCTCTTCTAACTAGGTTTTCCATGTAAAATAATTTGGGAAAGATGATGAAAAAGATGATATTTTGTTATTTAATTATTTATCATCTTTTATTATTTCCACTTTCCAATTTAGTCCTTTTCTTTATCTAATTTTCCATTGATGACTAATCATACTTATCTAATAACTCCTCTTAATGGTCTAGTTTCCATATAAGGACCTCCAAATTTGAATTCTATGGCTATTTGATACCTATAGCTACTAGAAATTTTTTACATTTTATGCAATTTGGTCCTTTTATCAATTAAACATGTAACTGGTAAAATTTTCTTAACGAAATTTTTATATGATTTTCCTATCATACGGTAGACTATAAAATAATTTTAAAATAAATTTTCTTCCAGATTTGGATTTGTGGTCCCGAAACCACTGTTCCGATTTCACTGAAAACGGACTGTTACAAGAAGAATTAGGTTGATTGAATTAGTATATTTATATGTATTTGAAAGTTGTTTAGGTCTGTAGAATGAATGCACAAATGGAGTGAATGATTGAGTAAGTTTTGGTCTTTAAATAGCTTGTTTTTAGGGTCAAACTGTGGCACACATGGCTTGGGACACGGGCTGTCACACGGCCATGTGACACTTCTGGCTACACGGTTGTGTGCCACTTGTTAGTTCCACTTAGTGAGTTACACGGTTTAAGACATAGGTTGGGACATGGCCGTGTGTTCCTTTGTTCGAACACCACACGGTCTGAGCTATGTCACTCAGCCTGGTCACACGGCCGTGTGACTCCTATTTTCAAAGTTTTCAACTTTTTTCCCAAATTTTTTGAATTGTTTCAAATTAGTCCTAAATTATTTCTAAACTATTTTTACGGCCTCGAAGGCTAGGTTTATGGCCCCAAAGGTATATGTTTACTAGGTTTATAGAGAGTTTTATGTAATTATCGTTAAATGATATAATTTTTTTTATTGTACTGTAATGCTCCGTAACCCTAATTTGACGACAGAGACGAGTTAGGGGCGTTACACATTCTATCTCCTCTTACTTTCCCATACTTAGGCCAGCACCTGCACTTCCTGTCTTTTCCTCATTCCTATTAAGTTTTCACTCGTGCCTTGTTGGCTTTCTCCTCTACCCCTACCACATTCAACATTTTGGTGGATACCTTATGATCCGCTTGCCATACTTCTGTTTAGGGGTGACAAAATTTGCTTCGACTCGAAAAAATAAAAAAAAATTGTGAATTTCAAATTATTCAAATCGAGTAAATCGAGTCGACTTGATTTTTTTAATTTCGAGTTCGAGTTTAGTTGAATTTTTAAATTTGGTAACTCGAATAATTTGAATAAACCGAATACAAACTATATTTTTTAATTTTAAATTTATATTCTCCAAGCCCAAACCCTTTTAGGCTTTTACTTTACCCCATTTCCCCCCAAGCCCAAACCCTTCTATTTCAACCCATTTCCCCTAAAGTTCGTCTGCCCAACAAATACATTTTCCCAATTTCCTCTTCCAAATCAAACCCTCTAATCTGGCAAGTTCCATCGTCCATCACCATCCATTCAATCCAAACCCCTAAATCTATCTTCTTCAAAATAACCCTAAATTAAACCCCAAATCTATTTTATTTTTCTTCTTCAAAATTCCCTAAATTAATCCCTCCATTCTTCTTCTTCTTCACCATCAGTTCATTCAAACCCCCCAAATCAAAATCCCTACCTCCATTCTTCTTATTCATCAGGTCATCAAGATCCAAAACTAGTGTTCTTTCTGGCAGGCGCACTCCGTTCTCTTCAATCTTAACTCTTAAGCTTGACTTTTCTGCATCTCCCAAGTTTGTCCAAAAATATTGAACAATATATATAAAAATATAACTATTACATATAGGTATTAGGTATTGCTTGAGAAACAAAGTTGAATGATTTTCCCTCTATTTTTTATCTCTCATGAATCATGAACAAGTGTTTTGGGAGAAGTTGTGCTCGTTGATCAAGTATGCAAGTGGTGTCCATAAGAAATCCAAAATAGATCACTTCATGTTAATCTCTTAATCATGTTGTTTGGTAATTTTGATGTAATTCTTGGAATAGACTAGTTAATCGAGCATAGTGTGATTTTGGATTGTCGCAAAAAGAAGTTTTTTATCTAAAGTTCAAAAGGTGAAATTGTCAAAGTCAAAGGTATCAGATCAATTGCAAGACCTCTTAGATCGTGGCTTTATACATCCCAGTATATTGCCTTGGAGAGCTCTAGTATTGTTCATTAAAAAGAAAGATCAATTGATGTGGCTCTATATTGATTATTGGCAATTGAATAAATTGACAATCAAGAACAGATATTCGTTGTCGCATATTGATGAGCTATTTGATCAGCTGAAAGGTGCCTCGTTCTTCTCTAAGATTGATCTAAGATCGGGGAATTATCAGCTAAAGGTAAAAGATAGTGATGTGTTAAAAACAACGTTCCATACGTGATATGGTCACTATGAATTTCTAGTGATGCCATTTGGGCTAACGAATGCACCTGCAGCGTTCATGGATCTCATGAACCTCATATTTTAACCATATTTGAATCAATTTGTAGTGGTTTTCATTGATGATATCCTGATATATTTGAAGTCAAAGATAAAGCATGATAAGCACCTGAGAATTGTGTTGCAAGTGTTGCGTGGGAAGCTATTGTATGGGAAGCTCTGCAAATGTGAATTTTGGTTATCAAAAGTTGTGTTTTTGGGGCATGTTATTTCGACCAAGGGAATCTGTGTTGATCCCAAAAAGATTGAAGTTATTCTGCGATGGAAATCACTGAAAAATGTGTTGAAATTCTAAAGCTTCTTTAGGTTGGTTGGTTATTTTAGGAGGTTCATAAACGGATTCTCCAAAATAGCTTTCCCCATGACGGAGCTCCTGCAAAAGAATGTGTCATTCATGAGGAATGACCAATGCCAGGTAGTTTTAAGAAGTTTAGGTGTGAGATGGCTTGTACATGTTCGAATAGTTGCACTGGAAGGTAGGACTTATGAATGACTTCTCGGTTCGCTATCAACTGGCTTGCTGCTTAGGTGTCCTTTTTGGCTTGCCATGTGCCATTGTACGAATTAAGGTATGACAATAGTATTATCATTAAACACAGTGAGTTTTGATCATTTTTTTTTGCACATATATTTTGGTTGTAAGATTTTTAGTACATGCCAATTGATTAATAGTACTGAGAATTAATTGAAATTAGAATTTGGGTTGAAGGATTTTTTTCACCATGTAACAACATGGTGAAACAAAAAAAAAGTTGGGTGTTGTGGTTTTTATATTAGTGAGATAGGTTAAATCATAAATTTATGGCTTGAAAAAATTCAATTTGATATAAAGAATAAAAACATTTTGATTCTTTTAGTTCTACTTTTTAGTTCTGCTTTTAAGAGTTCTTACTATAGTTGTAATAGAAAAAATTAAAATTAAAAAAATCATTAATAAATTTTCTAACATATTTAATAATTAACTAATATATTTTGACAATTTATTATCACGTGCAGCCAAACCATTCTAGAAAACTAATAAATTAATTATGATTTCATACAATATTTTCTAGACCCCTTTTTTTTATACATATTTTTACGTAATATTTTGAAATTTTATCAATTTGTTTATACATGTTTGGAATCTCTTCGTTTATTTGTCAGAAAAAAGTTATAGGAAATAAATTTATATTGTTTAAGAGTGAATTTAGACGAATGATTTAGAAGAAAGATTGGATTTCAATTAAAGTTTTAAAATTTTATTTATTTATTTATTTGAGTAAAAATCTTGAAGAATTTTAAAATTTCAAAAAAGAAAATTCAAAAGAGAATTTGATTTTTTGTTTAATATACAAATTCCTTCTTCAAACTTCATCTAGAAAGGAATGCTTTTAAATTTTATTATATTTTTTTTTCATTTAACACATGTTATCACTAACAAAAAAAAAATTTAAACTTCAAAATATTGTTTTTAATTAATTTTAATATACACTATTAAATTTTTATATTATTAAAAATATTTATAAATCTAATAAAATCCATCTTGCATGTTTTTATATTATTCATTTTTAATATCATTATTTTTCTTTAATAATAATTTTTAAATGACAAAATTCAAATAACCTATTTTTTTTTAAAATAATTGTTTTACAAATAACACAAATTACAATTGTTAGTATTCTCATGAAGAATTATAAAAATATTAACACTCTAAAAATCTTTAAAATCTTAAAATTTTTAAATTTCTATTCCAAACACATTTCAAAAATATTAGGCAGATTTGTCTAAGAGAAGGTTTATTAAGCATAATGTAGGTTGCATAATTCCACAATTAAACCGAGTTTTCTTTCAAAATTTACATTTTTAATATTTTCTTTTTTAGAAAGCTATTTAATAATTAAATTTAAGTGTAATCACTTGTAATTGCACAAGAGTTATATGTTTAGGTAATCATTATAATCGATTGGTCTCATTGAATCGTATATAATTTGTGCACTCCAATTATATTTTTCAATTTTTAGGAGGATAATAAGAATTAAAGTAATTACATCAAATCCAATTTTAAAAAATTATTTTTATACAAATTATAAAATTATATTATAATCATGGACACATATAAACATTTAGGATAGTTATGATCAAAATTTTCTTATATTATAAATATTAAAAATATATATTATAAAATAGTTTTTGTATTTTATAAAGTGATAGCCTAAAATTATATTATTTAAACTCTAAAAAATTTCTAAAGTTGGCTAGAAAGTTTATTAAAAAATAATTTAATGTTATAAAAGAATTGTAATATATATTTGTAAAAAGTTGGCCAAGAAATATGGATATAACTTAATTATGTTTCCATGCTAAATATTATAAAAATAATATATTGATTAATAAAAATGTTATAATTATAAAAATATGTTATATTTTTTTATCATAAGTTATTTATAAAAAAAATAACTTTCTAAAATTATGACAAAAAATATATTATTTATAAGAAGTGTTATGAAAGTTTGGACAATTTATAAAACTTTTTTTATAAAAATTATATATATTATAAATTTTATATTTTTTACTTAATTTATGTATTATAAAAAGGGATAACCCTTGCATAATTTTTTCTCCAAATTAAGCTTATATAAATTGTTATAATTAAAGCTACAGACTATTTGGACTGTGAACCCAAATATTATAAGGTTGATGTTAATTACGCAATTAAAAAAATATTTTCTTGCAACATATCGTGAATAAGATACCATTTAAGAGAATGATGGCAGACACAAGCACCATAGATAACTCGCAAACTCTTTAATTTAATATATTTAAAGTTTTGAAATGTGGTTGAGAAGACATTTATTATTCAAAGAAAATATTTCTCATATTAACAACGTCACCTTAGTATGACATAAAAAAAAAAGGTTGGATCGTGCTAGCATATTGCATGTTTCATAACTTCAATCATAGATGGAGTTGAGATGATTCATACTTCGTAGAGTACATGGAAGAATGAGATCTTTATAATCTTAATTATGCAGACTCAAATTCAAATGACGATGAACTCGATCAAGGACCAACAAATGATGATAAAGAGCATATGTTACATATTAAAGAGAAAATAACCCAACAAATATGCACTTGAGTAATTGGATAAAATTGCATATGATGTTTATTTTTCTTGTTATTTTTATTAGCAATTGTATCATCGACTTCTTTTTGGTAATGTATTATCAATTCCTTTCATAGACTAACGTAAATGATTATTTAATTTTAATTTTTGTTATTGGTTTGGAAGTTACTTTTTATCATTCTAATAAGTTCTTATAATAATTAATATTTTTTAAAAAATATAAATGATGTAACTATGTAATAACAATTTATATTATTAAACATGACATAGAAAATTATGATAATTTTCTATAATTATATGAAAGTACAATTACTACCCTAATAATTACACTATTATTGAATTACTCTATACTCTCCAAATAAACCCTAAATGTTTTTGAAACATAAAATCCAAGGAAATTACTTGGTTTGCGAATCTCTCAAAGGAGGACAAGATGTTTCGAAACTCGAACTATGTAAACTAATTCAAAAATTAGCACTACCCAAAGCTCCAAACGTGATTTAACCTAAATACTTAGAATATCTTACTGATCAAAGTATATCCAATGTATTATTAATCAAGTAATTGTATATGTGTGGTTTTCATCTCATTTCTTTATTTATAAAATAGCAAATATGGATAAAAATAAAACAAATATAATGCTTAGAATTAATGCTCAAGTCTCATGTTCAAATTTTACTATGTTGAGGATTATTCATATATATTTTGGGTTATTTAGTCATATTGTAATTGTTAATTATGTTTATAGTTATTTAATTGTACTCATGCTCTGTTTGATTAGCTAATGTATTAATACAAGAAAAACAAACTTAATTATTACGTACATATTAAAATAGTTTGTGACAAAAATAATTAGTATAAATTTAAATTTAAAATTAAAAGAATGATCAATATTTTATGTTGAAATTGATAATTGTTAATTGCTTAGAAAACAAAATGGATGGTTGCTGTAACATCCCGTTTTTCAGTGATGTAAAAAACAATGGTTTCAGGATCACAATTTCGATCAATGAATTATTATTTTATTATTTATTTATTATGTGTAGAGTTAGTACAAAATCATATTAAATTTTGGTTAAAAATTTCAATGTTTAGTTTGATAATTAAAAAAAGGAGAACTAAATCGTAAATGATACAAAAGTTAGTTATAATCAGTTAAAAGTATTGAATGGCTTTAAAGACTTGACGTGATGACCTTATATGATAATTAGACCATCCTTTATTATAGTGGACGGTTCATCATTGTTAAATGATGAAATTTAAGTTAATGTATAAGGGTAAAAAGGTAAATAAAATAGTAATAACATAAACAAAAGATGAAATAATTATCTTCTTCTCAAAATTTCCTTCCACCACCGAAACACCATTGTTGAGAAGCAAGAAGTTTCGGCCAAGCTATTTTTCATTGCATGGCATGTATTTTGCATCAATTTCTAGTAATTTTTATGTTTTTTGAGAACTTTACAATTAGGTCCAGTAAATTTGGGTGTTAATTCGTAAAACTGTTAAACAATTTTAAATGTACCATTGTTGAATTTGTGAGATTGTTGAAGTTTTATGATAGTTTTGTGAGCATGATAGTTAAATAATATTAATTTGTAAAGAAGATTTTAATGATTTTAATGATTTTTGTTGATTAAGGATTTATTTGTTAAACTAGTAAAATTTCATGGAATTATTTTGAAATTATGAATTATATGGGTTGTTTAAGGACTACAAGAAAGTTGGCTAGCTTAGTTTAAGATTAAAAAATGTTCAATTTGATAATTTTGATTGCATAAAAGGTAAAGTTTAGGGGTAAATTTGTAAATGTGACTAAAAGGACTTAAATGCATAAATTAATTTTTATTTGGTTTGAATTGATTTAATTAAACTAAAATGTGCTTTAGGTCAAGAAACTTAACAAGTAGAGGACGTACAAGGAAAATGAAAAATTGTCGATTAGTCCCTGATAGTTAAACTATCTGATAAGTTCATACTACTTTTTGAATTTACAATTTGTTATTAAATGTTGTTAATTATACATATATACTGTCAAATTGGAAAATCTAACTTATAGTGATAAATTAGATTTCTAAAATATTTCCGATGGAACGAGTAAAAGTGTAATAGCCCGTTTTCAGTGAAATCAGAACAATGGTTTCGGGATCACAAATTCGAGTTAGAAAGAAAATTTATTTTAATATTATTGTATGGTATGCATTATGATAGGAATGACATATGAAAATTTCGATAAGAAAATTTTACTAGTTTCATGTTTAATTGTTAGTAATGACCAAATTGCATGAAATGCAAAAGTTGAATTCTAGTAGCTAGAAGGATCAAATAGCTATGGAATTCAAAATTTGAGGTCCTTATATGGAATTAGACCGTTAAATGTAGTTAGTAGATAAGCATGCTTAGTCATCAATGGAAAATTAAATAACGAAAATAACTAAATTGGAAAGATGAAATAATAAAAGATGATATTTTAATTAAATAGAAAATATCATCATTTTATATCATCTTTCCCAAATTTTTCTATGGAAACCCTAGCTAAGAGAGAAAAATTAAAGCAAGCTTAATTGGGTAAGTAATCATGTCTCATTTTTAGTAATTTTTATATTTCTGAGATCGTAATAACCTAATCTAGCTATTCAGGGGATTAATTTGCAAAGTTATCAAAGTATTAAAATGTTGTCATGGATGAGCATGCTGAAAATTTGAAATTTGTGGTAGAAAATGAAAGGTTATTGATAGATAAACAATTTTTGTAAATAAAAATTTCATAAATTTGTGATTTAGGGACTAAATCGAAAAGATGTAAAATTCATGGAAAATTTTTTATTTTTGTGAAATATATGGACTGTTATTGTTATATGAAAAATTTGGCTAGGCTTGGAATAAATATTAAATTACATGAATTTCATTTTCCGAGTCTAGGGACGAAATTGGAATTAATCAAAAGTATAAAGGCAAAATGGTACTTTTTTCTAAGATGTAAATTGGATTGAATTGGATATGAAATGTGTTAAATTGATGTTAAATTTATTTATATAGATTCAATTTATATAAAATTGGATTGGATTGATGTTAAATTTATATGAAATGTGTTAAATTGATGTTAAATTTATTTATATAGATTCAGAAAGATCAAATAAGGAGCTAGATTTAGGAAAAGAAAAAATGTCGGATTAGTAAATTTCTATATACGAGCAAGTATCGAGGTAAGTTCGTGTAACTAAATTGTTTATATTTTTATGCTTGAATTGAATGTTGTATGTGTGAATTGTATAAATGCCTTATGTATGAAATTGATCACATGTCTGATTATGCTCGATAAATATTGTGTCCCGTTTGAATGAATGAAATTCGATGGATACAGGATTTCCCATATTGGTTGTGGTCCTGCATATGTTGCGAACGCACCATAGCTCGGAAGAGTGTCCTTTTATAAACCCTCTTGAGCTTCCTGTTATATGGTTCCTGAGAGCATTCCAATCGGTATTGATCCTGCATGTGTTACGGACATAACGCAGCTCTTTGTGAGCGTCCTGTTATATGATCGGTATTGATCTTGCATATATTGCTGGCATACCACAGCTCTTTATGAGCATCCCAATATAAGGCTCTTAATGAGCTTCCTGCTATGGCTCACTTAAACTTTCTAATATATCCGGAGCTTCTTGATAATAGCTCTTCGGAGTTACCTGTTAAGCTCACATGAGCTTTCTATTTCAAACTCTTATGAGTTTCTTATTATAGCCCGGATAAGCTTCTTATTACATGGCTCACATGAGCTTCCTATTATACGGCTCGAGAGAATGCTTCCTGATTATGTACTTTAATGAGTACCCCTGAATATGAATTGATGGATTACAGTTTAGTACACTTCGAGTGTACCACGTGTTTATTCATCGGTTTCAGAAAAAAATTCAATGGGCAAAGTTATGACATGGTTAAATTGTATTTGAGATGATTTGTCATGGAAATGTATATGTTATGTGCAAATATGACATATGTTATGTGGAAATATGACATGGAAAACATATGTGTATGAAAGTTATTACATGATGAGCTCATTCATGTTCCTAGTATTTATGTGAATTACTTGACTAACATCATTAGTGAAGTTGTGTGTTTTAGGTTGTTAGCCAAATTGTTTGGATGCCATTTATATGTTTATTTTAAATGAACATGATTGGTAAGTTAAATTCTTGTTATACAAACTTAATAAGCATTAAATGCTTATTCTATTTATTTCCTCTATTTTATAGTACTCGGAAGCTCGTAAAGGTTGGAAGCTAGTCGAAGCATCATCATACTATCTCTCCGCTCATTTTGGTACAATTGGAAAACTAAACTAAATTATAATGGCATGTATAGGTTATTTAGCCAATGTTGGCATGATAATGGTTTGGCTGTAACTAGACATTGGAATGACTAGTATTAGACATATTTTGTTGTAATTATTAAAGCCTTATTGTGCTTGATGTGTGTATTGAAATGGTTGAATGGTGGAAGTTACATAAGTATGTTAAAGGTTGCAATGAATTAATAAGTATACTATTATGCCTATATGGCCAGTTAGGTAAGATTGAATACTTGGAAATATTGGATGTTATGACATGTATTGATCTTGAGATTGGCTTGAAACAAAGGTCTTATTGTGACTTCTAATGGTGCAAAATTGGTTGGTTAGGTTGATGCCATATTGAGTGAGAAAAGTGGCCTTGAAAATGGCCTATTTTTCCTCCACACGGGTAGAGACATGGGTGTGCGTCTCATCCGTGTGTGACACATGGCCATGCGCACGGACGTATGGTTTGGCCGTGTGTCCCCTGCACCTAATTCTTGAAAATTAAATTATCCACACAGCCTAGCACATGGGCATGTGGCTGGCCGTGTGACCCAAGTCAGAGAGTTAAACGGGTAAGGACACAGGTAGGGACACGATCATGTGCCTCACATTGAATGCCCACACAGCTTGGGACATGGGCATGTCATTTAGCCATGTGAGCCATACGGCCTGGCCACACGGGTGTGTGCCCCTACACTTAGAAAAAGATTTTTAAAATTTTACGAAAAATTTTCTGAGTTTCCAGTTTAGTCCCGACTTGTTTCTAATGCATAAAATGGGTCTCGAGTGTCCATTTAAGTGACAATATGGTTGAATATGTTTGGTTTTGGATATGAATAGTAAATGACATGAGTTAACTGTATTTAATCTATAAACTCCGATAATGCTCTGTAACCCTATTTCGGCGACGGATATGGGTTAAGGGTGTTATAAAAAGTATCATAAACAAGGTTTTTAAGTGATTCTCATTTTGGACCAAGCTCTAGCATTTGTTGCAGCCTCAGATATACATGTGATACAGGGTTAGCCTAGACTAGTAATCTATTGTTGTTTTAAAGGTTTAGCCTGGACTAGTAACCTTACATGTATATATAGCCCTGTTCAAGCTATATTTCTTCTGTGTTGTCAGTGATTTAGCTGAGACGGGTAACCTGACACATATATCTCTGTACCAGATTAGCTCATATGAGTTTTATCTGTTTTCTAAACTTGTATAACGAATTCTATTACGAAGATCCATCGAATAACTATTGGATATACAGTGTTAAATGGTTTTATAAAAGCAAACATGATCTGAATTCCGAGTATCCATATATTTATTGGTTACTGACTTGAAGTTGTTGATTCATGTTGTGATAACGTTTTTACTTGAAAGGTTATATGCAATTAACAATTAAATGTGTATGGTAAGTTAGTGAATTGAAATGTATTAACCTACTAAGTATTCCTTATACTTATTTCTGTTATTATTTTATGTAGATTTTGAATACGTGGAGTGTGTAGATTAGATCAACGGAGCTCACACCTAGCATCATCTAACATCGGTAGTTTTTGAAGTTTTGAAATGTGGTTAATTGTGACATGTATATAGGATGCTCATTTTGCAAATGTTTGTGTATGTTCTAGTACTTTGGTTGTAAATATACTTTTGTGCAAAGTTAATACATATATATATGCTTTCTTTGAAACTTTGGTAATGTGGAGTTTAGGTATGTTTAATGGTATTTATGGATGACCATTTGGTAATAAGTTTGGCATGTTTGTTGTTAGATGGTTTGAATGGATGAATTATTTTGGTTGATAAATGTTGTTTATATGTGGTGCCAATGAGAGAATATTGGTTGGGCACTTAGGTTGGGATGTTTGGGTATGTTTTAGGCTTGATTATATGTGTTTTGAAAGCATGTTTACCATTGATTTGGTTTTGGCTTGGTACCTAACGAATTGGTGTTGTTTTGCCTTGTTTTGGAAGCAATTTTAGGTGCACACAGGCTGCCACACGGTCGTGTACCACACACAATCACGCCACACGACCATGTGTCATTCTGATTTTAAGTGTAGGGTTATTTACATGGTTTCATAGAGTTACACGGTTTGCGACACGGTCGTGTGACCTTATTTCGAATACTCACACAGGCAAGCATACGAGTTGGGACACAGCCGTATGACCCATATTTTGAATTGTACACGGTTGGCCACATGGCCATGTCTCTAAGCCACACAGTCTTGGCTCTGTCTGTCACATGACTTGGACACACAGCCGTGTGACCCTTGTTTCCAAAATTTTCAAGTTTTTTCATATTTTTCTGTTTTGATTCAAATTAGTCCTAAATTGTTCTTAAACTATTTTTAGGGCCTCGTAAGCTCGATTTAAGGCCGTAAATGTGATTATGACATGAAAGAAATGCAAATTCAAATGTTTTTATTTAAATTAATAAATGGATGGTTTAATAATGTAAATTGTTTTGATATGTACCATAATACTCATAACCCTAATTCGGCGATGGAGATGGGTTAAGGTGTTAAAGTTGCAGTGGCCTCTAAAGGTGGCACTGGGATAAGAACGGAGAAAGTAAGAACATAACAAATTGTTTACACGGTTCGATTTCTCTACACTTGTGGAGCTTAGCTCGGTGAATAAATCCATTATCCTTCAACCCAATAGAATGAGTGATTCAAGTCCTATCACACCCCGATACACCAACCTCACTTTTCTAGCTAAAGATCTATATTACTTACTTCTAAGTTCACCCATTGATAACTTAGGTAGTAACAAAAAGTTGGTTACTCTCTCAAATGCAATCTTAAAAATACGCTCCATAATAAATAGATAAGTGCTCTCAATTGATAGAGGGTTGCGCGCGGACCAAGATCGAGTTGTCAAGTCACGGAAAACTTTTACGAAAACTCTAAACGTTTGGATCTGAAACGAAACAGCAAAACTTAATTAGAATCAATTAGATCTTGAAACTAAAAAAATCCTCAAATCAATAAAGAACAGCCAAGAACCAAACCACTTATGAATAGATGTTCTTGGAAGCCAAGAACACGAAATTAAGCCCCAAGATTAACTTCCAATCAGTCGAATCTATCAAAGAACACAAAACAGCAAATAAATTAAAACAGATTACAAAATCAATTGAAACTAATTCTAGAGATTGGACGGCAAGAAAAAGAGGCATTTTTTGTGAAATCAAAAACGTTTCTTGATGTCCAAGGAAGTGCCAAATCAGATCGTGGAGTTTTAGAAAGGCTGAAACGCAACAAGAACAGCAAACAAATTAGCTAATAAAAATCGACACAAGCAGAAATTTAAAAGAGATTGAACAGGAAAAGAATAAAGAAAAGTCCTAAGAAGCCTTGAAATCAATAAAGACTTCACAACTCCCTTCAAACGGCTCTAATCTCCTCTCCAATGAAGAACAATGGCAAGAAGAAGGCTGAAGATGGCTCCCACAATCAAAAGATTGTTAAAACAACTTCTAAAGAAAACTCAAGAGAGAATTCTTGGAGATAAACTCAAAGAGAATTCTGAACTTAAACAAATCTGAAATTTTTTGATATAATTGAGAAGTGAATAACAAGGTGGCCGGCCAAGCCTTTATATAGACCTCTCAAGTATTTTCCTAATCTAATTAGAAAACTAAAAATAAAAAAACTCCTAATTATTTTAATATTTAAATGGAAATTCGGCCAAGGGCTTTTAATTGGGCCTCTTGGACTGAATATTTACATAAAAATTTAAACTAAGTATTTAAAAAATAAAACTTTACAAATTGGGTCACTTTGACAATTTGGCCTGATTTTCAAGTAAGTATGTTTTGTCTTCTTGTTTTGGCTTGGAATCATCTTATTGGGCCGTGTCTTCAAGAACTTGGGCTTTTAATCTGTTCTCTCCCGAAATTGGTTCGTTGATGCTTGTAAATGAGATCCAATGCGCCTTAGTTGCAAGATTCGGTTTCTTGGACCAAGATTTCCAAGATTTGAAATCTTGATTTTCTTGATTCTTGAAATCGCTCAAAACAGCAAAATTGGACAAAGATTCAGTTTCTTGATTTTCTTGAAAACAAGAAAGTGAATCTTGATTTTCTTTTTCCTTCATATACGCATCTAAGGCCTTTGTGACTCGTATCATTCCCCCCTTCCTCAAAAAGATTCGTCCTCGAATCTGAAAAATCAAATGGAGATAAGTCAACCACATTAAAAGTAGAACTTGTAGTCCAAACATAAGCATAACAAAACAAGTATAACACATGCGAATGGACAGATTCAGATTACCATACAAACAAGCTAATTTACTCGTCAATGCCTCGTGAAATATTCGAAACAAAGATGGACATGTTTTAAGGCATTCAATCATCTCAAATTGTTTCCACAAACCATGAATAAATTGCGAGTAATAAATCAAATGGCAAACGTACTCATCACAAGTAGGTATTTGAAAAGGTTCACACGGTTCACAGAGTTGCACAATCATACCATGCAGTAATTGACGGTCTATAGATTCACTCACACATGCATTATCAAAAATAAGAATCTTTTTTATCAACCATCAAAACAGATAGATCATCATTAAATAAAATAGGACAGTCAAGCATGTTTCGATCTAAGTGTTTTACAAAAATTAAATCATCAACACGATCTTTGTCACTATCCAAGGAGTACAAAAGTTTTTCAAAAGTTTCAAGCATCTTACCTTTATAAGCAGAAGAAGAAGGATAGATTTTACCTTTTCCATTTAATACAAACCTTCGCTCATCGGGGGCATGGTGTAGTCGAAGCTCTGTTGTTGAGTTAACCTTTGTCAAATGGAACTCAAACTTCATGTACAACCACCTAAACTGTTTAAGGCACGAATATAAATTGAAAACAAATTTGGCAAATTTCATTACCTTATTCACCAAAACAGATTTGCACAAATTCGCGGATTTTATACAAGGAAAATCAAGAGAATAACAACTCACACTTCCTTTCGTAATGACTTTATCAACCACAATCAAAGAATAACAATTAATTGGATCAAAATGAGGGGATCTTTTAAGAATTAAGTCACCAAAAGTTTTATCAATAATTTTCAAATCTGCACGGGACTCAGTTGATAAAATTTCCTTACCTCGCTTACCTTCGGGCTCATGTAGTGTGATTTCATCTTTGCCTATGTTGATCGTATGAAAGCGTCTTTCAACGGAAAGGTATTGAAGTTGGAAGTTATCTTTCATATGTGGCCAATGGAAGTGTTCTATCCCACGCAAAGCTGGTAAACCTTTAGGGGCCTCACGAAAAACATCCTCATAATCCTGCGAAAAACATTGAAACACACTAGGCAAATTTTCATTAATGTTAGATAGAGATAAATAATTTTGCCTAAATCTCACAAGGATACAAGGCTGTTCATTGAATAGGTCTCTCCGTACATCTTTTTTTGTTGCAATTAAATTTTTCACTCTATTTTTACCACTTGCGGATTCACTCACCTTTGGGCCATGTAAATTTTGACTTTTTTCACTACTAGCCTCTTTTCTCTCTGTCTTTTTTATTTGTCCTTTCTCCCTCACCCCCTCAAAAAATTTCATCATTTTTAATTGATCTTTATATACATCACTGGGACTTAAAGGAGCAAGAGTGAATTTTCAGCCTTTAAACACAAGAGAGTATCTATTAAGCTTGCCTTGGTGTGTAACATCACGATCAAATTGCCAAGGCCGTCCAAGGAGCAAGTGTGCCGCATGCATTGCGACCACATCACGCCATACCTCATCCTCGTAATTCCCAAGCTTAAAAGTGATAAAGGACTGTTTTGTAACTTTAACTTCTGAGCATTCATTAAGCCACTGAAGGTGATACGGCTTAGGGTGTTCGATACAAGGTAACTTTAAGGAACCCACCAAATAGCTGCTAACTACATTCGAACAACTCCCACTATCAATAATAAGTGAACATAAGTTACCTTTTATAAAACACCTAGAATGGAAAATATTGGTTCTTTGGTTATCACAAGCGTCTCCCATTTGGATGTTAAGGGTGCGGCAGACTACCATTTTTTTCTCTTTTTTTTTTGAAATACCTGTAAAACAAATACTCAACACTCAAAGAAAAATTAGCAAACCTCACCGTTAGTCACTCAAAAAGAAAAATCAAATTCTCAATGAGGTAGAATTTAGTCTTGTGAGTTCCTTAGTAGAGTCTATATCAACCAATTAGAAAGTGTATGAACTGAAACTACCAAAGAGTCCTAATTTGTACTAAGATGCCAAAAACTGACGAGACACCAATTAATTTGTGTTGCACCGAGAAAGAATTGTGCACACCTTAAAACCCTACTAACACAAGAAACAAGAAGTTGTTAGATAGTGTAAAGGAAGAATAAAGGCAAGCAAATGAAAACCTACAGCTAAGAATCAATAAAAATTGCTGAAATCAAAAAACCTGAAAAACTGCGGAGTAACTTGACAACTTCGTTTGAGGTGTTCCCGATCTTCAAAAATCACAAAATTAAATCTGGAATGTCCTTAAATATTGAATTTTTGATCTGGAAATTTTGGGCACCAAACTCAACCCGCTCAATCTTTTTTAAAATTTTTATTGGATTTCGTCTTTTTCAATTTTTTTGACTTTTTCGACTGATTTTTTTGCGGGAAATATTTTTTTATATTCAATCACAGTGCCACAAATATGTATGTAAAATTTCAGATCAATCGAACAACGTTTACCCACTCAAATGATTTTTTTCGAAAACTTTTTCTCGGTAAAACTGCTGTTTGTAGTTTAAAAAAATAGAGATCAGTTTAGAAATCAACCAAGAACACCCAAAACGCCCAAAATCTGATACCAAATGATAGGGGGTTGCGTGCAGACCAAGATCGAGTTGTCAAGTCACGGGAAACTTCTACGAAAACTCTAAACGTTTGGATCTGAAACGAAACAGCAAAACTTAATTAGAATCAATTAGATCTTGAAACTAAAAAAATCCTCAAATCAATAAAGAACAGCCAAGAATCAAACCACTTATGAATAGATGTTCTTGAAAGCCAAGAACACGAAATTAAGCCCCAAGATTAACTTCCAATCAGCCGAATCTATCAAAGAACACAAAATAGCAAATAAATTAAAATAGATTACAAAATCAATTGAAACTAATTCTAGAGATTGAACGGCAAGAAAAAGAGGGGTTTTTTGTGAAATCAAAAATGTTTCTTGATGTCCAAGGAAGTGCCGAATCAGATCGTGGAGTTTTAGAAAGGCTGAAACGAAACAAGAACAGCAAACAAATTAGCTAATAAAAATCGACACAAGCAGAAATTTAAAAGAGATTGAACAGGAAAAGAATAAAGAAAAGTCCTAAGAAGCCTTGAAATCGATAAAGACTTCACAACTCCCTTCAAACGGCTCTAATCTCCCCTCCAATGAAGAACAATGGCAAGAAGAAGGCTGAAGATGGCTCCCACAATCAAAAGATTGTTAAAACAACTTCTAAAGAAAACTCAAGAGAATTTTGCACTTAAACAAATCTGGAATTTTTTGATATAATTGAGAAGTGAATAACAAGGTGGCCGGCCAAGCCTTTATATAGCCCTCTCAAGTGTTTTCCTAATCTAATTAGAAAACTAAAAATAAAAAAAAACT
This sequence comes from Gossypium hirsutum, assembly GCF_007990345.1. Lineage (NCBI taxonomy): Eukaryota > Viridiplantae > Streptophyta > Magnoliopsida > Malvales > Malvaceae > Gossypium > Gossypium hirsutum. The sequence goes on from NC_053439.1 coordinate 27,543,413, forward strand.
CCTAATTATTTTAACATTTAAATGGAAATTCGGCCAAGGGCTTTTAATTGGGCCTCTTGGACTGAATATTTACATAAAAATTTAAACTAAGTATTTAAAAAATAAAACTTTACAAATTGGGCCACTTTGACAATTTGGCCTGATTTTCAAGTAAGTATGGTTTGTCTTCTTTTTTGGGCTTGGAATCATCTTATTGGGCCGTGTTTTTAAGAACTTGGGCTTTTAATCTGTTCTCTCCCGAAATTAGTTCGTTGATGCTTGTAAACGAGATCCAATGCGCCTTAGTTGCAAGATTCGGTTTCTTGGACCAAGATTTTCAAGATTTGAAATATTGATTTTCTTGATTCTTGAAATTGCTCAAAACAGCAAAATTGGACGAAGTTTCGGTTTCTTGATTTTCTTGAAAACAAGAAAGTGAATCTTGATTTTCTTTTTCCTTCGTATACGCATCTAAGGCCTTTGTGACTCGTATCATTAATACTTTGTACAAAATCTATACAAGTCTATCAAATTTATAAGAGTTTCGAGACCTACTAACATACTAAATTAACTACAACCAATTACTCCATTAAACAACAACTAAACTAACAAGATACAACATAATAATAAATACAAATGTAAAGTGGACTGTTGGAGATATGTCTTCAATGTTATCCCAATCCAGTCTCCATAATTCAAGTGATTCGATTGTTTGATTTGATTCAATCTAATTTTCAAGATAAGTTGTTTCAAATGGATTGATCTTCATAGTGGGGCTTTCATATTTCCACAATATCACCATCTTTCAAAGTCAAATATTTTGTTTAAAAGTTATCAACTTTAAACTTGATAGGTAACAAAGTTTATTGTAGTGTTAGCTGTAATAACCACTAACGTTGTAGTGCAACAGTTACTTAAAAACACTTACCTCTACACTCCAATAAAAAATATGAACTTTTTAAAATAAATAAAGTAAAAATTCCTTATATTTGCTTTAAAAAATTTATGTGAATAACTAAATATTACCTAATACAATTAATTTTTTACTAATTCATATATGTGTTAAACAAATAATAGTCCTGGTTGTAATTATGACCTCTCACGAATGACACATCCTTCCACTAATGTGATTTGTAATAAATCATATTTCTATTCTAATTTCTAAGGCAGCCTGATTTGAAAAAGTAGGTTTAGCTTTAAAAGAAACTTTACATATATTGATATGAAATTGGCAAGCTAGCTTTACAGGACATTATCAAGTAGAGCGCTATTATTAATCACACACACACAAAAGGAGATAGTATACTTTAGTTTGGATTTAAAAAGAAAGAAAGAAAGTATTATTCCACAAACAAGTTGAAAATTTTCATGGAATCTCTATAATTCTCTGGATGCACTTTTTCAGGTTTAGTCCGTTTGAGTTTGCTCCTAAATGAGTATACTGCTCTCTCTCTCGCTTTGTTTTTATTTTAAAATATATATTTGTATTGTTTTAATTTTATTTCATATATAGTTGTGTTAAAGATGTTATATTTAAATAATTCTTGTTTTGTTATGTTAATAATTCATAATATATTAAATTAATTTTTTATGATAATTATATGATGTTATCTTATCATGTTTTAAATTGAAAGATTCAGCAAAAACAAATTCGATATACCTCATTTTAATTTTGATGTGATTGGCATGAACCAACCTCAAACTTACCTTTTTCTGCGGACCTAAAGATGAGCAGAAACAAAAGCCTTGATATGCTCTTTCTTTTTCTCTCTTAAATTTCCTTTCTTTCCTTTTATTTGCTATGTTTTATTTATGTTTCTAGGTATATGCATTGCTCTCTCCCATTTCTTCTCCCTCAAGTTTTTTTGTTCTATATTCCCCTATCATAATCATAGCTACTAAAATGCAAAACACCCACAACTTGGAGAATCTCCTGCACCCCAAAGCAATTAAAAATTTAGAAATGAAATAATTAAAGTAGATTTTCTTTTTTTTTTTGTACAAAAGGAGTTTTAAATGTGGAAATATGTAGAGAATGATATTATAAAGATTTGAATCAAATCTATTAAATATAAATGTGTACATGAATTGATTGATCTAACTTTAGGGTTTAAAAAATTAATTAAACTTAAACTCAGTTAATATCTTTATTATTACAATAATTAAAAGGATGCAAGTTTAAATATATATATATTTTTAATTTAAAAATCTCTAAGTTATTGTGAGAAGAAATAAACATTATATATAATTAGGGTTGAAAGAAAAGCTATTTGGTAATGGAGAATGATTATAGCTAGTTTCCAAAAGAAGCATTTTCGTATTTTCTCTTGTTATTTTTTTATTTATCCTTTAGATTTTAATTACCTATAATTTTATTTTCTTCCCTTTTCGAAAGTGAGTGTGATTAATTATGAGTCAAGATTATTTCCTCTCCTTTTCCTTTAACTTTTTGGGGCCTATCAAACAAAGTTGTCTCATATACTTTGAGGGTCAGACCTACCTCAAAAATTCCCTTTCTTTCAGTTTGGTCCATATAATATTTTTTTGGGTCATATAGTTTTTTTGGGTACATTGCTCATCATTACACTGAAAAACAAGTGAATTTCATTAGCTCTTTGGTATCCATAACTTTATATATATAATGACATGGGTCATCTTCCACAATTCACCCTTATTTATACTAGCATTAGATTTTATTAATAATTGTAAAAAAAAGTCGTTTGTTTTTATTTATATTCCATTAAAGATTTTTGTGGCTAAAGTGATCAATTTTGTGCTTTGTCTCATAATGCTATTTAGCTTTGTCTTTTATGACAACAAACAAAATAATGCAAAGTTTAACTAGGCCAAAGTAAATTTATGTTGGTTGAGGTGATGCATCAGCACTTCCTCAAATAATTTAGCAGAACCACTTAAAAAAATTATATTTAGATATGCAAATTATATAAAATTTCCCTGTAATTCAAGCTAATTATAGAAGAAAATATGGTATTCTTGAGATAATATACCTCGAATTTCACGAAACGAAGAGATGAAAAAACATATAATAATAGTAATATCTTTTTCTAAAATATTGAGAGGAGAAAACTGGTTTCCTGTATTAAAAAAATATTTTGATGAAAAGGAAGGGATTCGAACAAGGGGGACAAAGCTGTCTACTTGATGTATTCGAATATTACAAAGCCAAATAAAATATTTTATATATACTCTTATGTAGTATGCTTGGTCTCCTGAGCAAATTCATTGGAAAATGGAGTCTAAATTATTATAATAATGTTGGAAAAAACAACTTAGATATAGGAAAATATCAGAATAAGTATTCATTTCAGATTTAAGAGAGGTTGCCTTTGGATTTTAAGCAATAAAAGCTGGGTTCAACTGTTAAAGACGGGAAAAAAGAGAAGAATAATAAGCTTCTGTTAACCAGCATACGATGTGAATATGTGTTCTTTTGTAGCTTTTTTTTTTCTAGAAAAAGATTGCTCTAATATTACTCAATTTAAAAGGGGTTATTCTAATTTTAATCATTTAAAAAATTTGTTAACATTAAAAAAATTAATTAAATTATTCACTCTATCATTAAATGATAAAGAAGACAACTAGTTTACTCTTATATGAAAATATTTTGAATTATCAAAATAAAAATAATTCGTATTTAAAATGTTTAATAGAGTAATTGTCTTAATTTCAGAGTGATTAATGAGAAAATATACCATTATCATTCCATTATTATTTAATAATAAAGTGACTAATTTAATCAATTTTTTTAATGACCAAGTTAACAATAAAAATAGATCTATCAAAATAGAAATAATCCCTATTTAAAGTAACTAACGTGTAATTTAGTACCTATTATTAAATAAAGTTCAAAGATGTTGAAGAATTGAGCACATCATTTTTGACAAATCATGCACAGAGATGCATAAATGAGTGAATACGTATATAAGTACTTTATTTAGATGAATCGTGTAAAAATTTCAGCAAGGAAATTTAGATCATATTCTCTTCCTTTTAAAAAAATAGAATAGAAGACTTTTAACATGCCCCAAATGAAAGAATTAAATCCATCTCATTGGATTAGATATATAATAATAGTGTTAGACTTTACATTATTGTAGAAGTTTAAATGGATCGGAGTGTTATGTTGTGAAGAGTTTCATTCAATCCCAAATAATTTAACCTATCCAATTATTATAAAAGAAATAAATTAATTAATTGAAATATTTAACATTTAATAAGGTGGTGCGGATGGTGACACGTTGTGTTATCATGTAGAAGAATTCATAATAATTTAGAAGGTGATGGCACTGATATGTATAATATTGTATCATGTGTAGAGAAGACGGAAAGGTCAATTACCTAATGGGAGGAAGAATGGCCCAAGGAGGGGACGATTTATAGTAGAACTGGTCGCCCCAGCAAAAGGGCAAGTTGTTAAATGTCAATGAATGCGAAGTGGTTCTGAATGTCTTAGTAGCTAACACTGTAGGTTGACCTGAAGCGCCAGGGGCCTCATCAACTGACAAAGTGGCCAGTTAACTTTGTGGGTTTTCTTTAATGGAGGGGTTTTTATTCTACAAATTGTCCAGAGTGAAAGGGAAAATCACTAAATTTTGTCCCTTATCTTTCTTTTCATAAATTTTCTCATAGTATTCCCCATTATCATTATTGTTGTTGGGAACACTTGCAAATATTACATACATATACATGCATTCATTTTACTATACGACAGCAAATATTGCAGGTCTGAGATTTAAAAGCCCTGTTTTGGGAGAGGGATGGTCAAAGACTAATTGAAATGTCGTTTCATGAAACAGTTCGATCCATTAGAAGAGGGTGTGTATGCACTGTAGGGGGGCATCAAAGCATGCTGCAGATTTGGCCAACGAATAGGGTTTGGGGCTCCACACTGTTTCAGTTTTTGGCCCTCAATCATCCTTTTCGCTTTGCCCATATCTTTCTCTCTCTAAACAAAAGCTGCCCACAATATCCATTCCATTCCAATCTCAATCCCTCTCTATCCCCATTTTATAATATACTTATAAACCACCACTAGTTTTATTTAAAGTATATGAAAATTTATATATTAGAAGTTAAATTATATTTTTTTATTTAATAAAAATAAAAAATTAGTTAAAAAAATAATTTTTGTTAAAAATTGAATATATTTCTATTCAAAAAAAATTATCGTGGCTACTGAAATAACCAATTAATTAATGGTGTGTCATGTATATATTATCCTAACATATCAAATAATTTTTAATATTAGAAATAATTTTTTTAACAAAAAAATTTAATTTACACTTTATTTTGGTAAATAAAGCAAATTAATCAATTACATCAAAGCCATATTATTTTAACCATCCTCGACCAAGTCATCATGAGTATGAGATAAGAAATGACCACATGGTTGCAAGAAACTATAAAAACCTATCTCTCAACCAAGAACTTGTTTAGCCAATGCATATGCACCTCTATTGCCTTAATTTGCTCTTTAAACTAAATTATCAATTTTTTTAAAAAATAAAATAAAATATAATTTGACTTCTAATACAAAAACTTCTATAATATTTTTTGAGTAATTTTATATATGATTCTTATATCCTCTATTGTACAATGTTACTGATTATGAATTAAAATAATTTATAATAAATGACTTCTAAAGTTCATTAAAACTAATATAATTAAATGTTATTTTTCTATAAAAATAATTATAATTTTCTTTCTAAGAAAGGACAATGAATAGAAGTGTTTTACTACGTTCAATCAACAATTGTAAATTTTTTTAATCTGTATAACATGACTTTTGTCTTTATTTTACCGCTCTCTTTCTTTTTATCTTTCTCTATACTAAAAGCTAATCATTTGGTTTGAATTTCCAAGTAACAGTGAATCTCTCCTATGGTATATGTTCCATCCAATCCATCAACAAACACATCTCTCCACTAACCAAAGCAAAAAGGCATCATATCCACCCCCCATAAAGCTGATTTATTTGCAGGATGAAAAGCCTATCTCAACTACATTTGGAACAAAATGTACTCACCTGTCTTGTTATCCAGTCATCAGATTGCTTTATACGTACATCTATATTTATACACACACACATCCGAAGCTGACATTTGAGTATTTTCTCATATTTTATAATTATAATAGATTTCAAAATTTTTATATAATTATGTGATTTTAATGACAACGTGTACTATATTTAATACTTTTTAGTGTTTTTGACTACCATTTGTGAGACTTGTGGGAGTGGCGAAGACTCATATGAGGATCTCAAAAGGAAAACTTGAATTATTAAAGCTACCAGTCAGAAAAGAAAAACCCCACAGCTATTATTATCCATGCATGTCTATCTCTTAACATTCATCCTTTAAAAGTAAGAATTAGCGGAAGTGGTCATCTCTTATTTCCAAAATGCTTCACTATAATCTCTTCTCTCTCTCTCTCTCTCTCTCTCTCTCTCTCTCTCTCTCTCTCTCTCTCTCTCTCTTTAACTTTATAATCTATTCTCTTAACTAACTAAACTACAGTAAATTGAGCCCAAATATTATATAGATATACAAATCTATCCATGTTTTGTCAAAAGTTCTATCACTGAATCTTTCCAAGTAGCTACGCTATGACATCACTGACAGTTTCCTTTTCATCATGTTTACCTATCTTCTAATAATTCAGCTCTATGGTGAATGCCTTTGTATCTGGGACTTTCTTAAATTATAGGATTTTTACATGGTTCAAAGTGGTAGAATTGAAACGGAGGAATATGTATATATATATGCATAAACCATTAAAAAAAACATTAGTCCTTCTCATTGTTCATAAAAGACCATTCATATCAAAATGGAGTCCAGGTTCAATTTTGCTAATATAAATGAAGCATATTTATGGCCAACCCTTTATTATTATTATTTTTTAGAGCACCTAATTCCGACTAAAATAAATCAAAACATGGTCGAATGTACGTACAAAAAATCGGGCAAGGTGTTACAGGTTACATAAAAATAGGGGCACATATAACGATTAATTTTAATTTTAATTTTAGATTATAAAAGAGGGGTTAGCTTTGAAAGACCATCTCTTGGAAAACAAGTCTCGAAATGTATATTTGATGTGATTAAAAGTTAGAAGAGACTGTTGCATTTCTAATTAAGGACTTGTTTTATAACCCCACTAAAAGAATTCAATCCATTAAAAATTAAAATTTAATTTAAACAATTTATTGTTTTTTAAAATGCATTTGATAACAAATAATTTAAATTTTAAAATTTTATATCAAATTAAAATATATTATTCAGATATTAATTTATTAGAAATAACATAATAGAATTAAGTGTTAAAATATAAATTATATTTTTCAAAACTTAAAAGTTAGATCTACCAAACATTATACTTATATTCAGCGATTCAATGCTTACTATGCAGTAACATGCAAACAGTTCCTACAATCCAGATTGAGTACCTATAAAATTTAGTATTTAATTTTTATTTTTTATATACGTTTAAGTCTTTACTAAACATATTTATTTTGAATTGATATTATGATCCACTAACACTAACAGTTCTTTTTTTTTCGAGAATACTAACAGTTTAGTTATATACTTTCAATGTACCGAACACAAATTCTTTTAGTTCATGATCATTTTCACTAACTTCCAGGAAACAAGAAAAAGAACCCATACCCAAATAATGTGTGTTAAAGTAAATTGTGCTGATATATGCTTTCTATTTTGATAAGGATCATTCGGCTTCAAACTAAAGAATATTTTATATATATGTGTATGTATGTATGCATGCATGCATGGATCCGAGTATGTATGCTTTAAACAATTAACAGGCTCTGGCTAGTTTTCCATGTAAAACATTTCATTATTATATAAAAGTAGATTTCCGATTATCTTCTTTTCAATGAGGGTATCATAATTATCGGCTACTGCATCAACAATGTGATTATTCCAACAAGTGTATTTGGTTTTAGCTTCTGTTTTCCATTTTGGTGATTAAGAATCAAAGCAATTTATGATTATTTACTATGCCTATGTTGATGAAGAAGGTTGAAAAGCACACTGAAAAGGGAAAGAAACCACTGAAATGACCAGTTTCAAGGGAAATGGATATATATACATGAATTTAACATATGTTAAGGGACCCTACAATCTACATTAATAAGGAAATTACAAAAAAAAGAAATATTGAAATGCCTTCCCCAAGTAAATTGATTCATATATATATATATATAAAGTTCTTACTTTGGAAGCCTTGAAAATAAAACGCATAATTAATTAACAATTCATTCATTCTTTTCTTTTCTTTTTAAATTTATTCAATCACTGCATGGAGTCATTATCTTGTTCCACTTCAGATGCAGGCTCATCATCTTCTTCCAGGCCATCGATGCCATAAGCAGCATGGCCATTCCCAAAAGCCTTAATGTGGTCTTTAAGAGATCTTTTGTGCTTGAAATCCGAGCCGCAAATGCAATACCAGAGCTTCCCGCAGTTCTTCTCATGGGTTCTCCAGTCTCCTCTCACAGCAAATGCCTTTCCACATTTCCTACACATGAAGGGCTTGATCCCATGCTTCCTCTTGTAATGTGTTTGCAAGGTTCGAAAATCCTTGAGCGGCTTCGCTCTTGGATGGTCAATGTTGTTCCTACACCCTGGTGCACAACAATAGCAAGGAAGTCTTAACATTCCGGTTGGTTGGGTTCCCCTTAGCGATTCGGGCCCTTTCCTATACTGAGATCCATGCCCCCACATATGCATCTGTATACAATTCATGAGTCAAAACAAAAATCAGTAGAAGCCAACAAAACTTGGTGTCTTGAGACAAATGAGTATTTTTCCTTGTATATAGAATTCTAACACGGTCAGTAACATCTATATTGTTGATATGCTTGTAAAAAAGAAAAAATCTTGTAATTATGTTCTCAAAAAGGAAATCAATTTTGTTTAGGAAGCAAAAGAAAATCCTCAGCTGAACCTCTATTGGACCGCATCCCGAAGTTGAGGTGTGAAATTTAGGTTGATGAGATTCTCGATGTAGAAGATTGGAGAAAAGATATCTCCCAGATATGGGGTTTCTTGATCATGCCTGCAGTGCTTTGTTGTAAACTGAAGGTTCAGACAGATAAATTGGTTGCTTTGTTCAGCACCAAAAAAAAATAACTGCAAAAATTTCAGCTCTATGCTGCCTTTAAAGCACAAAAAGTACCATAGGCATTAGGAACAACGAGTGTGTTGTTCAATCACTAGAAAGATAGTATTGATATCAGTATATACGAGCTGCTAGATTTTTGTTTATGAAATAAATGGTGAAAAAGTTGTGTTTAATTTGATTTTATTCCTCAATTATATTTAACAATTTCATAATATCATTGTTTTATGTTTTATTATATTTATTATTTTAAATAATACACATTGCCTCAACAAAAACCCTAATTTTTTTTCCTTTTCACATCAAGTGGTGCCTTTACTTTCATCTCCTTCCCTCACAGATTCCCCAAACCATTTTTGCCTAAACATAGGTGATAGGAGCATTTTTGCTAATTACGTAAATTTATTAATATAATGTAAAGTCTTTCACTGACCATGTTTGCACTAATTTGATTAAAAACTGCAATTGGGGTTATTAGATGACTTAAACCACATTAATGCATGCCTAACTTTGTACTCCAGTTTGAACTACCTTTTCCTCCCTAAAGATGTCCGAATTTTGAGTACAGTTTGACTAGTAATTTTTCAATTAATTAGAAAGAAATTAGTATCAAATAAAAAGAAAAATTTTCAAAAAACCAAATATTACAAGAAAATATTTTACATGATTTTCATCGAAAGAAAGAAGAACCTTTAGCAATGGGTTGAACAAAGTAATGTGCCCATTGTATTTTCTCTTATTCCGACTATCTGGTGAATAAATAAAAACAAAATGCAGAGTTTCACAATAGGATGGGGGTAGCAAACATGATGGAGAAAAAATTCCTGTGGTTTTTTTTTCACATGTTACAAATTGGGGATGAAGAAGACAATAACAAAGTTTGAACATTGAATTGGCAACAAGTTATTTAACCACTACTTTATTATGATATTGACAATAATTTATTTAATTTGAATAAATCGAGTCTCAAACACCATTATAGAGTGAATTAAGCTCAAAATGAAGTTTATTTAAAAAATAATAATTAACACAAACGAAACATAAATAAGTTTACAATTAGATAAGCAAGCATGAAGGAAAACTTGTTGGTTGAAGCCTGATTCATAGTCCTAGATATCGAACTTAGAGTGGATCCGGGTCATTCAAACCACAAAACCCACAAGCCATGCAACAAAAAACAATGAACCAGAAGATATACGTATAAGAAAATGGGTTACAAGATGTCAATCAGGCAAGAAGTCGTAAGAGAAAGACTTGGGATGGATGTGTTTTATTTATACAATTTACCTTCTTCTTTTTTTTTAAAAAAAGAAAAGAAAAGAAAGAGCTTAAAGAAAAGAGAAGCTAGGAAGTAAAGGATGCAATAATTGAAGTGATGAGAGAGCTTACTTGCATGTTGTTGTATCTATTGAAGGTTTTGCAGCAAACAGGACAAGAGAACTGAGTAGGGCCAATAAGAATCTGAGAAGGGGTAGGGATCCAATACTGTCCCTTGTTGAGCCTGTTAACTGCGCACCCAGAAGAATCATCACCATCCCCATCTTTATCGGTTATCTCTGAGGAAGATGATAAAAATGAAGCCAACTCTGAAGCACTAGGGCTTGGTAACCCTATATGCAGCGCAACAGTAACAGTTTCATCTTCAGCTTCTGCTGCAGTGGTGTTAGTGAAGAGTAGCCGCCGACCTTCCTCTTTCCCTTTGGTGCTGTCTACATTCATGGCACTGGTCCAAGAACACTGATCCTGATCTTGATCTTCATTATTCTGTCTTGTGGGGCTCAAGCTCAATAGTGGCAAGGCTTCCCTAACAGGAGGCGAAGGAGGTGATGATGATGAGCAGCTGGTCTGGTAGTGAAAGAAAGGGTTAATATGGCTGCTTCGATCATTTCTACTGTTGCTATAAAAGTCATGGGTGAAAGAATTAGGTTGTTGGAGGGGATGGGGTGGAGGAGGAGGTGGGGGGTTTGGAGATGGGTAATGTTGAACAGGGTTGAACTTGAACCAACCTGAGAAGAAATTTGTGTAAGGGTAGTCAGCCATGGTTGAAAACACGAGAAAAACAAATAAAGGAAGAAAAAGATGGGTGTTTTCGAAGAGATGGAAATTAACAACTGTTTGAGCTTTGATTGATTTGCTTTTATAGACAATAAAGAAAGAACAAAAAAGAAAGAGAGAGAAGGAAGAGAGTACAAGATGACTTAAGGGCGTGAATGGCGAGTGGTTTTACTTAAAAACTTATATATTTTTATTAACTATACTTAAAATTATATTAGATGTATTATCATGTACACTTATTGGTAAATGAGATGACATCGCATTATTTCATTAACGTTGCTGATAAAATTTTATTTACTTCAGGATATTTTGTGTTAAATTTATATTTATGTCACTGCCAACATAGAGTAATTATTAAATCATTTGTTAGTACCTCATAAATTAGGACTTAAACTCTATCAATCATCCTTTTTCTAATTTGTAATTTGTATAAAAATAAATATTTATGAACTGATCTCGAAGAACCCTGCAATAAAATCTGAACTCCACCTAATTTTCAGAAATCGTTACATGCATTAATTAGTTTAAACTAAATTTAAAATTTATCAATTAATTCTTAAAAAAAGCGAAGCGGGGACAATATATAGCAACGAATGTGAGGGAAAATTTGAGGAGCCTATCTGTTTTAGTCCTTTATTATTATTGAATTAGAACAAAATATTGAAAGTTATTTATTTATTTTACAATGAATTGTAGTTAAATATGGAGTGAAATGCAGGAAAATACTTCAATGGCCGTTTTATGGCAAAACTTGGATTTCCAGGTAACCAATAATCTTTTTTTTTTCCTATTCGTTACCAAATGACTGAAATATCCTTTATATTCTTTCTAATTTACCCACAGAACCTAAAATGAAAACTTAGATTTTGTAAGCTGGACTTGCCTGGCATTGGCTAGGATTGGTTTGTCATAAATTATTTTTGAAGTATCATATAAAATTTCACATTTTGTTGAAATTTTTTATTTATAGAAAATTAATATTCTTATTTTGCATGTCAGTAAGCTGATATCGACCATAAAATTTGTCTAGTTCTTCCTCTAGAACTCATGCTTTACAAATTTCTCATTTTTTTGGTTAATTTTTCTTTTTAAAAATCTATATTATCAGAATTATTTTAAAACGTGGTATTTATTTCTGTTATTTCTAATTTGAAATTCTCAAATGTTAAAGAAAATAATATTTTTATTGAAATTTAATTAGAAATCTATCATATATAAATATAAAGCATAAGTTTGTAGAAACTTTTAAACTGACAAAAATAATTTTTATTTTCTGTTATGTTACTAAATTAAATTTTAAAATAATAATTTAATTTAAAATTACTAGTTAAAAAATTGTGCCAATTTTAAAATAGAGTTATTACTTGAATAGAACTCTAAGCATAAAATATAGAAAATATTATTATAATTATAATTATTGTTATAAAATAAAAGACAAAATAAATAATAAAGAGAATCGGAGAGCAAAAGAGAGCTTATTTTATTAATTAATCAGAATATTTACAAAGCTTATCTAAAGTCATAGGCTTAAGAAGTATAAATGAAGTAGAGGTCTACTACTAATGACTATTAGAATTTAAAGTATATCAAAATTTATCTTGATCTTGATGAATATCCACTTAACAAGATATTCATAAAACTCTCCATTGAATGTCCATTGGTAAGTAATGTGCCTTGTTAAAACCTTGCTAAGATAAAAACTCTGTAGGAAAAAAATCCTAGTGAAGGAAAAAGAGTACACATATCTATAATAAACTTAATATGCTACATCATTAAAAGCCTTACCAGGAAAACCTAATGGGACAAAACCGCGGTTAAGGGAAAAAGAGTATAATGCGTATGTACTCCCCCTCATGAAAACATCACATACTTTCTCATATTCTACATATTCAATCTTAAATACTAGTTTTTCAAATGACTATTTGAATGTATTTGATAATCATTTATATCACCATTCTTTTAAAAGTCATGAGTAAGGGGAAATTTTGGGAAAATATATTTTGATCTCTTCAGGAGTTTCAACAATAACATAACAAACTTTAATCATGATCCCTCATAATCCTCTTTCAACTACTATTGATTAAGTCAAATTTACAACATATATTTAATTATTTCATTTGTATAAATGAATAAATTCTTGATAATTTCCCGATAATTTCAATATGCTTCTAGCATTCTGAATTCTTCAAGGATTTTAATATAAACTTTACTATATAGTGATTCATAAAAAGTTATAACAACAACCATTATACGCAAGTTAAATCTTTTATAAATTGTCAAAATAATATATCTAAAGATTATTGCATCCATCACAAAAGAATATTATATCTTTTCATAATCAATGCCAGAACTTAGTGAAAAACTTCATATTATTCCATTTTTGCAAAACTACTTCATTTGTACCCTCATTGGCTTTATACCTTTAGATATTTAGACTAGTGGTCCAAAAACTCCACAAATTTAATTGTACTTGAGTTGTGTAGAGAGACAGTAACGTAATTTTGTATCGATACCCTATCATGAGTATCAATAATCGGGGTAGAAATATCCATACTTTGGTAGAGGTACCGATAATTTTTGAGGTTTGGGTTTTTAAGCGAAAGACAATAAGCAGTTTTGGTACCGATTTTCAAATTGGCGATACCACTTGAGAGAATTATCGATACCTCACCTTTAGTAATGATACCTACGTGGTCAGTTTTGGGATTTTGCTAAATGGACCTTATGCATGTTTAATTCTTATTATAAGACTATTTGATGTATGTTTAGAATGCAACAATAACATTAAAGAGTTTGATTGACTTAAAACCTATAGGAATACTAAAATGGAAGACGTTTCAATTAGAATGAGCTTTTACTTGTTGTGTAAAACATTAGACGGTGGTGTGACATCTTGATATTCGGGTGTGGCGATTAGGCCGGATATAGGGTGTTACATTTGGTGGTATCAGAGTTTAGGTTCAATAACACTCAGACCTAGGTGATTGTTGGGTGTTTGGAGTTCGAAACTCAGGAGTCTAAATCCCTTTGATTTCTTGAAATTGTTGATATAACTCTGATTGAGTGGCATGAGATTGCTTGAAATAGTTTGTTGAATTGTATGTGTGGTAAGAACAGGAACACATTGCCTTAATCCTAAAGTTTTCTTGTAGGAATGAGACTTGGATCATCTCCTCACCACTCACACCGTTTATTTGTTTGTTTGTATGCTAGATCACTAGATATGCCTCCTATACGTGTTAATGTGAGAGCTAGTGCTCAAGAGAATGGTACATCTTATGAACCTCCTGTGCTGCCGCATAGAGTGACTATACCTGATGAGGGTGTAGGCCTTTTGATGGAAGTTATGATAGAAGTGTTTTGCATATTGCTGGTGCTAACCCTCATCTAATACTTGCCAATCCTGCACCGGTTAATCGAGGATTATCACTTGAATGTCTTCGAACATTAGGTGGCAAAGAATTTTTTGGAGTGAAAGGTATTGATCCGACCGTAGCCGAGTATTGGCTGGAAGGAGTTAAAAGGTTACTCGAGCAGATGCCCTGTTTTGACGAGGAGAAGTTGGGTTGTACGGTGTCCTTACTCGATGGTAAGGTTCATCGTTGGTGGAGTACTGTTAAGAGAGGTACTGCTTCTGATAGGTTGACTTGGAATTTCTTTCTCAAGGTTTTTAGGAGGAAGTTTATGGGCGAGCAGTATATAGAGGCTCGTAAGCGTGAATTTCTAGATCTAGTTCAAGGTGATTTGTCAGTGGCCGACTGTGAGGCAGAGTTTGTGCGACTTAGTTAGTAGACTCCTGAGACGATTCTTTTTGAAAGAAACCATTGTAAGAGGTTTCGATTTGGGCTTAATTGTGAGATTCGAGTTTATTTGGTAGCTTAAAATGTAGAGATGTTTGATGAGCTAGTTGAGAGAGCTAAGACAGTTGAGAAGACTTTAGCTGAACTGCCTCGTTCTATGGTTACTGATTTTGGTAAGAGAGTTTTTGACGGTGCATCTAGTCGACCGCGTAAGAGAGGGCGTGATAGTCATGGTTCTGGTAGGGGTGCGAGACGTGGGTTTTGGCCGAGTTAGTTTAGCCAATAGGGTAGTATTGTGGTTAGTACGAATGGTTTTGGATGGCCACTTTGTGCACATTGTGAGTGTAGGCATTCTGGTGACTATCATAAGTTGACAGGTGGATGTTTTAAATGTGGTTCGAAGGAACATTTTCTTAGGGGCTGTTCGAATAGAGTTGAGGTTTCACAAATTCATAGTTTGGCACTTGCTTCTATGCCGTAGTCGCGGTAGAGATAATGGGAGACCGGTTGGGCAACAGATTGTTGCTACTATTGCTTCATAGGTTGAGTCTAGAGGTCCAGCTCGAGTTTATACTGTTAGGGAGCTAGAGGATCAAGATCTGACTGATGTTATCGTATATACTTTCACTTTGCAATCTACTCCATTATTTTCTTTAGTTGATTCTGGTTTGACACACTCATGTATTTTGAGTGAATTGGCATGTAAGTTAAGGATTATTGTTGAGTATTGGTTCGGGTATGACTGTTATTATTATTTTCGGTGATATTATTTAATCTTAATGAAATACATTGAAACGGTAAGTGCTCAATTGGTAACATGCTTATGTCCATGAAAAGGTGAAAGAAATCAAAGTATGTAATTTCTTATGCAATGGTTGATTATGTAGTTGATTCCAAATGAGCTATGTTTAAATGCCCTAGTTTGTAGTCATGGTTGATTTTGTGCGTATATCTTGTGTGTTATGCATATGAAACGGGTGAGGAAAGGTAATGAAATGTTAAATTCATAGTTGAAATGAAATTTGATGAAAAGGGAGTAATGATTTGAATGATGTACTATATGTGTGAAGTTTACGTATGCTTTGGATGAATATACCTATATCATGGATAAATACACTAAGTCGGGAATTGATAATGTTGTTTAGGTTTATGGTAAGCATTGGGAACGGAATGAAAAGAAGGTATATTGACAAGTGTATAATCTTATAGAAAATTTGATGATTATCTATTAAGTCCCATAAAAGCCTATCATATTATGAATGATAAATGTATGTGACAATAATGAACTTACTCATTTGTGATTTGATGATCATATTGATTTATTAATCTTATGGCATTGGCAAAGATTTATGTTTATTCTATAAAGTTTATTATTGAAATGGATTATTATGCTTAAAGTTTATACGAACTTACTAAGCATACATTGCTTATGTAGTTATTTTCTTTTACTTTACAAATTATCGGAAGCTCGATTAGGTTGGAAGCTAGTCAGAGATCCATCACACTAGCCATCGATTTTATCGGTAGATTTTTATGCTTTGATTACAGTTATAATGACATGTATAGGTGTTTTGTGCTTGATGATATAACCACTATGTTGGCTTGTAAATATGGTTTATGATTGATGACATTTTGGCATTTTTGGGCTCGATGGCTAATGTTGAATTGATTTAAAGATGATATGTTTAGAATGACCAAATTTGTATGCTTGTGTGTGATATTGGCATGAAATGTTGCTTTGAATTTGTAAAACTTATGTTATTTTGATGCCTTGATGATTGGTGTTTATAAGATTAAATTGATGTATGATTTGTGACCAAAGTGATAATTGTTGGCATGGTTGCAAAATGATCATTTATGACATGTATTGATATAGAATTTAAATCAAATACGTTTAGTTGAGTTATGACCATTTGGATATTAATTCGGTATGATTGATATGTATCAATTGTGATATGTTTTGGCATGGAAACAAAATAGTTCATAAATGGTAAATGTGCACATGTTTAGGTTGATTTGATGATTATGTTTGAGGTGCCTTTTGGGATATTGGTTGTATGGATAAATGACCTATTGAATTGGTCTTAATATGCATGCTTTGGTATGTTCGAAAGCTATCTTGTAGGTGTGAGCTAGTAATGGGTGAAAGGAATGGCTCTAAATTGGCCTATTTCTTGTCCACATGGCCTAAGACACGAGTGTGTGTCTCAGCCGTTTGTGACACATGGCCATGGGACACGGCCGTGTGTCCCCTAAATTTTTTTAAAGGTTGTATTTCGAGTGTTACACGGCTTGGCACACGGGCTTGTGGCTTGGCCGTATGAACCAAGTTAGAGAGTTACATGGGCATGGGCACGGGCTTGGACACGATCGTGTGTCCCTACTTCAAATGCCCACACGGCCTAAAAGACGGGCGTGTGTCTCAGTCGTGTGACCCCTGCAGTGTAAAATTTTTAATTTTTTTTGTTAATTTTTCATATGTTCCCGATTTAGTCCTGAATTGTTTCTAAAGTGTTTTTGTGGCCTCGAAGGCTCGAATAAGGGACAATATGCATGTGTATCAATGAAATGTTTAATGAAATGTTTAGAAATGAATGTTTTGATGTTACAGTTTTACGGTAATGCTCTATAACCCTATTCTAGCGATGGATACGGGTTAGGGGTGTTACAAAACTCATCTACTGTCAAATACAAAATTTCTAAAGGATGTTAACCTTTATTACATGGGCAATAAGCCTACTAGGCACTAAGCCTGAATAACATCGACACTAAGCCTACTAGACACAAAGCCTGAATAACACCGGCACTAATCCTACTAGAAACAAAGCCTGAATAGCAGCGACACTAAGCTTGCTAGAGACAAAGCCTGAATAACATAGGCATTAAGCCTGCTAGGCACAAAGCCTTAATAACATTCTGATTCAACACTTAAACATCATTACGTAACAGAATTTAAAAATTAAATTACTAACAAGGAGTTTAATTCAACTATACTTAAACACAAAAAGAACTTACAGGACTAGTTTGCAGTATTCGCAAAGTAGAGGAACTACTCCAAAATCTTTCATTTTCCATGATCATTAACACATTTGTGATCTAAAACAATAGTTTTATTCAATTAAGTACATCTAAACTTCAATTTAATCCAAAATTAATTTATATGTAAAATTACAAAATTACCCCTAACATTTAAATTTTTTACAATTTAATCCTTAAGCTCATAACTTAAAATCTAACCATTTTAATCTAAATCCATGTTAATCAAACATGCAAGGGACCTTGAAAAAATTCATTTTTACCATCATTCCACTATAAAACCCTATAATTTATACCTTTAACAAATTAGTCCCTAATTCCAAAATTCATCAAAAATCACTTAAGAAAACTTGCTTAGTTTTCAACAAGGCTTCATAATCTATCAACTAACATCAAAACACATTCAAAAAATTCATGAAAAGCCTCTCTACTTTTAACAATTTTAAAAATTAACACCCAGAATAGCTAGACTAAGGTAAAATGATCTCAAAAACATAAAAATCACTAAAAACAAGACACAAAATTGTACCATGCAAGGAAGAATTCAAAACAAAGCTCTTTCCCCTTCAAAAATGGTGGTTTCGTCCAAGAAGAAAGAAAATAGGAAGATGACAACCTTTGTTTCTATTTTTCTTTACTTAATTTCATTTGAAGTACCTATTTATCATTTTAACCTTAAAAATTTGTCTAAATTTCACTTAAACCAAATCCATAAACATGCACTAACGTATTTATTGATATAATTGCCATTCAAGTCCCTTAGTTTAAGATTTCATGGCCATTTGACATTTTTAACTAATAAAACTCAACTTTTATCCTTTTTTTATTTAGTCCTTTCTACTTAATTAACTACTTAAACATCAATATTTCTGAACGAATTTTTAATACCACCTAAATAAGATCCCGTAAACATTAAAAATAAAAAGAAATGTACTAGTCAAAATTGTGGTCTCGAAACCACTGTTCCAATATCACTTAAAACAGACTATTATACAAATAGTATTATACTAATAATTAAACATGAATATGGTTCATTTAGAAAAATTTCCAAGATAATCACATAAGTATTAATACTAGGACAAGGGTATCGATGTTTTCCTGGTACGGTATCGAAACCGTTTGTAAATTTGATAACAAATCAGTATTTTTCGGGTGTGAATATGTAATGCGAATGTGAAAATATACACGTCGAATCAAGTAATAAAGTGATAAGTGAGAACGTCCCCACAGGGATCGAAATAGGTAAAAATATGGTTGAGTTATTACTATAAACTATACTAATTAGGCTTATGGCAAAGTAAATAGAATAATTATTTGAAGTTAAGTATTAATGTAAGAAATATAAAAATCAAATAATGAATAAAATGTTATGGAAATTCTACTAGACAAAGTTAAGAGGATTGATGTTGTTGAATGGGAAGTGTAACACCCTAAACCCGCCTAGACGTCCAGACCAAGTCTACAGAGTTACATTGTCGATACAAGGAAAACCACATTCATAACGCAGTCAAAATGAAACCATTCAACATATTATAACCATCACAGTAATTAACTAACTATATAGTCTTCCCAACATCATAATAGTCTAGAAAGCTGAAATTACTAATAGTAAAATTTAAAGGAAAGATAAACGGTTTGACTGAGCTCCCGCAGCACTAATCTGTTCAAGTCTGAGAGCCACCTAAAATCCAATCAACAACGAAATGAGTTGTGAACCTAGTGCATAAAAGACGTTCGTTCAATTAAAACACGTTTATAAGATAATTCCTGAACCCCAAGATTCAGTTACATAATAGAAGAAATTTTAGTTTCAGATACAGAATAGCTTAGATTCATATGCGGTTATTCCTACTCCCATCCGCTACACACCATCTTCGGCCATCCTAACAAATCATTAAGGGTGTTTAATGCCAAACCAACCCTACACACCATAAAATATGTGTTTGACACATTTACAAAGATGCAGACTAGCTGCTAGATTGAAATGCGAAAAAGCGCCAGATTCGTATATATACGCATCATGGCTTAGCCATTGATTTAGAGTAAATTACTTCATTCTTCAAAATATCCCAACCCATGCAAATGCAGATTACAAATATCCACAACATGTGTTCAGTCATTCCAATTCAATTCAGAAATAGATAATACAGATCATTGTCAGTCATAGCCATCACAGTACATATACATTTATATCATCCATATATTAGTTTTAGGGCCTCAAATAGTCTTCATACAATCAAATTCAGACCATAAATACTTTGTGGAGGTCAGTGTTCCTGTTGGGCATCACTCATGGCCTAGAAATAAGATTCGTACACTATTCAAATGCCACACGGCCTGGACACACGCCTATGTCCTTGCCCTTGTGTCTCATACGGCTTGGCACACCCCTATGTCGTCTGCTCGTGTGGTTCTAAATTGTAATCAGTGAGTTACATGGCCTAGGCACATGCCCATGTCCTTGCCCATGTGTCTCACATAGCCTGTCACATGGTCGAGTGGCTCACACCGCCTGGGTACACGCTCGTGTCCTTGGCCGTGTCGCATTGATAGCCATATTTTCCAGCGTCTGAAATTTGCAAGAATAGGGGTTTTCAGTATGCACCTGATCTCGTTTTGACGTAGAAATAACATGGAGAAATCCCAGAACCTAATTTAATCATTCAACAACCCATCAAACAACTAAAACAACAAATTATTGCATACATTAACACTCAACCAAATATGTCTAAACCTCAACGCAAAAACTTTTGACAACAAACACTTATATACAATTCACACCTAAGGACAAAATTAACAATCAATTATCAGAGAGTTTACGCAAGTAGTCAAAGAAATCCCAGTTTTAACTACGCAAACAAAAACCAACACTCACTTAGGAGTCTCAATTATTTCAATACTCACTTGCCAAATGCAATTGAAAAGAAAATTCCAAAGGAAGAGAAATATAAAAAGAAATAAAATAAAGAAAAAAGGAAAGGGAAGGGAAAGGGAAAGGGAATGAACATAAAATAACAATGTTAACTAACTACTAGCACAAATATATCATTTAACAAAATTTAATAACGTCAACACTGAGACTCAATCACATGATCAGAGAGTAGACAGATGCTTAACCAGTGAACCAGCAGGCTCATTCTGGACATAAATTTACACTGAATTAAAGTTAACTAGGCAATTCAAAGGGGTTATTTAGAAAAAAATTAGTGAGACTTCTAGAGATATGACTCAAGCTATTGAATTTGATCATATAAGCATAGTACAGAACCATAAATACAGAGATTTAATTATGATGAAAATTCAACAGTCAAATGTTAAAATTTTAGGGTGTTACAACTTTCTCCCTCAAAAGAAATTTCAGCCTCGAAATTTAACTGACTCAAACAGATACAGGTACTACCATTGAATTGAATCTTTAGGTTCCCAAGTGGCTTCCTAAGTGCCATGATACCTCCATAAAACCTTAACGGGAGGGACAATTTTCTTTCTTAATGTGTTAACATCACGATCAGGATTTGAATAAGTTCCTCTTCGAACGTTAAATCTAGTTGTACCTCAATTTCCTCAATCAAAACAATGTGTGACAAATTGAATCGATGCCGTCTTAGCAACGAGAACTAGAATACATAATGAATCCATTACAACTCCGGCGCTAACTCAAGCTGAGATGCAATAGGTCTGACACATTTTATAATGAGATAACATCCAATGAATTTTGGGCTCAACTTGCCCTTGCGTCCAAATCGAAAAACCTTTTTCCACAGTGATAGCAGCATAAGACTTTTGTCGGTCAGAGGTGGCTTTCAAATGATCTAGAATCAACTTTAGAGTGCTTCTTAGTTTTAGAAACTACCTCAGAACCCAAAACCCAACATTTACTTAATTTTTTCCAACACAATAGAGTACGACACCTAAAACCATATAAGGCCTCGTAGGTTGCCATTTGAATACTAAACTGGAAATTGTTATTGAACATAAACTCAGCGAATGGTAGGTAATCTTCCCAACTAACCCAAAAATCTATTACACAACCCCGAACCATATCCTCTAGAATCTGAGTAACTCGCTCAGACTGTCCATCGGTCTATGGGTGATACGTGGTATTAAAATCAAGTCGGGTGCCTAAGGCATCATGAAGCTTATTCTAGAATTGATATGTGAATCGTAGATCCCTATTAGAGATAATTGAGACTGGAATACCGTGCAGTCTCACTATTTCAACAATTTACAGCTTAGCTAACTTCTACAGTGAATAATCTATTTTGATAGGAATGAAATGAGCTGGTTTGGTCAACCAATCAACGATGACCCAAACTAAATCTTTCTTAGTGGGGATTAAAGGCAACCTACTAACAAAATCCATCTTTACACGCTCCCAGTTCCATTGAGGAATCTTAACTGGTTGAAGCAAACCTAAGGGCAATTGATATTCAGCCTTAAACTTTTGACACGTCAGACAATGAGACACAAAAACAACCACTTCTCGTTTCAGTCTAGGCCACCAATAGAGTTCTCAGAGGTCTCGATACATTTTATTTCCACTAGGATGCATAGTATAAGGGCTACTATGCGCCTACTATAGGATAAATTGTCTCAACTCCTTATCATTAGGCACACAAATCTGACCTCTAAAGCACAGAACTTTGTCACTATTCAAGCTGAAATCGGAGGTTTTTCTTGAACCAACCTATTGCAGTCGTTGAACTAAGGACTTATCACTCAATTGCTTAGCTCAAATCTGTTTAACTTGCAATTCAACTAATAGTCCTCCATTTTCAACTAAACTAAGATGAGCTAACATCAATTTCAAGTCAGGCATCACTTTACGATTGAGAGCATCTACTACCATATTAGCTTTACCCGGATGGTACTCTATCATGCAGTTATAATCCTTAAGCAACTCAACCTAGCCACGCTCTCGAAGATTTAACTCATTTTGAGTTGATAGATACTTGAGGCTCTTATGATCGGTGTAAATGATACACCTTTCGCCATACAAATAATGCCTCTAGATCTTTAGAGCAAACACAACTACAACCAGCTTAAGATCGTGTGTAGGGTAGTTACCCTCATGTGTCTTAATTTGTTGTGATGTGTAAGCAACCACTTTATCATCTTGCATCAAAACTTATCCTAGCCTGACATACAATGCATCACTAAATACCACAAACTCCCGATCCAATTCTAGTTGAACTAAAATAGGAGCTTGTGTTAGAACAGGCTTGAGCTTATCGAAGCTAGACTGTTGTGCCTCAGACCACAGAAACGGAGCATTCTTACGTAATAGCTTCGTTAGAGGTGATGCAATCAGAGAAAATCCCTCGACGAACCTTCCGTAGTAACCGGCTAAGCCCTGGAAACTACGAAGCTTAGGTACATTATTCGATTGCTTCCACTCAACTATAGCTTCTATTTTTTTGGGATCGACTCAGATCCCTTCCATGGTTACCACATAGCCAAGAATAGAAACTTTTTGTAACTAAAACTCGCACTTACTGAACTTAGCATACAACTACTTTTCTCAGATTATTTGGAGTACAATAGAAAGATGAGTATCATGCTCAGACTCAGTCTTGGAATAAATCAGAATGTCATTGATAAAAACCACCAAAAGCTGATCCAAGTTGTAATAGCCCATTTTTATAGAAATCAGAATAGTGGTTTTGGGACCACAAATTTGATGATTAAATATTTATTTTATTATTATTTTAATTTCCACAGTATATTAGTAGGGTCGTATAAAAATTTTGTTAAGAAATTTTAATGTTTGCATGCTTAATCATGTGAAAAGAACTAAATCGTAAAAGGTGCAAAAGTAAAGTTCTATAAATTGAAGTTATCAATTTCCTATGAAAGTTGAATATGAGTGGAATTAGATTGTAAATAGACCATTTATATAGTTAGTGGACATTCATGTATTGGCTTAATTGAAATTATTAATGTTTTTAAAGATTACTTTGGTAATTAGGTAATTAAGGTTAAAATTTAACAAAACAAATTTCATTTTCATTCATCTTCTTCTTCCACTGAAAATTGAAGGGTAGAAAGCCATATTAGGGTTCTCCATTCGGCTACTTCAAGTGCTAGCATGTAAGTGTGATTTTGTCCTATTTTTAACGATTTTTATGTTTTCAAGATCGTTGTAGCTTAATCTAGCTAGCCCGGGGACTAATTTGCAAAACTGTTAAAGGTTTAGGGTTTTTTCATGAATATGTTTGTATGGTTTTTGAATTTTAATGAAAGATTATGAGTCTTTGTTGATAAATAAACAAGTTTTGTAAAAGGATTTTTGATGAAATTTTCAATTAGGGACTGATTTGTAAAAGTAGTAAAATACCATGATAATTTTATGAAATGTTGATTTGTATGAAGTTAGATAAGTCCCTAGGTAATTGGCTACCATGAAATGTGGATGAAATTGCATAAATTTCAATTTACGAGCTTAAGGACTAAATTGTAAAGAAGTTAAAATATTAGGTGAAAAAGTGTAATTTTACAAAAGTATGAATTTTTGGACTAAATTGAATATAATAAGTATTAAATGGATTGAATTTGCTTATTTAGATCAAGATAAACTTCGTACGGATATAGATTAGGGAAAAGCTAAAGCCTCAGATTAGTTGATCTTATTTCGACATCTTTGTCATTGATGTAAGTTCGTATGTTTAAATAACGTTTTAATGTTATTTTGATATATATGTTATTATGCTATTTATCATGTAAAGAAATTATGAAAATCCAATGATGTTACGACGATTATTAAGTCTCGTTTGAACCTTAGGAATATATAGGATACAAATGACATGTTATTAGGGCTACCGTGTTTCAGGTGCTAGTCCTGAATGTCCTACCAATGACCGAGGTCCAGCATTTGTTGCTGATACTCATCAGCTTGGGTGAGCAGCATCGTGTAGCTTACATTCGGACCATCAGCTTATGTGAGCAAACCCATTTTACGGCTCGAGTGAGCAACGATGCAAAAGAAATGGAAAGGAAAGGTTATACGTTTAGCTCACTTTGTGTAAGCTTTCCCGAGTATATGATGTTATTCTGAATGGTTCAACATGTAACACCCTAACCTGTATCCATCACCAGAATAGAGTTACAGAGTGTTATCAAAAATTTTAAAACTTACAACATTCATTTCTAAACATTTCATAAATCATGTTATAATCTATTCAAATACATGCATATTTCCCTAATACAAGCCCTCGAGGCCCTAAAAACACTTTAGAAATGAATCGGGACTAAATCGGAAATGTATAGAATTTTTGGGAAAAAGTTGTTTATCTAACAACAGAGATTCTCTTTCTTCCATCAAACATCACAAACAATATATATACATTCATGGAAAAACCCTAATCTTTTAACATTTTTGCAAATTAGTCATTGGGCTAGCGAGATTAAGTACAACGACTCCAAAAACATAGAAATCATTAAAAACAAGATGAAAAAATGCTTACATGCACAAGGTAGCCTAGTCGAACCTTCAAAGCACTAAAAAATGGTGTTTTCTCACTTCAAAAATCAGTGGAAACCAAGTGAGAGAGATTATACAAAATTTTTTGTTTTGTTTAAATAATCTTATTTACTTATTTACTACTTTAACATTAGTTTTTGACTTTAAAAATCATTTAAACTATGTCCAAATATGTCCACCAACTAAACAAATGGTCTAATTACAACATAAGCCCACCAACCATTTAATATCATAGCTATTTATTCCCTTTAGCTTATAGAACTCAACTTTTGTACCTGTTGCAATTTAGTCTTTTTTATTGAATGAAGCATGCAAATGGCAAAATTTCTTAACGAAATTTTTATATGATACTACTAACATGCTGTAGAAATTAAAATAATAATAAAATAATTATTCATGCATTAGATTTGTAGTCACGAAACCACTAATTCGATTTCACTGAAAACAGGCTGTTACAACTCTCCCCCTAAATAAATTTTCATCCCCGACAATCTTACCAGAAAAGAGGTTTGGATATTGTTTTCTCGTAGCTTCTTCCAGTTCCAAGGTTTGGATATTGTTTTCTCGAGCTGTGATTCTAATCAGTTCTTTGCTATACGACATATCAGGCTGAATCTGAACATCTGCTGGTGACATAACATGTGAAGGGTTTAATTGATACCGTTGTAACATTGATAAGTGAAACATAGTATGAATCCTTTCCAACTCTGATGGTAAAGCTAAACGATATGCTACTGGCTCGATTCTCTCAATAATCTCATACAACCCGATAAATCGTGGACTTAGCTTTCCTTTACGACCGAAACGAAGAACTTTCTTCTAGGGCGATACATTCAAGAATACTTTATCGCCGACTTGAAATTCAATATATTTACGTTTTAATTCGCATACGATTTTTGTTGATTTGAAGCTGCTTTCAAACTATCTCAGATTACTTTCACTTTTTCTTCAGTTTCTTGAATCAAATCAACCCCGTGAATCTTTTTCTTATTGAGCACAATCCAATACAACAGAGTTCGGCATTTACGACCATACAAAGCTTCGTACGGTGCCATCTTTACACTCGATTGGTAACTGTTATTGTACGCGAACTCAACCAACGGTAAATATTTTTCTCAGTTGCCTTCAAATTCTAAAACACAACATCAAAGCATATCTTCGAGTACCTAGATTACTCGTTCGGACTGACCATTTGTCTAGGATGGAAAGTAGTGCTAAAATGTAACCGCATACCTAGAGTCTCCTGTAACTTGCTCTAGAATCGTGATGTAAACTACGGATCTCTATCCGAAATAATGGAAACTGGCACCCCATGCAATCTAGCAATCTCAGCAACATATAGCTCAACTAATCTCTCAAGTGAATAATCCATACGTACTAGAATAAAATGTATAGACTTCATCAGATAGTCAATGACAACCGAAATTGCATCTCTCTTCCTCGGAGACAAGGGTAATCCCGATATGAAATCCATGGTGACACGCTCCCATTTCCACTCCAGTTTAACCATTGGTTGTAACAAACAAGAAGATACCTGATGTTCATCTTTAACTTGCTAACATACTAAACATCTCGATACAAACTCTGAAACTTCTTGTTTAATACTCGACCACTAGTACATTTGTTTCAAGTCACTGTACATCTTATTGTTACAAGGATGAACAGATAAACTACCACTATGAGCCTCATGAAAAATATTCTGGACGAGATTTGACTTTTTCGGAGCACAAATTTTGCCTCAGAAGTATAAACAATCGTCGGATCCAATCTGAAAATCTAAATCAGAAGTCGACTCGCTCTGTTTCCATTTAGCTAACAACGCATCATCATGTTTCTGAGCCTTGCAAGTCTGTTGTAAAAACACTGGTCTAGCCTTCAACTCAGCTAAGATTGAACCATCATTACACAACATCAATTGCGTATTCAACACTCGCAAAGCAAATAAAGATTTTCTACTCAAAGCATCAACGACTACATTAGCTTTACCAGGATGATAATCTATAATCAAATCATAATATTTCAATAGCTCGAGCCACCTACATTGTCTCAGATTCAAATCTTTTTGTGACATTAAATACTTCAAACTTTTGTGATCTGTAAAAAAGTGACACTTTTTGCTGTATAAATGGTGTGACCAAATCTTCAATGCAAACATAATAGCTGCAAGCTCCAAATCGTACGTTGGATAATTCTTTTCGTGCAACTTTCACTGTCTAGAAACATAAGCTATCACTTTGCCTTCCTGCATCAGAACACAGCCTAAAACATTCAAAGGCGCTTCACTAAAAGTCACAAACTCTTTACCTAACTCAGGCAAAACTAACACCGGTGTCTTAGTCAACGATGCTTTCAACTGATTGAAACTTTGCTGACATTTCTCAAACCACTAGAACTTCTCATCTTTTTGCAATAATCTCGTCATCGGTGTAGCAATCATTGAGAATCCCTTTACGAAACTTCTGTATTACCCAGGTAGTCCCAGAAAACTTCTAACTTGGATACATTTCTCGAAGGTTTCTAATCAACAAGGGCTGAAATCTTACTTGGATCAACTCTGATGCCTTTAGCTGATACTACATGTCTCAAAAATCCAACTTCCTGAAGCCAGAATTCACATATTCTTAACTTGGTGAATAATTACTTTTCACGCAAAGTTTACAAAACAATTCTCAAATGCTCGGCATGTTTAAGTCTTAGATTAAATCTAAAAGTAAAGCTTGACAAGATATTGATTGCTATTTAGTGCATCGACAATCGCATATCCTGTTATACCTTGTGAGCACTTAGTATTCTGTTCAATATTCACGCTGGGGATCCCAGTTTATCATTATCATATTTCATCTTATTATTTTTAAGTTATTGCTTCGACAACTATTCTCACAATTTATCTCATTTCTATCTATTTATTGCACTGACATTAATAGACAAAAGACAACCATCCTTGTAGGATCGATCTCTGACAGACTCATATCTGTCTACTATACTTGCATTGACAGTGTATACTTGCACATTATTACTGTGAAGGAAAACAAACGATCAAGTTTTGGCGCTGTTGCCGGGGATCACGTTTGTTTGATGTTTATTTTTGTTTGTTCATATTTCCTAATATTTAGTTGTTACTAACATGTTTTCTTTTTGTCGCTATTTCCACATTTTATTTTAGATGTTGTATGACCAAAGCAATTCGGAGCTTATTACCGATTTTGATCCAAAAACTGAAAGAACCACTCAGAGGGAACTTCGTGAATAAAGGAATATGACATTAGCAAGAAACTATGAAGTCATACCCCTAATGCAGTAATAAAATGCTAATGAACCACCATTGCAGCAAGATGCTCACATGCAAAATAGGCCTATACGAGATTTTGTAGTACTTGTCTTGGATAACGTGCAACCGGGAGTTGTTAGGCCAGCAATCCAAGCTGGAAATTTTGAAATCATGCTAGTAATGTGTCAAATGTAGAATTCTAATGGGCAATGTGCTAGACTGTCACATGAAGATGCATGGGAACATCTTAAATCTTTTTTATTGATTTTTCCTTCTTTTAGTCAACAAGGTATTCTTGGTGATGCTTTGAAGATGCAATTATTTCCTTATTCCTTGCAGGGAAGAGCTCGTACTTGGTTCATTGGGCTACCTACTGGATCAATCACTTCTTGGAATGCACTAGCACCACAGTTTGTTTTGCAATTTAACCCACCGACAATGAATGCTCATCTCTGAAATGATATTATAGCTTATCATCAGTTGGATGATAAGAATCTTCACACCACATGGGAACGTTATAAATCTTTGCGTCGACATTGTCCCATGCACACCATTCAACAAGAAACACAAATTAGGATTTTTCTATAATGGGATAAATTCACACACAAGGAATCTCTTCGACGCATCAGCCAATGGTCCTTTGCTGGATTGTATTTAAAATGATGCTATTGGAATTCTGGAGAGAATTGTTCAGAATGATTATCAATATTCTATATCTAGAGCTGCACAAGCGAAAGCTACTCTAGGAGTTACTGAACTAGACACAATATCTACACTTACTGATCATGTTTCTTCTTTTGCGAATATGATAAAAAATATGCAAGGAACTAGTGGCGTTGCACCTATACAAGTCACTCAGCAAGTTGATGTTCCTACCTTTTTTTTGAGATTTGCAGTGACAACCACATCTATGAAGATTATCCAAAACATGCCTTTTATGTTAGTAACATTCGCAACAATTCTTATGGCACCTTTTATAATAATTATACACGCAATCAACAGTATTTGGGAACTCAGAATGCTGGACAAAACGCTACGACATTATGATATGGGAATATATCTACTCAAGGAAATTATAATTCAAGACCAGGGAATTACAATCAACAATAGCAGAACTACATCAGCACACTCAGATGCATCCACAATAAAGCTAGATGCATCCACACCATAATTAGACACAGCCACAACACTCTTCAATGCCAAGTCAGCATGTTTAAGAACATCGACGACAATAGTACACGCAAGCTTCCCCTTTTGAACCTTTAGCAGCTCTTGAGGCTCTAATGTGGGAGCATATGACTCGCACAGAAGCTATTATGCAAGAGAATTCATGTTCTATTTGGGTGTTGGAGCCACAATTAAGACAACTTGCTTCAAATCTGAATACTTGATCATCGGGCACACTACTTAGTGACACAAAAAATCCAAGTCCGAGGGGGAAAGAACACTGCAAGGCTATCACTCGTAGGAGTGGTAAACAAACTAGTGAGTCAACTTTAGACTCTATTGTCGCACCTCAAGATACTGTTGAAGTGATCCCAAGTGTGAAGGTTGAATTTGAAGAGCTTGTCGAAGTAACAGATAAAAAAGTTCCACAATTTGTTACTCATATGCCTAATGTCCAACCCTCGAAACTATCGACGCAATCAAAGGTGTCGATGCAATCAGATATATCTCCACCTTTACCTTTTCCACAAAGATTCAGGGAGAATGAGTAGGATAAACAGTACCGACAGTTCTTGAACACATTGAAGCAACTTCAAGTCAATAATCCTTTAGTAAATGTTCTTGTGCAAATTTTGAATTATGGGAAATTTATGAATGAGCTCTTGTCTAAAAAGAAGAAGCTTAGTGATAAGGAAATTATTGCAGTCACATAAGGCTGTAGTGCTATTTTGAGAAATAAGTTGCCCCCCAAAATGAAAGATCCTAGAGAGGGGTGAGCAAAATTCGATTCGACTCAAAAAAATGAAAAAAAAATTTGAATTTCGAGCTAAATGAATCGAGTTATTCGAATCAACTCGATTTTTTTTTCAAATTTTGGGTTCGAATCGAGTTGAGTTTTCGAATTCGAATAACTCTAATAATTCGAATAATTCGAATATCAAACTATAATATTTTATATTTTTACCCCAAACTCCCAAACCTTTTTACTTTTCCCTCAAAAATTTTACTCTTTCCCACTTTCCCCCCAAAACTTTTACTCCCCTCCCCTCCCAACCCCCAATATACCCAAAATTCATTTCCCACCAAAATTTTACTCTCCCATTTACTTTTTTCTCAAAATTTTGCTCCCCAAAACCCTCAAAACCTTTTATTTTTCCCCAAAATTTTTACTCCCTCCCACTTTTTCCCTAAAACTTTTATTCCCTTCTCATCCCACCTCTCATCTACCCCAAACCCTCCCCCCTCTATTTTTTTAATATTTTCCCTCCAAAATTTTACTCCCCTTATTTACTTTCCCTCAAACTTTTATTCCTCAAAACTTTTTATTTTCCCCCTAAACTTTTACTTTTCACCCTTTACTCTCAAATAAAAAATTAAAATTATCCAAACAAAATCACTAAACATAAATAGTAATAATTTTATTTATATCTATTATTTATATTATTAAATTAAATTTCACATTTTATATTATTTATATTATTGAATTGTTTGGTCATATTGAATATTTATATTAAAATTGAATTATTAATTATGCCATAAAATATTTGTGTTAAAATTTTATATTGGTATCAATTTCACATTTTATTTTTAAAATAACTTTTATTAAAAAATCATATTTTTACATTTAATATATTATTTAATTCCAAAATACATAGTGACAAGAATCTGAAGATAACTGAAACAACTAAGCAAGCAAAGAAGCTAATTAGTATATAAAAAATTAATAAATAAATTATAAGGTGATGAAAGTTAATAAAAAATTTGATTAAGGTGGACAAATTTTATTATGATGGGTGACAGTGGTTACAAGGACCCAAAATTATTTTTTTAAAATTTAACTCGAACAAATATATTCGATTTGATTCGATTAGAATTCTATCTCACTTGACTCGATTCGAAAAAACTTCAAATAAAGATAGGATGATAAAATGAGATTCGAAAACTTGATTAACTAAAAATTTTTTGATTCGATTCGATTCGATTGAATGCTCACCCCTAATCTTGGAAGCTTTACTATCCCATGTTCAATTGACAACCATTATTTGGGCAAGGTTTTTAGTGACTTGGGAGCTAGCATCAACCTAATGCCACAAACTACTTTTAAAAAGTTAGGAATTGGTCACATGAAACCTACTGTAGTGACATTGCAACTAGCTAATCGATCATTGGCTCAACCTGAAGGGAAAATCAAAGATATCTTAGGTCTTGTGGATAAATTCATTTTTCTGGTTGATTTTATCATACTTGACTGCAAGGCAGACAAGGAGATTTCCATAATATTGGGACGACCATTTTTAGCCACTGGACAAACTCTTATTGATGTTTACAATGGTGAACTAACCATATGACTTAATGATTAGCACGTTACCTTCAGTGTTTCTGAATCTATTCAATGCAAGGATGAAGAAGAATGCCATACTATTGATGTGCTAGATGATCTAATTATGGAAGAATTTAATAACCAAAGCACAATACTTTCTGAGGAGTTTGCTGTGACATCTAATGATGAATTCTTAGATAATTATGACAGAAAGGTTTACGCTAATAATATTGAGCTCAGACATGGATGGCAGATTGAATCCTTATACTTAGCCAACAGAACAGCTCTAATTTTCAAGCCATCTATCAACGAAGCTCCTACTTTGGAATTGAAACCACTACCTACTCATCTTACATATGTCTTTCTTGGTGATAACAATACTCTCCCAGTTATTGTCTCTAGAACATTGGATGTAACTCAAGAAGAGAAATTGGTCCATATTCTTAAGCAACATAAACGATCTATTGCTTGGAGTTTTGCCGATATTCGAGGCATTATTCCATCTTTTAGCATGCACAAGATCAAGTTGGAAGATGAAGGCAAGCAATCAATTGAGCAACAAAGAATATTAAACGAGAAGATGAAGGAAGTTGTTAAGAAAGAAATTATAAAGTGGCTTGATGTTGGGATTATTTACCCTATTTCTGATAAAAATTAGGTAAGTCCAGTGCAATGCGTTCCTAAAAAGTGTGGCATCACTGCTGTTAGCAACGAAAAATATGAATTAATTCCTACACACATTCCTACAGAATGGCGAGTCTGTATGGATTATCGCAAACTTAATGCTACCATAAGGAAATACCACTTCACATTTCCTTTCATTGACCAATTGTTGGATAGGCTTAGTGGAAGAGTCTATTACTGCTTCTTAGATGGCTATTCTAGGTACAATAAAATTTCTATTGCATTGGAGGATCAAGAGAAAATGACTTTCACCTATCCCTTTGGTACTTTTTCTTTTTATCGTATGCCTTTCAGTCTTTGCAATGCACCAGCAACATTTCAAAGGTGCATGATGGTAATATTCTTGGATATGATTAAAGATTCTTTAGAGGTTTTTTATGGATAATTTCTAAGTCTATGGGAATGATTTTGATCATTATGCTGACAATTTGAATGAAGTGTTGCAGAGATGTGAAGACACATATCTTGTACCAAATTGGGAAAATGTCATTTCATGGAAACTGAAGGCATTGTGTTAGGCCATCGCATATCTAGTCAAGGCATTGAAGTAGAAAAAGTTAAAGTGGAAATCATTAAGAAATTACCTCCACCAACAAATGTGAAAGGTATTCACAGTTTTCTTTGGGTATGCGGGGTTTTATCGAAGATTTATTAGAGATTTCTAAAAAATTGCAAAGCCCTTATGCTCATTGCTGGAACAAAATCGAAAATTCATCTTTTATGATGCATGTTTGGATGCCTTTATTCAATTAAAGAAGTAGCTAATAAATGTACCCATTGTCGTTGTACCAAATTGGTCTCAACCTTTTGAAGTTATGTGCAATGCAATTGACTTTACTGTGGGTGCTGTTCTAGGACAACGTAATGGAAAAATATTTCACACCATCTATTATGCTAGTAAAACTCTTACAGAGACTCAAATCAATTATACCACTACATAGAAAAAATTGTTGGATGTAGTCTTTACTTTCGACAAGTTTCACTCTTATCTTGTTGGTGTAAAGGTTACCGTATTTACTGATCACTCAGCGTTGAGATATCTTTTTGCGAAGAAGGATGCAAAACCAAGACTGATACGCTGGATCTTATTGTTGCAAGAATTCGACATCGAGATAAAAGACCGTAAGGGTTCAAAGAATCAAGTTGCAGACCATCTGTCTCGATTCGAAGTTGGCAGCAAAGATGGAAACATACTTTAAATTGTCGACGGATTCCCAAATTAGAAGTTATTTGTTGTAGATGCAACCCCTTGGCATGTGAATTTGTTTAATTATATAGTATACGAAAAACTCCCATTGGGTGTCACAGGCCATAAAAAAATATTTCTTTGTGAATTAGTGAAGTATCATTGGAACGAGACATATTTATTCAATGTATGCAATGAAACCATCATTCGACGTTGTGTTCCGGAAGAGAAGATGCTTTCAATCTTGAAGCACTATCATGATTCTCCTTTTGGAGGTCATTTCGGTGGCATGCGAACTATTGCTAAGGTTATCCAATCAGGATTATACTGGTCTTCATTATTCAAAGACCCGATGTAATAAAATGTTACAATAGCCAATTACGGAGGTTGAATTGTTCGATGTTTGGGGTATGGATTTTATGGGACCATTTCCTAGTTCATTTGGAAATATTATATATTAGTAGCTGTTGACTACATCTCGAAGTGGGTTAAAGTTGTTGCAATCCCAATGAATGATGCAAAGATAGTGCTTAAATTTTTTCACAAGTATATACTTACCCGCTTTGGCACACCAAAGGCATTGATTAGTGATCAGGGTACACACTTTTATTGCAACCAAGTGGCAGCCGCAGTGAAGAGATATGGAGTTAATCATAGAATGACTACTACTTATCATCCACAAACTAATGGACAAGTCGAAGTATCGAATCGAAAAATTAAAAACATTCTTGTGAAGGTTGTGAACCTGTCAAGGGTAGATTAGTCTTCCAGATTGGATGACACTTTATGGGCATTGCACACAACATACAAAACTCCATTAAGGATGTCACTTGCCAGTTGAACTGGAGCACAAAGCAATGTGGGAAATTAAACAAGTGAACATTGACTATGAAGCTTCTGGAAAGACAAGGCTGTTGGATATCACTTAACTAGAGGAGATTAGGCGAAATGCCTTTTGAAAATGCTTCAATTTAAAAAGAAAAGATCAAACAATGGCACGACAAAATTATTTTGTAGGGACAATTTATCGCAGGTCAACAAATTTTATTCTTCAATTCTTTTTTATTGTCTAAATTAATAGATTGAAAAAAATTATTAATTTAAATCAAGATCGAGTGGAAAATCGAGAAGAATGAAAAATTACCAAAATGCCCCTATACTTTGACATTTCTGTAATTTAGCCAAGTAATTTCATACTTTTAAATAGTGTTTTAAATTTTTGTTTTAAATGCTATCATGTTGTGTTATCATGTCATGCCTCAACATAAAAATCCAACCAAGTATCGACGAGCATCGATTAAAGAAAAGGGATACTTTTGACTTTCAACTATGGAAAGTGATGGTGACGACCATCAAATACGAAAAGGGATAGTTTTGAGTATCAACTATGAAAAGGGATGGTCACGACCATCAACTATGAAAAGCGATGGTTTCGACCATCGATATGAAAAGGGATGGTTTCGACCCTTGAATATGAAAAGGGATGGTGATGACCATCGAATATGGAAAAGGGATGGTTTCGACCATTGATTAAAGAAAAGGGATGGTTATGACCATCGTTTGACAAGCTTTGTGTGAGTTTTGATAAAGGTTCGGTTGATGTCACTACAATAATTATGGGAAGGTATGATGTATCGATGATCAAAGTATGAATATTCATGGTTATGAAAGGTATGATTTAAGTGATGCTATATTTATATACCATATCTTACCATGTGATGATATTGCTAAGTTATGTGCTTAATCACTAGCTTGTGGCTATGGTTAATGTTATGTTTATGCCTTATGTGTTATCCAAATGACATGGTAAGTGTTCAATATGAACTAAGACATGTATGTACGCATGAAACTCATTGCAATGGTCATACATAGAAACATGATATGTTATGAAGGATGATAAATGCAATTGAATTATGCTTAAGTATAATGGTTATCCATATCAAATTTATGTGAATCATGTTTAAATGAACTAATATGTGTTGTTGATGTGCTTAGGCTTATGCCAAGCTTGTGTATATGATTGATGTTTTTGATTATGCTAGTACTATGCATATGAAATTGGTAAGAAAAGGGAATGAAATTTTAAGTACGTAATTGGGATGTATTATGATGTTATAAAAGGTTTAATGTGATAAATGATGTATTTATATGTTAGCAAATTGCTTATGCTATGGATGAATCTACCTATGTCATGGATAAATACACTGAATTGGGAATTAATAATATTGTTTAGGCTTATGATAAGCATTGGGGAAGGAATGGAAAGTATTTAAATAGAAATATATATAATCTTATAGAAAGGTTGATGATTATATATTATGTCTCATGAAATCCTGTCATGTTATGAATGGTCAATAAATATGCGACACTAATGAACTTTTTCATTAGTGAGTTGATAATTATGGTTTAATAAATCTTGAGGCATTGGTATAGGTCATTTTGATATGGCATGAATCTAATATGGTATGGTTGAAATGTATCAATTGTGATATGTTTTGGCATGGAAACGAAAATAGTTGATAAATGGTAAATGTGCACATGTTTAGGTGGATTTGATGATTATGTTTGAGGTGCCTTTTGGCGTATATGTGCACATGATTATGTTTGATGATAAATGACCTATTGGATTGGTCTTATTATACATATTTTAGGTAGGTTTAAAAGCTTCATTGTATGTGAAAATTTCTTGTCGGTGTGAGTTTGAAATGGGTGAGTGAAATGGCTTGAAAATGGCCTATATCTTATCAACACGGCCTAAGACACGGGTGTGTGTCTCAGCCGTGTGTGACACACGGTCATGCGACACGGCCGTGCGTCCCCTGTAGGTTTTAATGGTTGCATTTCGAAAGTTACTGGTTGTGGCTTGGCCGTGTGAACCAAGTCAGAGAGTTACAGGGCACGGACACGAGCTGGGACATGGTCGTGCATCCCTTCTTTGAATGCCCACATGGCCTTAGACATGGGCGTGTGTCTCAGCCATGTGAGTCACACAGCTTGGCCAAACGATCGTGTGCCCCATGCAGAGTAAATATTTTCTATCTTTTTGCATGAAGTTTTAAATGTTTCTGATTTAGTCTCAAATAATTTCTAAAGTGTTTCTAAGGCCTCAAGGGCTCGAATTGGGACTTTATGCATGTGTTTGATTGGATTTTTTAATGATTATGAAGTGGTGGAAATGAATGAATTGATTTACGTTCTTACAGTAATGCTCCGTAACCCTATTCTGGCAATAGATACGGGGTGTTACATAAACTTATGCATAATTGGCCATATTTCAATTATACACATCTAACTCAAGTCCATAACAAAACATTCCATACTTGACCACATTGCATCTACTCCATCACATACCAAATTGGCTATTGAAACATGCATCAACTTAACCATATTCACTAACATCAACAAGATGCTATAAGTACCAAAAGTGTACTAACCATAATAACACATGTAGATGCCAAACTTATCAACTAACATAAACCAGAAGTCCACCTATACATGTCATTATAACCTTGGTCAAAACATCAAAAACTACGAATATAATCGTTGGATAGTGTGATAGGTCTTTGACAAGCTTCCAAACTGATCGAGCTTCTGATAATCTATAAAACATAAGAAAGAAAACTACATAAGCAGATAGTGCTTAGTAAGTTCGTAGATCTTGAATATAGCTTACCATTTCAATGCATAACCTTATAATTTAAACATGATTCAATCCAACATAAGCTTGGCACAAGCCTAAGTGTCATCAACAACACATGTTAGTGCTTTAACACATAACTCAATTGAATTATCACATGGTAAGGTAGAATTGCATGAACATAACACCATTGAATTCATACTTTCCATAAACATAGATATACATTCATTGATCATTATCATTTCATACCTTTCCATAGGTTCATAAATAGTTGATTGGAACACTTACCGTTCCTTCCCTTTTCATGCCAATTGTGTAAGAGCCCGTTCTCAGTGAAATCAAAACAGTGGTTTTGGGACCACAAATAAGATGCATGAATAATTATTTTATTATTATTTTAATATCTACAACATTTTAGTAGTATCGTATAAAAATTTCATTAAGAAATTTTACCATTTGCATGCTTAATTCGATAAAAAAGGACGAAATTGTAGAAGGTGTAAAACTTGAGTTGTATAAGCTAAAGGGATTAAATAGTTATTATATTAAATGGTTGGAGTTTTTATGTTGTAATTAGACCATTTTGTTAGTTGGTGGACATATTTGGACATAGTTTAAATGATTTTTAAAGTAAAAAACAAAGGTTAAATTAGTAAATAAGATTAATTAAACAAAACAAAAATTTTGGTATCATCTTTCTCACTCGGTTTCCACCAATTTTTGAAGAGAGAAAACACTATTTTTGGTGCTTTAAAGGTTCGGCTAGGCTATCTTGTGCATGTAAGCATTTTTTCATCTCGTTTTTAATGATTATTATGTTTTTGGAGTCGTTATAACTTAATCTAGCTAGCCTAGGGGCTAATTTGCAAAAATTTTAAAATATTAAGGTTTTTCCATGAATGCATACATGTTTGTGATATTTGATGGAAGAAAATAGAACTTTGTTGTTAGGTAAACAAATTTTGTTTAGTGATTTTGTTGAAATTGTCAATTAGGGATAAAATTGAAAAATGAGAAATATTCATGGTGTAATTTATGAAATAATGAAATGTGTGGGTTGCTATAAGCTTATATGAAATTTAGCTAGGCTTGGGTAGGGATGAAATTGCATGAATTTCATTTTACAAGCTTAAGGACTAAATTGTAAAGAAATCAAAACATTAGGGGCAAAAGCATAATTTTGCAATGTGAATTTGGATTGAAATGAATAGAATTGCTATTAAATTGATTGAATTTATTCATTTAGATCAAGATAGACCCCGTACAGCTTTAGATCGAGGCAAAGAGAAAGCTTCGGATGAATCGACTCTGTTTCTACATTTTACCGTCAAGGTAAGTTTGTACGTTTAAATAGCATTTTTAAATTATGTCTTAAATGCTATTATTTTATAATATCATATTGTGTTTCGGAGGAAAAATCCAACAGCGTATCGACTATCATCGACCAATGAAAAGGGATAGCTTCGTCTATTGAATTATGAAAAAGGATAGCTTTGGTTATCGATTAGGAAAACGGATGGTGACGACCATCAATAATGAAAATGGATGGTGACGACCATCAATAATGAAAAGGTATGGTGACGACCATCGAAATATGAAAAAGGATAGCTTCGGCTATTGAAATATGGAAACGGATAGCTTCAGCTATCGAAATATGAAAAGGTATTGCTTCGGCTATCGAATTATGAACAAGGATGGTGACGACCATCAACAATGAAAAGGGATGGTGACAACCATCGAATTATGAAATGGGATAGCTTTGACTATCAAATAATGAAAAGGGATGGTGACGACTATCGAATTATGAAAAGGGATAGCTTCGGCTATCGAACTAGGAAAAGGGATGGTTACTACCATTGGGATTCCACTTCATGTGAGCTTCGATAAGAGTTTTTAAAGCAAGTTACTTGTTACTATGGAAGGTAGGTGTAACATCCTGAAATAGGGCCTAAACAGAACAGTGGTTACAAAACTATGTATCTGAGATAGAAAAGTTTATTGTGATTAATTTTTATGATTTACCAATTAATTGGATGCATGTGTTAGAATACTGATAAGAAATTTCAGCGATTGCATGTCTGAATTGCATATTAGGGTTTAATTGCAAAAGTGGGTAAATATGAGCTTCAAATGATAAAGGATTTAATTGAAGTGCATAATTGAAGTATACCTGTAACACCCCGAACCCGAGACCGACACCGGAGTCGAACACGAGATGTTAACAGACTTTAAACCCTTTATAAAAATATTTCTCAGACATTGCCAATCTGCGTACTAGTCGCTTTAAAAATCATATCTTGAGTTTCACAACTCGAAAATCAGTTTTGTGATTTTTCCCTGAAACTAGACTCATATGCCCATCTACATATTTTTTTTCTAGAATTTTTGGTTGGGCCAATTAGTACAGTTTATTAGTTAAAGTCTCCCATGTTACAGGGATCGACTACACTGACCTTTGCGCATTCCGACCTGGATATCTCCATGCACAGAGCTTCAATACTGATGTCGTTTGTTTCTATAGAAACTACACTCAGAGAGGAATCTATCCATATATTGTATGACTCCTAATTGTCTCTGGTTAATTTATAATGAATTTCCAAAGTCGGAATCGGGAATCCAGAAACCGTTCTGGCCCTGTCTCACGAGAACCTGAATATATCTTAACATACTGTCCATATGATCTTTTCGTTGCTTCTATATGAAAATAGACTCATCGAGCTTCGAATACATAATTTATTCATCAATTTATTCCACTCCTACTATTTTTAGTGATTTTTCAATCTCACGTCACTGCTGCTGCCAGCATCTGTTACGAAAGCAACTATGCCCATTTCGTGATTTCTCCTTGATCTAACTAGTAATTCGTCATACATATCACAAATTATGATCATGACTAGCCATGCCAAAGGCTAATCATTGTCAAACATCCCCCTACTACACTATTGCCATATCATGAATTTTAACACCAAAATAATCAACCATGACATATGGCATAAAAAGGTCGAATTATCAAGATTTACGACCTAACGTTATGAAACCAAACCCAACCGAACATTTATGCCATTTTCGCATGGCTAAAAGTTTACATACCAAAGTTCAAACACAACATAATAGCCTATACATGCCGAAATGTTCTCCTAAGCCGACTAAGAAGAAAGTACCAAAACTTGCTAGCCGGTGTGATGACTTCGACGACGGCACGATCACGCAAAAAGAGATGAGTCCAAGAAACCTAGAATAGGTGACAAGCAAACACCGAATGAGTATATAACTCAGTAAGCCATAAGCATTCCACAACCATCCATTAATAAAATTATCACAACAGGAAACAATGAAATGAGGTTAAGTACTCCATCCATACCAAACTATACCATAGTTCCTTAAACCCTATGGTTCAATCTCATACCAAGTCCTACATTGGCCTTTCATACATCATTTTATTTTCGTTATAATCATACAATTAAACGAACTTTCACCTATTCCACAATGAACCTTATGTACGTGACTTCAACTATAATCGTCACATAGGTTCAAAACTTACCAAGCTCAACTCCAAATATAAACATAGCGCCTATTAGCCATGAACTCAAGGTACTTACCTTTTCCGCTGTCCAAAATTGACTCGGTAAAGTCGCACCCTTCATGTAAATAATTTATAGAAAATATATATTGGGTTCGCACACATAGTGCTTAATAATCAACCGCGCACACTTAGTGCCATGCACTTTAAACTCACACACTTAGTGCCATGCATTTCAAGTTCGCACACTTACCTTTTCCGCTGTCCAAAATCGACTCGGTAAGGTCACACCCTTAATGTAAATAA
This sequence comes from Gossypium hirsutum, assembly GCF_007990345.1. Lineage (NCBI taxonomy): Eukaryota > Viridiplantae > Streptophyta > Magnoliopsida > Malvales > Malvaceae > Gossypium > Gossypium hirsutum. Next base: position 27,585,010 of record NC_053439.1, read on the forward strand.
TTTATAGAAAATATATATTGGGTTCGCACACATAGTGCTTAATAATCAACCACGCACACTTAGTGCCATGTACTTTAAACTCGCACACTTAGTGCTGTACAATTTAAACCCGCACACTTAGTGCCAATCTCATGACCGTGAACACTTATTGCCCGCACACTTAGTGCCGAAAACCAGCCACTCAATAGGCTTCACTTCCTTTTTACATTCGACAAATTTCATCTCTACTTACATATACATTTGTATACATTTCATCTCATTAAACACAATGGTATAGGTATTACGATCCTTTAAATCAATACCAAAGATATGCTTAATGACTTACTTGTGTTGGGTAAGATGGTTCCAACTCGGCTACTCGATGATCTTTTCTTTGCCTTTGCTCGATTCTCCTCCTTTAACTCCTTGAGCTTAATCAATAAATCAACTAGTTTAACCGCCTTGCTAAATATTTACAATCCAATGACACATGCATATGTATGTTAGTATATTCGGCAATCACCCTTACTAATCACCCACTTGATCAATTATGGAGAATCAAAGTTAATATCACAATGTGTACCCTATATGGCCCATTATACATAATCAAATTTAACATCATCTATATATTTACTCATATGGCCGAATATACCTAATCATACATACACCTAAGCAAAAATAATTTCTAAAATCTTTATATCATTTATACACTAGTAAAGCATCCTCTCCCTTTCCATCAATTTAGCACATGCATTACTCATTAACCTACAAAAATTATATTCGGCCTTAGCACACAACTTGCTAGCCGATTCTTCCCCATCTAGCAACCAATGCACATATGTGCTCACTCAAAAATGCTAAAAAAAAAAGAGATTCAAGAATCATCAATCCACCATCACATGCATCATTAACAAGCTTCATATTTAGCATGCAATGGCATTAACACAAACTCCACCTAGGCCGAATCTTAACTCATCTTCATGCCTCATCACCACAACATCAAACATCAAAATACCAACCAAGAATGTAACATGCATGGCCGAATATCATCTCCATCATTTAACAAAGTTTGAACCATGGCTAGGTAGATTTCAAACTTACAACTTAAAATATACATGAATCTCAAAGAATAATATCAAACATACCTCAATCTAGTTACATGCATGGCCAAACTTCCTCCTAATTCTCTTCCAAACCAAACATGAAGCAAGAACTCCTTCCTCCTCCCTTAGAATTTTCGGTCAAAAGAGGATGAAAAGGATGAACAAGTTTTTCTTTTCCTTTCTTTAGCTCACGGCAATGGGGGGGGGAAACAACCACTCATTTTTTTGTTTTTCCTTTCTTTATTACCCATACTCCTTATTTTATTTTTTTCCTACATACCTCACTAGGCCAACATGTTCCCAACATGTTTCCACCCATAGCATGGCCAACCACTAGCTCAAATTTTGGGTAATTTGACATGCAAACCCATCATTTTCACAACATGCATTAATAGACCATTTTAAATTAGCCTATCATATTTTCACCATGTCTCATATCGATCCCTATTTAATAATTTCTCATACAATTGGCAAAATTGGAGAATGAAACTTCCACATACTCATGTACACACATAATAAGCATAGAATATGGAAATTAATTATTTTTATGACTCGGTTTTGTGGTCCCGAAACCACTTCCCGACTAGGGTCAATTTTGGGCTGTTACAACTCTCCCCCACTTAAGAAATTTTCGTCCCCGAAAATCTTACCGGTAAATAGGTTTGGGTATCGTTCTTTCATCGAGCTCTCAGTTTCCCAAGTAGCTTCCTCGATCCCATGTTTGAGCCATAACACCTTCACTAACGGAACCCTTTTGTTTCGCAACTCCTTCACTTCACGAGCTAGGATACGTATCGGTTCTTCTTCATAACTCATATCGGCTTGAATTTCAACCTCTGATGGGCTAATTATATGCGATGGATCAGATCGATAGCGTCGAAGCATCGAAACATGAAAGACGTCGTGAATCTTTTCAAGCTCAGGGGGCAAAATCAATCTATACGCAACCGGACCAACTCGTTCGGAGATTTCGTACGGCCCAATGAATCTCGGGCTCAACTTGCCCTTACGGCCAAACCTGAGTACCTTTTTCCAAGGCGAAACTTTAAGGAACACTTTATCTCCCACCTGATATTCAATGTCCTTTCGTTTCAAGTCCGCATACGATTTCTGACGATCTGTGGCTGCCTTCAGACTTTCACGGATTACCTTTACTTTCTGTTCGGCATCTTTAATCAAATCAACTCCGAAAATTTTACTTTCACCGAGCTCGGTCCAAAACAATGGTGTACGGCATTTACGACCGTACAAAGCCTCGTAAGGTGCCATCTTAATACTTGATTGAAAACTATTGTTGTAAGCGAATTCAATCAAAGGTACATACCGTTCCCATGAACCACTAAACTCAAGGATGCAGCATCTCAGCATATCCTCGAGTATCTGAATTATCCGCTCGGATTGACCATCGGTTTGGGGATGAAAAGCGGTGCTAAAATGCAGCTTGGTACCCAAAGCTTCTTGCAATTTCTTCCAAAATCGCGAGGTGAATCTCGGATCTCTATCCGACACGATAGAAATAGGTACTCCATGTAATCTCACAATCTGAGAAACATACAATTCGGCTAGTTTATCCAATGAAAAATCCGTACGCACGGGATAAAGTAAGCCGACTTAGTCAGTCTATCAACAACAACCCAAATCGCATCCTTCTTACTTGTTGACAATGGTAGTCCGGACACAAAGTCCATTGTGACTCGATCCCATTTCCACTCGGGTATCATGATCGGCTGAAGTAATCCTGAAGGCACTTGATGTTCCGCTTTCACTTGTTGACATATTAAACATCTCGAAACAAAGTCGGAGATGTCCCGTTTCATACCATGCCACCAAAACCGTCGTTTCAAATACATTTTCGTACTCCCCGGGTGAATTGACATTCGGCCACAATGAGCTTCGTTCAGAATCATCGAAATGAGTTCTGAATTTCTTGGAACACACAACCGACTTCTGAACCTCAAACAATCGTCATCATCAATTTGAAATTCGGATTCCATATTCGGAATACATTCAGCCCGTTTTGCAACCAATTCATCGTCGACTTTCTGAGCTTCACGAATTTGATGAATCAATGATGGTTTGACCTTTAATTCAGCTACTAACACATTGTCGGGTAGAACAGACAAGTGCACATTCATCGCTCGTAAAGCAAACAGCGATTTTCGGCTTAAGGCGTCCGCAACCACATTAGCCTTTCCCGGGTGGTAATCAATGACAAGCTCGTAATCTTTCAACAACTCAAGCTAACGTCTTTGTCACAGATTTAAGTCTCTTTGAGTCATCAAATATTTGAGACTTTTGTGATCCGAAAATACATGGCACTTTTCGCCAAACAAGTAATGTCGCCATATTTTCAAAGCGAATACGATGGCGGCTAGTTCGAGATCATGGGTTGGATAATTTCTCTCGTGTGGCTTCAATTGTCTCGACGCATAGGCCACAACTCGGCCTTCTTGCATCAATACGCAACCCAACCCGAGTAGGGATGCGTCACTATAAATGACAAATTCTTTGCCTGATTCGGGTTGCACTAAAATTGGAGCTTCAGTCAAATGAGTTTTCAGTTGATCGAAGCCTTTCTGACATTTCTCCGTCCATTCGAACTTAGCATCCTTTTGAAGTAGCTTCGTCATTGGTGTGGCTATCATCGAGAAACCTTTGACAAATCGTCGGTAATAACCGGCGAGTCCCAAAAAGCTCCGAACCTCAGTAATATTTCTCGGAGGTTTCCAGTTAAGTATGGCTGAGATTTTGTTCGGGTCAACTCGAATACCCGATGCGGATACCACATGACCCAAGAAGCTAACCTCTCTTAACCAGAACTCACACTTACTGAACTTAGCATATAACTTCTTATCTCGCAAAACTTGCAACACTAATCTCAAGTGTTCAGCATGTTCGATCTCATCTCTTGAATAGACCAAGATGTCATCAATGAACACAACTACGAACCGATCCAAATATGGTCTGAAGATCCGATTCATCAAATCCATAAATACCGTAGGGGCATTAGTGAGCCCAAACGGCATCACTAAGAACTCGTAGTGACCGTACCTCATTCTGAAAGCAGTTTTGGGTATGTTCGAATCTCGAATTCGCAACTGATAATAGCCCGATCTCAAATCTATTTTTGAGAACACTGAGGCTCCCTTCAGTTGGTCGAACAAATCATCGATGCGCGGCAACGGATATTTGTTCTTTATCATCACTTTATTCAGTTGACGATAGTCAATGCACAAACTCATGGTTCCGTCCTTCTTTTTCACGAACAATACTGGTGCACCCCAAGGTGAGAAACTTGGTCGAGCAAAACCTCTATCCGTCAATTCTTGCAACTGAGATTTTAACTCTTTTAACTCGATTGGTGCCATACGATACGGAGCTATTGAAATCGGCGTAGTCCCAGGTACAAGCTCAATACCAAACTCTACCTCCCGAACAGGTGGTAAACCCGGTAATTCTTCAGGAAAAACATCCGGGTATTCACAAACCACCGGCACAAATTCGGGTTTCTTTTCTAACTCTCTGTCATCAAGTACATATGCAAGGTATGCTTCGCACCCTTTTCTTACATATTTCTGGGCCAACAATGCTGATATTACAGCTGGCAACCCCCTTAAGTCCGTAGACTCAATTCGAATTATCTCGTTATTTGCGCACCTCAAATCAATAGTCTTGCTTTTGCAATTCACAACTGCATCATGCGCGGTCAACCAATCCAAACCAAGAATAACGTCAAATTCGTCAAACGGCAAAAGCATCAAATCGGCCGGAAGACAGGATTCTCGGATTTTTAGAGGGCATCTCTTACACACTTTATCAACAAGTACGCATTGACCCAAAGGGTTTGACACTCGAATTACGAACTCAGTAGACTCAACAGGTAGAGTCTTACTGGATGCTAAGGTTTCGCATACATATGAATGAGTAGAGCCAGGGTCAATCAATGCAATCACATTAGTATCAAAGAGAGTGAAGGTACCAGTGATGACGTCAGGGGAGGATGCCTCCTCTCGTGCGCGAATGGCATATGCTCTAGCAGGAGTACGGTTCTCGGCTCGAACAGCCGTATCAGAGGTCCCTCTCTGACTACCACCCCTACCTCCTAAAATTCTCGGTGGTCTACCTCTAGTTGTCACTCCACTAGGTCTTGCACCTTGAATCTTATTCTTCTCATCAAGCTCCGTGCAATCTCTAATGAAGTGGTCCTTCGAACCGCATCCGTAACAAGCCCTGTTAATAGACTTACCCCAACATTCACCTATGTGTCGTCTTCCACATTGGGGACATTCAGGTTTCTCTAGACGATTATTGCCCACACTAGCTACCGAAGTAGCTCGGGAGTTCGTCGATGGTCTTGCTCTGATGGAAATTCCCACAGTCGTCCTCGACTTATTAGTGTCCTCCCTGAACTTCTTTACGGCTGAGAACGCAGCTTTACCCGTCGATCTTTTACGATAGTCTCTAGCTTCAAATTCAGCCTTCTTCTTCTCCTTTCCAAGTTCTTCCGCCTTGCAGGCTCGTTCGACTAGTGTTACGAATTCTTTTATTTCCAAAATACCCATTAGTAGCTTTAAATCTTCATTCAATCCTTCTTCGAATCTTTTGCACATAGCAACCTCATCAGCTACACACTCCCGGGCATACCTACTGAGTCTTACGAATTCATGTTCGTATTCAGATACTGTCATACGGCCTTGCTTGAGTTCCAAGAATTCCTTACGCTTTTGATCAATGAACCGTTGACTAATATATTTCTTTCGAAATTCCGTCTGAAAGAAGTCCCAAGTTACTCGTTCGTTTGGGACTATGGAAATCAGGGTCCTTCACCAATAGTAGGCTGAGTCCCGCAACAAGGATATAGCACACTTTAGACATTCATCGGGTGTGCATGACAGTTCATCAAACACCCGAATGGTGTTATCAAGCCAGAACTCGGCCCTTTCAGCATCATCAGTAACTATGGCCCTGAACTCCTCAGCCCCGCGCTTCCTAATCAAGTCTACAGGTGGCTTACTCAGCCTCACAGGATCAGTAACTGATGGCATTACTGGCTCCGGGGGTGGATTATTCAAATTCGGGAATTGTTGGACAGCCGGATTGGTTCGGGCATACTGCGCGACCCACTCATTCATCATGGTAAAGAAGGCTTGTTTAGCCCCCTCACCTTGATTATTCGCAGATGACTGAGGTTCAACAGGCAGTGTCCCTTGTGCAGGAGCAGCCGCTACACTTTCAATGTCATCCGCCAAGGTTCTCTCTACACCGGGATCCATTTACTAATCAAAACATAAATTTTAACCGTCAGAAGTCATCACACAGTTAAACATTAACATTCGGCATGTATAGCTAGACTCATACGTGCTATGGTAGTCCTAGAACCGACTAAACCATAGCTCTGATACCAATCAAATGTAACACCCCGAACCCGAGACCGACACCGGAGTCGAACACGAGATGTTAACAGACTTTAAACCCTTTATAAAAATATTTCTCAGACACTGCCAATCTGCGTACTAGTCGCTTTAAAAATCATATCTTGAGTTTCACAACTCGAAATTCAGTTTCGTGATTTTTCCCTGAAACTAGACTCATATACCCATCTACATTTTTTTTTCTAGAATTTTTGGTCGGGCCAATTAGTACAGTTTATTAGTCAAAGTCTCCCATGTTACAGGGATCGACTACACTGACCTTTGCGCATTACAACCTGGATATCTCCCTGCACAGAGCTTCAATACTGATGCCGTTTGTTTCTATAGAAACTAGACTCAGAGAGGAATCTATCCATATATGGTATGACTCCTAATTGTCTCTGGTTAAGTTATAATAAATTTCCAAAGTCGGAACAGGGAATCCAGAAACCGTTCTGGCCCTGTCTCACAAGAACCTGAATATCTCTTAACATACTGTCCATATGATCTTTTCGTTGCTTCTATATGAAAATAGACTCATCGAGCTTCGAATAAATAATTTATTCATCAATTTATTCCACTCCTACTATTTTTAGTGATTTTTCAATCTCACGTCACTGCTGCTGCCAGCATCTGTTACGAAAGCAACTATGCCCATTTCGTGATTTCTCCTTGATCTAACTAGTAATTCGTCATACATATCACAAATTATGATCATGACTAGCCATGCCAAAGGCTAATCATTGTCAAACATCCCCCTACTACACTATTGCCATATCATGAATTTTAACACAAAAATAATCAACCATGACATATGGCATAAAAAGGTCGAATTATCAAGATTTACGACCTAACGTTATGAAACCAAACCCAACCGAACATTTATGCCATTTTCGCATGGCTAAAAGTTTACATACCAAAGTTCAAACACAACATAATAGCCTATACATGCCGAAATGTTCTCCTAAGCCGACTAAGAAGAAAGTACCAAAACTTGCTAGCCGGTGTGATGACTTCGACGACGGCACGATCACGCAAAAAGAGACGAGTCCAAGAAACCTAGAATAGGTGACAAGCAAACACCGAATGAGTATATAACTCAGTAAGCCATAAGCATTCCACAACCATCCATTAATAAAATTATCACAACAGGAAACAATGAAATGAGGTTAAGTACTCCATCCATACCAAACTATACCATAGTTCCTTAAACCCTATGGTTCAATCTCATACCAAGTCCTACATTGGCCTTTCATACATCATTTTATTTTCGTTATAATCATACAATTAAACGAACTTTCACCTATTCCACAATGAACCTTATGTACGTGACTTCAACTATAATCGTCACATAGGTTCAAAACTTACCAAGCTCAACTCCAAATATAAACATAGCGCCTATTAGCCATGAACTCAAGGTACTTACCTTTTCCGCTGTCCAAAATTGACTCGGTAAAGTCGCACCCTTCATGTAAATAATTTATAGAAAATATATATTGGGTTCGCACACATAGTGCTTAATAATCAACCGCGCACACTTAGTGCCATGCACTTTAAACTCACACACTTAGTGCCATGCATTTCAAGTTCGCACACTTACCTTTTCCGCTGTCCAAAATCGACTCGGTAAGGTCGCACCCTTAATGTAAATAATTTATAGAAAATATATATTGGGTTCGCACACATAGTGCTTAATAATCAACCACGCACACTTAGTGCCATGTACTTTAAACTCGCACACTTAGTGCTGTACAATTTAAACCCGCACACTTAGTGCCAATCTCATGACCGTGAACACTTATTGCCCGCACACTTAGTGCCGAAAACCAGCCACTCAATAGGCTTCACTTCCTTTTTACATTCGACAAATTTCATCTCTACTTACATATACATTTGTATACATTTCATCTCATTAAACACAATGGTATAGGTATTACGATCCTTTAAATCAATACCAAAGATATGCTTAATGACTTACTTGTGTTGGGTAAGATGGTTCCAACTCGGCTACTCGATGATCTTTTCTTTGCCTTTGCTCGATTCTCCTCCTTTAACTCCTTGAGCTTAATCAATAAATCAACTAGTTTAACCGCCTTGCTAAATATTTACAATCCAATGACACATGCATATGTATGTTAGTATATTCGGCAATCACCCTTACTAATCACCCACTTGATCAATTATGGAGAATCAAAGTTAATATCACAATGTGTACCCTATATGGCCCATTATACATAATCAAATTTAACATCATCTATATATTTACTCATATGGCCGAATATACCTAATCATACATACACCTAAGCAAAAATAATTTCTAAAATCTTTATATCATTTATACACTAGTAAAGCATCCTCTCCCTTTCCATCAATTTAGCACATGCATTACTCATTAACCTACAAAAATTATATTCGGCCTTAGCACACAACTTGCTAGCCGATTCTTCCCCATCTAGCAACCAATGCACATATGTGCTCACTCAAAAATGCTAAAAAAAAAGAGATTCAAGAATCATCAATCCACCATCACATGCATCATTAACAAGCTTCATATTTAGCATGCAATGGCATTAACACAAACTCCACCTAGGCCGAATCTTAACTCATCTTCATGCCTCATCACCACAACATCAAACATCAAAATACCAACCAAGAATGTAACATGCATGGCCGAATATCATCTCCATCATTTAACAAAGTTTGAACCATGGCTAGGTAGATTTCAAACTTACAACTTAAAATATACATGAATCTCAAAGAATAATATCAAACATACCTCAATCTAGTTACATGCATGGCCAAACTTCCTCCTAATTCTCTTCCAAACCAAACATGAAGCAAGAACTCCTTCCTCCTCCCTTAGAATTTTCGGTCAAAAGAGGATGAAAAAGGATGAACAAGTTTTTCTTTTCCTTTCTTTAGCTCACAGCAATGGGGGGGGGGAACAACCACTCATTTTTTTGTTTTTCCTTTCTTTATTACCCATACTCCTTATTTTATTTTTTTTGCTACATACCTCACTAGGCCAACATGTTCCCAACATGTTTCCACCCATAGCATGGCCAACCACTAGCTCAAATTTTGGGTAATTTGACATGCAAACCCATCATTTTCACAACATGCATTAATAGACCATTTTAAATTAGCCTATCATATTTTCACCATGTCTCATATCGATCCCTATTTAATAATTTCTCATACAATTGGCAAAATTGGAGAATGAAACTTCCACATACTCATGTACACACATAATAAGCATAGAATATGGAAATTAATTATTTTTATGACTCGGTTTTGTGGTCCCGAAACCACTTCCCGACTAGGGTCAATTTTGGGCTGTTACAATACCATTAGATTTTCATGGACAAAAATGGGTAGGCATAGATGAAAATAACTAAAGTTTAATGAAGGGCATTTTAGTCATTTGGTAATAAAAAGAATTAAAAAGGAAAAAAGATGGCAAAATGTGCTCATCTTCTCCATAGGGCCAAAATTTCAAGGACACCATAACTAGGGTTTCTTCACTTTCTCAACCTCATAGTAAGTGCATCCAAGCCCCGTTTTTAATGTTTTTTTTACGTTTTTACGGTCCTCGTAGCTCGATTTAGCTCATTCTACCATTAATTCATGTTAGAGTTCATATTTGGAAAAATACCCATAGGTGAAATATGTTTATTTTGATGTTTTATAGTAGAATATGAAGCTTGAAATTATGTTAAACAACTTTTTCTAGGTGATTTTAAGTGAAAATGAATAAAACGACATAATCGGTAAAAATACCTAATGTTCATAAGCAAATGTTAGAGTGTGAATTTGATGTTTCCATAGAAGGGAAAGATGTTCAACATGTCATAAAACATAAGAATAAGGGATGAATTTTAATTTTCGAGCTTTGGGGAAAAAGTGTAAATATGTAAAAGTTTAAGGGCAAAATTGTAATTTTTCCAAAGTTCGAGTTAAGGACTGTTTTGATGAATGTGAGTATTAAATAAGCTAAATTTGCTATAATAGATCAAGAGGAACGGAATCTAGAGTTAGACCGGGGAAAGAAAAAGGTTGAGGACTAAGTTGTTAGATTTGATCGTATTTTGTACTAAGGTAAGTTTACGGGAAATAAATGCAATATTTTAATAATTATTATTAATGTTGTTATTTCCAGAAATTATGTACTTATTTAATGAAATTAGTTAATGTTGACTCAAGTATGAGATGATAGAGAATCAGTGTTAAAAAGTCCAGTTGAAACATTAGGAATGTATCAGATACAAATGTCATGACATTAAGGGGATGAGATCCAATGTAAGACCTTGTCTGGGACATGGCATTGACATTATTGAGGTTATGAGTGGTCCCACGTAAGACAATGCCTGGGACATGGCATTGGCACAGAGATGAGAGGTCTCCCGTAAGACCATGTTTGGGATATGGCATGGGACCGATATGAGAACTCCTATGTAAAACCATATCTGGGATATGGCATTGGCAGTGTAGGAAACATCCCATGTAAGACCATGTCTTAGACATGACTTTGGCATGTTATTATCAGATAGGAGACCCAAGTATCCATAGTATTCTAAGTGGTTGAACGGGCTAGTAAATAGACTATGTTACATGAAAGTTCAGGTAAAAACATAATAAATAGATTCAAGTGAATTATAAGGGTTAAGAATATCTCAGTTATCAGTTGAGAAAGAAATTTCAGCAAGGGTGGAGAAGTTATAATCATGAGTTATTTAAGTAAGCAAGTAAGTAAATAAGTAAGAGAGTAAGTAAAGATGAAGCAAAGACCATGATACTTGATGATGATTGATGGGTATAATTATTTATGATAAATGTTGTTATTTATTTGCTTGTAAAATTACTAAGCTTTACGCTTACTCCTTTTATTTTCCTTCTTGTTTTTATAGTATCACTAAGCAAATTCAGGGATAGTAAGGATGTCGGAGATCGTTTCACACTATCAACAGATCATTTCAGTATTTTGTGATTCGAAACGTTTTAAGTTATGGCATGTATAGGGACTTAGTCATTTTGTGTGTGTGTCCTTATGATATGGCTAATGAGTATCATGTAAATATTCGATAATGATTAGCTATTGAAATGACTATTTAAGAACATGCTTTGGTGTTTTGTATGCCTAAATGATAGTTAATACAAAGAAATTATAAAAGAGTAAAAATTTGCAATGGAACAGTTTTTGGACAGGGGCATTAAGGTGATTTTGAAAAATCACCAAGGATATTAGAAATGGAATTAGATATTGAATGAGACAGAGAATTAAAGCTTTTCGAGTCTATTTTCACATGAAAGAAACGGTGTAGGAAAAAGAATTTTATATTAATTAATATTTGAATTTTAGTGAGACAGGTTACAATGGTTTTTGAAGTCCCCTATTCTGACTTTAGAAAATCATTAAAAATTGTATAGAAATAATTATAAGTTATAATTTATATGTTTAGATTTCTTCATGAGTCTATTTTCAAAAGAAATAAATGAGAACATTAAACAAATTTTGTATAATGAGGTAATTGATTTTTAGTGAATAGAGGTCAGAACCATCAAACAGTGAAATAGGGGAGATTTTAACGAATAAACTATACTATTTAGTTAATCCAAAAATTCTAGAAATTTATGATAAGAATATATATGAGTCTAGTTTTAGGAAAAAATTACAGATATAAGTATTGAGTTTCGTAACTCAAGTTATAATTAAATTAGTGACTGTTACGCGAGTGGACAGTTTTATTGTGAGTAGTAGAATAAATTATTTTGATTTGTTTAGGTATTCGGAAAAATTTTTAATGTTTTTGGTTTGGACCCGAAGCATTTCCATTGCATGTTTTAGGGTTTCAAGGGTCCATTTTAGGGACATATTGATTGAACATGAGTGAATTAATTTTAAAAGCAAATTTTTAAAAGCATGTGTATTCATGATTTGTGGAAAGTTATTTTATCATGTGTTGATATTGAATTTATGTGATCAAGCACTAATTTGGGTGGTTGATGATGCTTAGGCTTGTGCCAAGCTTGTGTAGGAATGATTCATATTTATTTTAAGCTTATGTATTGTATTGGTAAGCAGCGTTTATGAATTACGAACTTACTAAGCTTTATATGCTTATCTTGTGTTCAGTTTTCCATGTTTTGTAGTTAATCAGAAGCTCGTTTGGGTTGGAAGTTTGTCAGAGACCTATCACACTATCTATCAACTATATCAGTAGATTTTGACGTTTTTAAGTCATGGTTATAATGGCATGTATAGGTGTTTTGTGCTTGATGATATAGCCATTATGTTTGGCTTGTAAATGTGGTATTTTGGTTAATGAATTAGTTGTCATGTTGGCATGTATATATAGCTTTATGATTGTTAGCATTTTTGAATTTTGGTGCTCAAATGGTGTGTGTTAGAATTGTCACTTGAATACATGTTAAATAGCCCTTTGGTATGTTTGAATGTGACCAAGGTGGTATGGTTTGGTAAGAAATTAAGTAGCAAATGTTGAATTGATAAATGGCTAAGTATATGTATGTTTTAAGTTAATTTGGTAACTTGCGATTGAGGTGCCTTGGGGCATATTGGTTGTATGAATTGGTAACACTTTGTTCTACCTTGGTTATGCATATTTGAGGTACACTTTGAATGCTTGAAATAGGTGCAAATAGATGGTATGTGAGAGCATAATTTGGGTGAAGGAAATGGCTTGAAAATGGCCTAAGACACGGGCGTGTGTCTCAGCCGTGTATGACACAAGGCCATACGACACGGTCGTGTGTCCCCTGTAGGTCTCAAAGGGTTGCAAGTCAGGCTATTGCACGGCCTAGCACACGAGCGTGTGAGGCCATTCCGAGAGTTACATGGCCTGGCACACAAGCGTGTGACTTGGTCGTGTGACTAACCGACTGTTTAACATCACAATAATAATGTGCAAGCGTACACTGTTGATGCAAGTATAGTGGACAAATATGAGTTTGTCAGATATCGATCCCATGAGGATGATTGTCTTTTGTTTATTAATTTCAGTGCAATAAATAGATAGAAATGAAATAAATTGTGAGAGTAGTTGTCTAAGCAATAACTTTAAAATAATAAGATGAAATATGATAATGATAAAATGGGATCCCCAACGTGAATATTCAAGATAATACTAAGTGCTCACAAGGTATAACAGGATGGGTGATTGTCGATGCATTAAATCGCAATGAATATCTTACCAAGCTTAACTTCTAGATTTAATCTAAGACTTAAATATGCACATTAACCACACCTTCCGATGATGGCAATAGAACACTATTAAGAACAGGTGGATTAAATTTCTTTAATCCTCAAGCAACTTTTATTGTCATGCTTGTTAGCTTGAACTGTCGCTGTACTTTCCAGTGTCAGTGACCACAATAACACTTCCATGCTAAAAACATTCAAACCCAACGATTAAACAGTAGAAGCAAGATTGAATAAAATAACATTTAACACAAAAATCGTGTATACTTCCGTACAAACATGAAATAGAAAGTAATCACAAGTGTTTAAAAAAATATAAAAGAAACAAGTGGAGAGTACTATTCCTAGAAAATCTCAACTTGATCTCTCAACTCCCTCTTGTGTTGCACACAGGGCTCCTCGTCAAGAGCTAAGCTGCATCTCTTTCATGTTGGTTCACTCGTAGGAGACTTAAGCCGCCATAGCCGAAAGCTTTAAAAGATAGGTTGAAGAAGATACTCCCTCCAAAAAAAGAAACTCTTTTTTTTCTTTTCACGTTAATATTTATATTCTTCCCTAAATAGCCCAGGTGTCCTTTCATTAGAATCATGCTGCCTCTGTATGTACAAGTTGGTTATACCAGACTGGACAGCTCACACATTTTTGTCTTATTCAGACAGCTGTCAGGTGTGACGATAATTCTGGGTGCAATATGAAAATACTCATGCAACAACATTGGTACCAAATAGTGACAAAATTAAGGATAAATAGGCTAAGATCCACTGAGTTATAAAATGCAATTTACTGAACTGAAAATGCTAAAATATGTGCTAAAGATAACTAAATGGAAACAAATTAACCAATAAGTAGGGAGAAAATATATGTTCTTTCTAGTACTATCACACCCCCAAACTTGAGTTTTTACTTGTCCTCAAGTGAAAGAGAAACTAGCAAGGCTACCCAAGAATTCACTAAGGCAATTGATCATTCTAGAAACTTGAATCACCTAAAATCCTAATGAATGAGTCACATTCAGATGAAAAAATATTGAATCGACAATACATAAGTATGAATGAATAAGATTGGAACTTCATCAAAACCAGCATCATGCTTTAACTCCTAAATTCTATCTACCAATACAGCATTTATTGTACAATATATGTCTCCCTTTTTTTGTGAATAAGGGATATCATTGCATTACTGTACCCCTGTTCTTGAGAAAGAACGATGGAGTGCAACAAACCCCCAGGGAGTACGTAATTGCCCCAACACACACTCATACAGCAACAGCCTTTGGCCAGATTCATTTTCCTAACACTTGTATTAGAGTGTTTCCTCTTGAACATTTCACAATACACCTACTTTGCAGTATCTCTTATTCATAACTATATATATATAAGCAGCTGTAAAAGGCAGATTCATTCAAGATTCATGGAATGCTACTAGTTATCCATTACTAATGCAACCTAAACCATTCACCAAAAAATTGAAAATACAACATTCAGTTAAATTTATCCAACTCATTCATCGATAATTCACATGATTCAAGAATTAAGCATCGAATATAACAAAAATTTTCAAACACAATTGTATTAACCATAAATAAACCTTGCATGCTTTATTAAACTCAAAAAGAAAATTTTTTGAAATGTGGGTGTATTTCCAAACCCCATATGCATTCTCCTAAACTTAAAGTTGGCATTGTCCTCAATGTACTAATATTAAAATGTGATGAAAAAAAAATGAAACAATAATGTGTACTAACAAAATGAAAATGAAAGCTACATGCAATGTATGGATACTACAGCTAAAACTTAAAATAAACTAACACAACTTTCCTCGGCCATCAATATGGTTGCACAATGTTTCTTCGTCCTCCTCTTTTTCTCTTCCTTCTTGCGCTTTTTGTCTTTGCAGCGCTTTTTCTTCTTTTCTTTGGGCCTTACACGGTCCTCGAATCGCTCCTTAGTTTTTGGTGCTGCCTCGGTATCATCGACTGCTTCCTGTGTAGGAGGGGTTACTTTGAGTGGTCCGATATAGACCACTATCGCCAATGAGTTGTGGTGCTGCTCACTGGTTACCTCTGCAGCTTCCGCCGGTCTAGCTCTATCTCACACCAGATTATCATTAGTTGCATCCACAAGCTTGGATGCATTGACAATGTTCTCAATAGATTCTTTCTCAGCACCTTCTGTCTCAGTATTTTCTTCCTCAGCCTTCTCGCTCACAACTTCAATGCGGACTTCCTCCTCTCCTACATCAATTTCCTCCTCAATAGCGTACTCTTCTTGACCAGTAATGACATCACCCTTGACCAAACTATCAATCCTTCACATGCACTCCTCAATGTCCTTTGAGTCCTTTTCTTTCTCATCATTAGAGACGTGCACAATGGGAAGGGATTCCGTCGATCTGTCTCGGTACCCTAAGTCATCTTCCTCAAAGGAGGGTTGATAGTCTCTGATGATCGGTGGGAACACTGGAAATTTTGGGAGTGGGGTTAGGCTTAACTGACTTAATGTGGCTACAATAGAATTGTTATATGCCCTAGTATAAGTGTAGAACAAATTTTGTGATCTGTCAATATCCTCTATTGTAGCGACAAGCCTAATCTACTTATTGCTAATGAAATTGGCCAACTTCTCGATATCCTTCATTTTGCATAGCAATGATGTCTTTACAGTCAGGTTTGTTCCCTTTCTTTCTGCTTTGGTTTTGCCCTTCCTTGTCTTGCTGACCTCTACCTCCTTCATTGTCAGTGTATCTTTTCCATGAGTCATTCTTTCAATAGAGGCTTCATTGATTGGGCCCTTATTCTCCAGGGTCTCTTTATCATCACGGGGCACGATCCCTTTCTGCTGGAACAATAGCATCACCAACGACGGGAAAACCAAAATTCCAGTTTGCCTTGCGGCGCAGTTAGCAATTTCCTAGTGGAGAATTGCGCCGACATCAATCTTTCTACCCTTAACTATTGAATGTATCAGGCACATTCTATCAAGGTCGACTATGGTGCTGTGAGTAGAGGGCAGTAGCTTGCATTTAACAAAATGAAACCAGATTTTGCTTTGCAGTGTCAAGAAGTGGTGGTGCATCGTATAGTTCTTTTGATGTGAACCCATCCACAATGCTCCTTCGACACATAAATCCTCCACTAATAGGTCCCTTTTGTCGCCTGCGATACCCTCAATAAACTCAGAATGTTCATTGACATCTACTTTAATGTTGTACAACTCATTGATTTTTTTAGCATCCCATAGGATTAAGTCTTCTCGAACAAAGATAGACTCTAACTCATGGTCATAAAGGTTAGCGTAAAACTCACATACCAATGAAGGAGAATAGCTTCTAGGATGAGTGGAAAAAATCTCCCACTTTAGCTTAGTGATGGTTTTGTAGATTTGCTTGCCAAATATTGCTGTTGCAAAAGGAGAATTCCCTGTTTTGGGTGGAAGTTTCGCTTTAAAACTATGCCTTGGAACCAGTCCTTGGCCGCTCTCGTTAAAAAGATCATCGGCTCCTTTTTCTCCGTTGGCATGGAGTACTCTGATTCATGAACTACAGTTGCAGAAGACAAGTGTTCTTCAACAAATTTGGTGGCTTTCTTGACTGATCGTCTCATTCTTGCCATATTTTGTATATTTTGTGGAGTGAAGATGGTTTAAAGTTGTGAAGGTACGAGTTTGGAGAAGAGAAAGTGAATAATATGGCTGTTTTGTATGTGTCACAATCGGCACAGTGAAGGGGGGTTTATAGCGAGTGAAAGAAGAAGATGGAAAGGCATGATTTTTGTGAAGGGATATAAAGCTGGCAGGAATAATTATGTCAAATGAGAATCGTGCCCGCTCAGACAGATTAGATGGCTAGGTGACTTTTGATCAAATGGTGGGATCTAAAATTTCTGATCTGCCATCATTCTTGATGAGTCATAAGTGACAGTACAGTAGTAAAACTGTATTGACAATAAAGCACAAGTGCGTTGGCAATGGTATCTAATTAGTCTTAAAAAATAAAATAAAATAAAAAATAAAACAAGCTTGAACAAAAACAATAGCATAATGATAAATTAAATTAAAATTTTTCGACCAATTTAATGGTCTTTGCATGCTTTTGATTAATATTCCCAAAACAATGTTTCAATCGCCGGCCATTCACTTTGAACTGGTGTCCATCATGTAAATCTTTGATTGTGACTGCACTATGATGAAATACTTCAACAACTTCAAAAGGTCCAAACCAACGAGAGCACAATTTACACGGGTGCTGTTTTAGTATGCAAAATAACCATTTTTAAAGCAAATCCATGCCAATCGAATATTCATGGTATCCAAAATAGCCCATTCATGCAACAATTTCTCAACAAATCCTTATATTTTTACTATTTTAACAATTTAGTCCCTTATCGACAAATTTATCAAAGATCACTTAACAAAATACATTCACATAACAACTAATAACTCAAATTCATCATTCAACATAAAAAATCAAAAGATTAATCAATGGAAACATTCACAATCTTTAACAGTTTCAAAATCGAAGATACGAGCTAGCTGGACCAATTTAGCTTTGAACATGCCGAAATGTCTAGGTCTAAAATGACTCCCTTTTCTTCTTTTACAATCGGTGAAAAAGATAAAATTAAAGATGAACAAACTTTTAGTTTTATTTATTTTAATTTAATTTATCAAATTACCATTTTAACCTTAGCTAATAAATAAATAAAACACCAATTTCATGCCCATAATTGTCCACTAACTTCTTGAATGGTCTAATTACCATTTAAGTATCTTTTCCTTTATTCAATTAACCATTTAACCACTAAAATCAAATAGTGATCAAATTTTACATATTTTACGATTTAGTCCTTTTTAATTCATTAACTAATTACCATTTAAGTATCTTTTCCTTTATTCAATTAACCATTTAACCACTGAAATCAAATAGTGATCAAATTTTACATCTTTTACGATTTAGTCCTTTTAATTCATTAACTATGGAAACGTTAAAAATTTTCAATGAAACTTTAATACCACCTTAATGACACTCCGTAAATATTTATAAAAATATTTACGGCTCATTTTCTAGAAACAAAGTTTCGATACCTCATTTTCTAAAACCACTAGACCTTAGGGTTTTACCATTCAAACTTAATAAATCGCTTAAATAACATAAATTATCAAATCAAAAACCTTTTTAAAATCACATTTGACTCATAAATATTAAATAATAATATTTACGAACTTACTCATCAGATTTGGTGGCCCCAAAACCACTATTTCTAACACCACTATAAAATAGGCTGTTACAACTCTCTCCTCTTGCGAAAATTTCGTCCTCGAAATTTCTCACCTGATAAAAGCCATCAAGTCGAGTCTTTCTTTCACCTTTTCAATCAAAGTCCGTAAATAAATCAATCATAACCCATCTCGATTCAGAACTCATATTAGAACTTAATATTATAACTAAACTTAACTGAACAACTATCATGTTCTTCTATCATAATTTTATCATTAAAAGCACAATAACCGTGAAATTGCCAACAATCACCTGGCAAAACATAACCGAAAGAAAACCCAAATTATCAGATTCTAAGCACATTAGATAGTTTATAGCATTTAGCTAAAGTACAAAATTTTCACAATAGACCCAAATCGATGTTTCTAACACATCTATAACTTTCAACAGGTAAACGTTCCATCTCATGAAAAACTTCCAGCAAAAACTTTTAACACAAGTGTGATAGCTTCAACTATCGAGATGACTTTAACCCATAATAACATTTCCTGATTATAGCTAAACTGATAGATATATTTCTGTATCATGTCTTCTAGTATATGAATTCTTCATTCAAATTGACGGTCTATTTACCTGTGAATCCATAAAATTTATTTCTAAATCGAGAAATAAACTTGAATATAAACAATTTGCCTAACTTTTCAAATGAATAAACTGTTCTAATTAACACATTTGAGTCAATCTAATCAATCGGATAATAACATTTCAAAATAATTATTTCTTCTTGTTGTCGAGATAATCTAGATATACCATCTATCATAATTCCCTCACAATACCAATCAAAGATCTCTACAAACTACATTAACTCAAACGAAACATAACATCCCATTTTAACTCGTTGACATAAATTGAGATTACCTATTGAATGAGAACCAATATACAAGTTTAAGCTCAATCTTTCACTATCTATACTTTTGTCGTTACCTATCCCTTTCATAAAAGCTAGAAATGTGATATATAATGCAACAATTTCAATTAATAATACAGAAACTTTGAACCATACCAAAGCCAAAACCATTAGATAAATTAAAACCATAGCGTTATAATATGATCGATGTTTCAACTGTACAGATTGAACAATACCCCAACCATCAATAGGGTACTTTGAAATAAAAGAGGAAAATCAAATCTAGTTCTTGTAACAACCTGTGCAATAATACAACCTCTATAAATATGAGATCTATATCACCATGGTCCCATAACCGAACCAGGAATAATAACTGCAATTGATGTAAATACCTTCGGCCAATGAAAATCCTTTACAGATGAACCATGTTTGATAAAATAGACCATAAAAACAAGAAGAAAATCAATATAATAAAATCCAAGATGTGGAGCTATACTGAATTTCTGAGAATATAACCCATATTGAATGATAAAGATATCAATGATACCCTAGAGAAAATCCAGAAATTGAACATCGCTCGTATGCACTAGAACCAGTTGTGACAGAGACAACATAAATTGGATAAATATAATTCAGAGCATCAACTAGTAGAAGAAATAAAATAACATCATACAAGTCTATCATTAAATCTTCTACTGAACATAATAGAATAGAATGCCAAGGAAAAATATAGTAATGCTGATCATAATCAACCAGACTAACAATACATCTGTCTAACGTTATGATTAGCTAGCATTTCTATATGATGAGAATCACATCTGAAAATAAACAATTGTATATACCTTTGTGGACATAAGAACATATAGAATACCTAGAATAGATCGTCGTAAGATACTTGACTATAACCGCTGCATTCAGACATCTTTGAAGTTCAAACACTATTCCACTGCATACTACAGTCATCAATAATCCCATATTATCCCGTTTCACTAAAGAGATCAATTCAGAAAAAATTCCGGTTAATTCGTTCTTTAGATACCATACCTGAATAAGTTGATTACTCATGATTAACCTCTTCTTTAACAGTGACATTGTGTACCCCGAATGATCTTCCGAAAAATCTAATATCTCTTCTAGAACCATCTTTACTTGCTAACCAATTCTCGGCTTTGACCACATTATTACTATTTCAATCGCTGAATTCTATAGCTTCTCTTTTGCAGACTTAATCAACATAAATAATGTGTAATCCGTTGTATAAGATTTTGAGGGTGAGGGGGTGGAGATCGTAAAGCCTCTAAATTTAATTCTCATATATATATACACATAAATAACATTCATCATTAACATAATATTAGTACAATATATATTGCATATTATTATATATTATTGTTTATCATTATATTAGTTGAATTATGCTCTAAGTCCCTATACTTTTCTTACATTTGAAAGTTAGCATTTCTGATGTATTATGTAATGATATATCATATCAAATAATATATTATTAATTTATATATATGCATTAATGATTAAACATTAAAATACCATGTAATACTATATATTTTGTTGTAATGTATATTATAAAAATTATATGTAGTAGTAGTACATTATATATTACTTATTTTTATATATTAATTTTATTATTGTACTAGTTGAAATATGCTTTAAGTCCTTATATTTTTCGTACATTTGAAAGTTAATCCTCCTACTATATTATATAATGCTATACCATATCATATAATATATTAATAGTTTATATATATGCATCAATGATTAAAAATTATAATAACATGTAATACTATATATTTTGTTATAATTTATATTGTAATAAAAATTATATAGATTATATTTTTAGTAATAATTATATATTATTTTATTTTATTTATTAGTAATAGTTATATATTATATTAAAGTATAGTATTACTATATATTATATTATCATTGAAGTTTAATTTTATAGATATTAATAGATTTTAATTTTATATATTTATTATACATATATAATTATAGTATTAAAAATATTTTATATTAAATTAATATTTTTAAAATATTATTTCACTTTATAATTTAACATAAAAAACTATTATTATTTACTTTTCCTTTTAATAAAATTTTAATGTAAATATGCAATACTTATGAATACATTTAAAAAAATAAAGAATTATTATTTATTTATATTTTACTTTCATTTTAAGTAATATAATCAAATTATATGAATTATTAATGTCTATTACGGTAGTTCAATTATAAATTTTGGCTTTTTCGTGTTTTGGATCAAATTTATCTCATGCTTAGACCAGATCAATTTCTGGCTTGAATTTGTTACGGGCTTAGGCTTTCTTAGCTGTAGGTTCTGTCGGGCTCAGATTTTCCCAAGCTTGGATCTATTATGGGCTCAAACTTTCACAAACTTGAATTGTTAAAGGGTCGGATCAACATGCGCGGGCTTTCGAGCTCAGGCTTATTTTGCCCGCTCTACTATGGCAAGAGACGACACAAAAAATGTATTTCACATGTTGCCCATGCTATATGATTTGTTCATAGACCTCATGTAAGATCCAAAAAGGCGGAGGTTAGTAGAATCGGGTTTGTGAATCAAGAGAGAGTGGTCATGCCTTAATTTTTGAGATTAACTATGCATTTTTAGGAAATAAATGAGGTATTGGTTTCTTGGTTAAGTGTTAGTGAAATGTTCCTTGAAACCTAATTTCAAATCCCTTCTCTCTCACCATTTTTATTATTTTGCAAATTTTTCCTTAAACCCTAGTTTTTGACATGTCTTATTTTTTAAAATAAATATTTCAAAATTATATCAAGAACGAGTTATTGGTTTGATGGTTAAACATTAGTGAATTTATCACGAACTTTTATTCTTACCTTTATGAGTTTTGACTCATTATAAGCAACTATTTACTTACATACCTAAGTATCGCTTTCGGCATTACCGAAACTAACTCGGTTGGAAGACATTGCTATCTAAAAGAGAAACAAATCTCATCAGAGTCAGGAGACATCACATTATCACATGTTATATAATGGCATGTATTTCTAGACTTCATACATGTTATGTTCAGTCCGAGAACTGACTAAACCGTAGCTCTAATACCAGTAAATGTAACACCCTTAACTTGTATCCATCGCCAGAATAGGGTAACAAAGCATTATTGTAAAAAAGTAACTCAATTCATTCATTTCCAACACTTCATAATCATTACAAAATCCAATCAAGCACATGCATAACATCCTAATTTGAGCCCTCAAGGCCTTAGAAACACTTCAGAAATGATTCAGGACTAATCGGAAACATTTAAAACTCACGTAAAAAATAAAAAAATTTACCCTATAGGGGTCACACGGCAGTGTGGCCAAGCCGTGTGACTCACACGGTTGAGACACATGCCAATGTCTTAGGCCGTGTAGGCATTTGAAGTAGGGACACACGGCTGTATCCCAGCTCGTGCCCGTGCCCGTGTAACTCTCTAATTTGGTCCACACAGCCAAGCCACACGCTGTGTGCCAGGCCCTATAACTTTCAAAATGTAACCATTAAAACCTACAGACACGGCCGTGTGTCACACACGACTGAGACAATGCCCGTGTCTGAGGCTGTTTGGACAAGAAATAGGCCATTTTCAAGTCATTTCTCTCACCCATTTCAAGCTCACACCTACAAAACATTTGCACATACAATCAAGCTTTCAAACCTACCTAAAATATGCATAATAAGACAAATTCAATAGGTTATTTATCCATACAACCAATACGCCAAAAGGCACCTCAAACATATTCATCAAATCCACCTAAACATGTGTACATTTACCATTTATCAACTATTTTCGTTTCCATGTCGAAACATATCACAACTGATGCATTCCAACCATACCATATTAGATTCATGCCATACCAAAATGACCTTACCATTTGGACCATTCCTCTCATGCATCATAACCACCTAAATGACACAAACTGACCACTTCAAAATAGCACCAAACAACTGAAATTTATACATACCAAAATAATGTTCAAATGGTCATAATTCAAAAAAACATACACAACCACCTATTTTCATACTAAACCATAGCTCAATTGACCATATGTGAACCACCAAGCATTAAAATGACAAGAATTCATCTGTCTTAAAACCACTTATATACATGCCAACATGACTACTAGCTCAACAACCAAAATGACATATAAATGCTAAACTCATCAATTGAACATAAACATATTCCACCTATACATGCCATTATAACCACTTTTCTGGTAAGATTTTCGAGGACGAAATTTCTTTAAGGGGAGAGTTGTAACAACCCGTTTTGAGTTAAATCAGAACAGTGGTTTTGGGACCACAAATACAATGTGCAAATATTTATTTTATTATTATTTTAATGTCTACGGTATGTTAGAAGGGTCATATAAAAAATTTGTTAAGAAATTTTGTTGTTTTCATGCTTAATTAAGTAAAAAGGATTAAGTCATAAAAAGTGAAAAAGTAAAGTTCTAGAAGCTACAGGTTTCAAATAGCTATGAGACTTTATTATAAGAGGGCTTAGATGGTAAATAGACCATTTATGTGGATAGTGGACATCCATGACATGGTTTTATGGAAATTTTAATAAGACATTAAGGTTAATTTTGTAATTAAGTAAAATAAGTTAAGTTAATATTAGTAAAAGATGAAATAAAACATTATCTTCTTCATTCTAAACCCTAACCGACCACCATTTCTAAAATAAGGAGAAAGTTCTGGCCAAGCAAAATTACCTTGCATGTAAGTGATTTTGTCTCGTTTTTAATGATTTTTATATTTTTGAAGTAATTGTAGCTTAATCTATTTAGCCCAAGGACTAATTTGCAAAAAAATTAAAGGATTAGGGCTTTGCCATGAATATGTTTGAATAGTTTTGAAGTTTTAAAAAATATTATGAGTCCTTGTTAATAAATAAACAACTTTTGTAAAGTGATTTTTGATGAATTTATCATTTAAGGACTTATTTGTAATAGTAAAATATCATGCTAAAATTTTGAATTGATAATTATTGTGGTTTGATATGAGTCCCTATGTAAATCAGCTAGTATGGTATAT
The DNA here is from genome assembly GCF_007990345.1 of Gossypium hirsutum. Classification (NCBI taxonomy): domain Eukaryota; kingdom Viridiplantae; phylum Streptophyta; class Magnoliopsida; order Malvales; family Malvaceae; genus Gossypium; species Gossypium hirsutum. Next base: position 27,609,929 of record NC_053439.1, read on the forward strand.
GGATGAAATTGCATAAATTTCCATTTACGAGTTTAAGGACTAAATTGTAAAAAAGTTAAAACATTAGGGGAAAATTGTAATTATGTATAAATATGGATTATGGATTGAATTGAATGTTTAAGATTTATTGAAAAACTTAATTGAATATAATTATTTATTTAGATCAAGATAAATCTCAACCAGATTAAACCAAGGAAAGGCAAAAATCATAGATTAGCTCGATCATAATCTTACGCTCTAGTTGTCAATGTAAGTTCATAGTATTTCTATAAGTATTTGAATTTCTACTTGTTTGTTACAGTATAGTTATTTAATTACTGCTTACACTTAATTATACCCCTAAATTACACTTACATGCCCCTGTTTGTACTTCGATACCCTTGAATTATAGTTATGTGCTCCTGTTTATACTTCAATACTTATGAACTGCACTTACGTGCCCTTGTTGCACTTTAGTACCCCTGAATTGCACTTATGTACCCCTATTGTACTTTGATACCCCTGAATTGCTCTTACGTGCCACTGTTTGTACTTTGGTAACCCTGAATTGCACATACGTGCCCCTATTTACACTCCGATAACCTCAAATCGAGTAAAATAATTCATTTTTTGTTAAGTTAAAATATTTATTATGTTCTTACTAAGCTCTATAAGCTTATACATTTTTGTGTATTGTTTTGTAGATCGTTACCGCTGACTTTTGGACAGATTAAATCTTCATATCACACTATCCACCGATGTTGGTAGTTGTTGTACTCCTTAGGGTTGTGGCATGTATATGTGGATATACAGGTTATTATGGTATCTTTTGGATAAAATACTAAACTAAGTTGTTATGCACTTTACTAAGGCTGTAAATATGTATCTTTTTGGTACAATTAAAATGGTATGAAAGAATACACTTGTGGTTTGTTTTGGCTTGTTGGTGAATTAAGTTGCTATGATAGAAATGATCTTAATTGTTGTATGTCTTAAGATGATATGGAACTACATGTGTATGTTGGAAGTAAGGTTAATTATGCATATGTTTTGGTAATTTTGTTTGATTTTATTGAGGTGCCTTATAAGGAATATTTTTGAATGGATTTTGGATCTTTTGAATTGGTTAAATTAAGCATGTTTTGGTAGGTTTTTCGTGCATTTATAATATGTGTATATGGCTTGTAGGTACTCGTTGGGATGGGGGAAAGAAATAGCTTGATTTTCGCCAATTTCTTAACCACGGGCATGCGACACGACCGTGTATCCCCTGTAGGCTTTAAAGGTTGCAAGTCAAGCAGTTACACAGCCTAGCACACAGGTGTGTGAGGCCATTTTGAGAGTTACACGGCCTGGCACACGGGCATATGGCTTGGCTGTGTGACCCAAGTCAGAGAGTTACATGGGCATAGGCACGGGCTAGGACACAACCATGTGTCCCATTTTGGAAGTTACACAGCCTGTGGTACGGGTGTGTGTCTCAGCCGTGTGAGTCACATGGCTTTGCCACATGGTCGTGTGATCCTTACAACTTGAATTTTTCTAAATTTTTCCTTAATGTTTCATCTGTTTCTGATTTAGTCCGAATCGTTTCTAAAGTGTTTCTAAGGCCCTGAGCACTCAAACAAGGGACAATATGCATGTGTTTGAATGGATTATGCTACGATTTGTGAAATTCTAGAAAATGAATAATTTTACGTTGCATTTTTACTGTAATACTTTGTAACCCTATTCTGGAGACGAATACGGGTTAGGGGTGTTACATGATAGATCTCCGATGAGCTTCCAAATCGATCGAGCTTTCGATTATCTATAAAACATGGGAAAGAAAACTTCGTAAGCATAAAATGCTTAGTAAATTCGTAAAACATGAACATAACTTACCATTTCAATGCATAACCTTAAAATTAAACATGATACAATCCAACCACAAGCTTGGCACAAGCCTAAGCATCATCCACAACACATGTTAGTGCATCATATCACAATTCACTTGAATTAACGTAAGGTAAGTCATTATACATGAACAACATCACATGAAATCATCATTTTCATGAACATAAATATAATTTCATTAACATTTCCTTTTCAATCCTTTTCATAGAATCATGACATAAGTCATTTGAATACTTATTGTTCCTTTCCTTTTCATGCCCGTTAAACCATTTAGAATAACATCGGATACACGGGAAAGCTCACACAAAGTGTGCTAAACATATAACCTTTCCTTTTCCTTTACATCATTGCTCACTCGAGCTATGAAATGGGTTTGCTCACACAAGCTGATGGTCAAAATGTAAGCTATGCGATGCTGCTCACACAAGCTGTTGAGTATTCGTAAGAAATGTTGGACCTCAGCCATCGGTAGGACATTTAGGACCAGCACCCGAAACATGGTAACCCTAATGACATGTCATTTGTATCCTATATATTCCTAAGGTTCAAACGAGGCTCGATAGTCACCGTAACATCATTAGATTTCCACATTTAATTTCATAGCAAACAATACATGAATATATAATTCAACATAACATTAAAGCATTATATAACCATACGAACTTACCTCGATAAAAAAGATGTAGAAACGAGATCAATTTGAGGCTTTCACTTTTCCCTGATTTAAATTCATTCGAGGTCTATCTCGATATAAATAAATAAATTCAATTAATTTAATACTTCTATTATTTAATTCAGTCCATAATTCAAATTTTTGCAAAATTACCATTTCCCCTCTTATTTTATCTTATTTACAATTTAGTCCTTAAGCTCGTAAATTGAAATTTCAGCAATTTCATCCACATTTCATGCTAGCCAAATGCTCTAGGGGCCTCTAATAATTCATACAAATTAGAATTTCATAAATTTCCCATGGTATTCTACTACTTTTACAAATAAGTCCCTAAATGACAATTTTATAAAAAAATCCCTTTACAAAACTGGTTTATTTAACAACAAAGATTCATTTTCTTCCATTAAACTTCAAAAATCATGCAAACATGTTCATGGAAAAACCCTAAATCTTTAACATTTTTGCAAATTAGTCCCTGGGCTAGCTAGATTAAGCTGTAATGATCCTGAAAACATAAAAAGCATTATAAACGGGACAAAAAAACACTTACATGCACTAGATGAACTTGGTCGAATGAAAAACCCTAACCATGGCTATTTTCTCCTAAAAAATCTGGTGGAGAAGATGAACTAAAAGATGATACCTTTGTTTTGTTTATTTGGTTTTATGTTGATTTTGCAAATTACAAAATTAATCTTGGTTGTAAACCTTAAAATCACTTAATATGTGTTCATCTTTGTCCACTAAAAAAATAATGGTCTAATTACCCTATAAATCCTCTTACAATTAAATTTCATAGCCAATAGATACCTTTAACTAAAAGAACTCTACTTTTGCACCTATTTCAATTTAGTCATTTTTATTTAATTAAGCATGCAAACATCAAAATTTCTTAACAAAATTTTTATACGACTCTACTAACATATCGTAGACATTAAAATAATAATTTACTTAACATATTTTTTGTCCCGAAACCATTGTTCCGATTTCACTAAAAATGGGTTGTTACAACTCTCCCACTATAGGAATTTTCGTCCCCAAAAATCTTACCAGAAAAGAGGTTTGGGTATTGCACTTTCATAGCTTCTTCCAGTTCCCTGGTAGCTTCTTCTATTTCGTAATGTTTCCAAAGAACTTTTACTAAAGCTATACTTTTATTTCTCAATTCTTTAAACTCTGGAGCTAGGAATCTGATCAGTTCTTCTCCGTACGTCAAATCTAGTTGAATCTCAACATCGACCGATGAAATCACTTATGAAGGATATGATTGATACCATCGTAACATAGATACGTGGAATACATTGTGAATCTTTTCTAACTCTGACAGTAATGCTAATTTGTAAGCTATTGGCCCGGTTCTCTTAATGATTTTATACGGCCCAATAAACCTCGGACTAAGCTTTCCTTTCCAACCAAAACAAAGAACTTTCTTCCAAGGCGATACTTTCAAAAAGACTTCGTCCCCGACTTGAAATTGGATGTCTTTTCTTTTTAAATCTGCATAGGATTTCTGTCAATCTGAAGCTGCTTTCAAACTGTCCCGTATCACTTTAACCTTTTCTTTGGTTTCTCGAATCAAATCAACCCCGAAAAGTTTTTTCTCATTGAGCTCAGTCTAGTATAACAGAGTTCAACACTTTCGACCATACAAAGCCTCATATGGTGCCATTTTAATGCTCGATTGATAACTGTTGTTGTAAGCAAATTCAACTAGCGATAGAAATCTCTACTAGTTACCTTCAAACTCCAGAACACAGCATTGAAGCATATCCTCGAGTATTTGAATCACTTATTTAGATTGACCGTCGATCTGACGATGAAATGCGGTACTGAAATGCAGTCGAGTACCTAGAGCTTCATGTAACTCGCTCTAAAATAATAGAAATCGGCACACCGTGCAATCTAACGATCTTAGCCATATAAAAATTTGCTAATCTCTTGAATGAATAATCCATACTGGAATGAAATGAACGGACTTCGTCAAACAATCAATAATAATCTATTGAACATCTTTCTTTCTCGGTGACAAAGGCAATCCTGATACGAAATCCATCGTGACACGTTCCTATTTCCATTCTTGAATCATCACTAGTTGTAACAAGCCTGAAGGTACCTGATGCTTAGCTTCAACTTGCTGACAAAGTATACATCTTGATACAAACTCAAAAATCTCTCATTTCATACCTAGCCACCAGTACATCTGTTCTAAGTCACCATACATTTTATTACTACCAGGGTGAATAGACAAGCGACTACTGTAAGATTTTCTTAACAAGATCGAAATTTCTCAAAGCACAAATTCTACCTTTGAAATACAGACTATCATCAGAACAACTTGAAAATCTAAATCAAATGTCACCTCAATTTATTTCCATTTAGCTATCAACACATCATCACATTTCTAAGCTTCATAAATTTGTTGTGAAAACATTGGTCTATCTTTCAACTCAGCTAAAATTGAACCATCATCAATCAACGTCAACCGCGTGTTGAAACCTCACAAGGAAAACAAAGACTTTCTACTCAAAGCATCAACAACAACATTAACCTTTCCCGGATGATAATAAATAATCAAGTCATAGTCTTTCAATAAATCAAGCCATCTGCGCTGTCTCAAATTCAAATATTTCTGTGACATAAAATACTTCATACTCTTATGATCCATGAATATATGACATTTTTCTCCATACAAATGGTGTCACAAAATCTTCAAAGCAAAGAAAATAATTGCAAGCACTAAATCATGTGTCAGATAATTCTTTTCGTGTGGTTTCAACAATCTAGAAGCATATGCTATCACTTTGCCTTCTTGCATCAAAACACAAACCAAACCATTTAGTAAAGCATCACTATAAATCACAAATTCTTTACTAGACTCTGGCTGAACTAATGCAGGTGCCTCGGTTAACAATGCTTTTAACTAATTGAAACGTTACTACCATTTCTTAGGCCATTCGAATTTAACATCTTTTTGCAACAATCTCATAGGTTTCCAATCTACTATAATATTGGGCTAAACCAAAAAAATTTTTGACCCCATATACATTTCTTGGAGGTTTCCTATCTACCACAGCTGAAATTTTACTTGAATCAACTCTAATGCCATCAGTCAATACAACATAGCCAAGAAACACGGCCGTATGTCCCCTGTAACTTTCAAACGATTGCAAGTTAGGCTATTACACGGCCTGACACACAAGCGTATGAGGTTATTTCCATGGGTACACGGCCTACCACACGGGTGTGTGGTTTGGCCGTGTGACCCAAGTCAGTAAGTTACACGGGCACAAACACGAGCTGGGACATGGCCATGTGTCCCTATTCTGAATGGCCACATGGCCTGGTCACACGGCCATGTGACCCCTATAGTGTTGAAAATTTTTAATGTTTTTTAAAAAATTCTTTGAGTTTCTGATTTAGTCCCGACGTGTTTCTACTGTGTATTTAGGGCCTTGAGGGCTAGTATGAGGGACGATATTTATGAATTGGTTTGATTTTAATGTGAATATTGACATGATTTGAAATGTTTGAAATTTATGTTCGTTTAATTTAAAAATTCTGGTAAAGCTCTGTAACCCTATTTTGGCGACGGTTACGGGTTAGGGTTGTTACATTTATTGGTATCAGAGCTACGGTTTAGGTGATTCTTTGACTGACCATAGCATATGTGAGTCTAGCTATACATGCCATTATATAACCTGTGATAGTCAGATAACTCCTAGCTGTTTTAAAACATGTTTTCATATAGTAATGACATCCAACCGAGCTGACTTCAATGAAGTAGAGAGTAACGCTCAATCCTCTGTTCATGGAGTAGCATCGAGCAGTACAAGACCTGTATCTGAGGGCGGAAAGGAGAGGCTAAGGAAGCTTTCTTCCAAATGATGAGTGAATGGTTCACTGAGTTTATACGGACAAACCCAATTGCTCAACAACCTCCACCCCTCCTGGTCCCCAACCAGTTCCCGTTATATCTCAAGGTTTAGAGCCTATACGAGTTAGTAAGCCACCTGTTGATAATATTCATAAATACGAGGCTGAAGAATTCCAAGCTATTGCTGAAGATGATTCTGAGAGAGCAGAATTTCAGTTAGAGAATACAATCAGGGCTAAATGTGTTAAATGTGTGGTATTCTTGTTGAAAGATTCGGGTTTTTAATGGTTGAATACGTTGATTTCTATTATGCCAAGAGAGCGGATCACCTGGGGTTGAATACATTGATTTTTATTGTGCCAAGAGAGCGGATCACCTGGGAATTCTTTCAAACTAAGTTATGAAAGAAGTGCATTAGTTAAAGGTTTCTGGATCAGAAACATAAAAAAATTCTCGAGCTTAATAGGGTCGTATGTTTGTAACAGAGTACGAGTAGAAATTTGTCAGGCTGAGTAAATATGCTTGGAAATGTATTTCGACTGAAATTGCTATGTGTAAAAGATTTGATACTGATGTTACTGCTTTGATTGATCCGAGATCAACCCATTCTTATGTATGCATGAGTTTAGTATCTAGTAAGAATTTACCTGTTGAGTCCACTGAATTTGTGGTTAAAGTATCGAACCCCCTAGGTTAAAGACTACAAGAATTGTCCTTTGATGACGCAAGGTTATAGTTTTTTGGCTGATTTGATGCTATTATCGTTTGATGAATTTGAAGTGATCTTGGGCATGGATTGGCTAACTCTGCACGACACTCTTATAAACTATAGACGAAAGCTTATTGTATTGAAATGTCAAAATGGTGAGATGCTTCATAATGAATTAGATAGTCGAGTGGGTTTCCTATTATTATATCAGCTATGTTAGTACAGAAATATGTGAAAAAAGGTTGTAGTGCCTACCTTGCTTATGTATTGGATACTAAAGTGTCTGGAGCGAATCTTGAGTCAGTGCTAGTGATTTGCGAGTATCCTAATGTGTTTCTAGAGGAATTACCTGGATTATCGCCGATCAGAGAGGTTGAGTTTGCTATTGAACTGGTACCGAAAACATCATCGATATCAATAGCACATTATAGAATGGCTCCTACTAAGTTAAAGGAGTTGAAAGCACAGCTACAAGAGTTGATAGATAGGGGTTTTGCTCGACCTAGTTTTTCACCTTGGGGTACACCGGTTCTGTTTGTTAAGAAAAAAGACAGATCAATGTGATTGTATATTGAGTATCGTCAACTTAACAAGGTTGCAATCAAGATTAAATATCCACACCTCAAATTGACGATCTGTTCGATCACTTGAAAGGTGCCATAGTATTCTTAAAGATTGATCTTCGTTCTGGCTACTGTCAGTTACGAGTAAAAGATTAAGATGTGCCAAAAACTGCATTCAGAACTAGGTATGGACACTATGAATTTCTTGTGATGCCTTTTGGTTTAATTATGCACCTGCAGTAATTATGGATTTGACGAACAGAATCTTTAGACAATATTTAGACAGATTTGTTGTGGTTTTTATTGACGACATTCTGGTATATTCTAGAGACGAGTCTGAACATGCTGAACATTTGAGAATTGTGTTCCAAACCCTGCAAGATAAACAACTTTTTGCTAAATTTAGAAAATGTGAGTTTTGGCTTCGAGAAATCATTTTTCTGGGATATATAGTATCAACTGAAGGCATCAGAGTTGATCCGAGAAAAAATTTAGTAGTTGTTGACTAGAAAGCACCGAAAAATTTATATGAAGTTAGAAGTTTTCTAGGATTAGCTGGTTATTAAAGAAGATTCATCAAAGGGTTCTCGATGATAGCTACACCAATGACTCAACTAGTTCAGAAAGATGTGAAATTTAAATGGTCCGAGAAATGTCAACAAAATTCAATCAGTTGAAAGCACTATTGACCGAGGCACCAGTTCTGGTTCAACCTGAATAGGGTAAAGAATTTGTGATTTTTAGCGATGCATCTTTAAATAGTTTAAACTGTGTTTTGATGCTGGAAGTCAAAGTTATGGCTTATACTTCCAGGCAGTTAAAGCCACAGGAAAAGAATTATTTGACACATGACTTGGAGTTGGCAGCTATTATGCTTACATTGAAAATTTGGCGACACCGCTTGTTCGGAAAAAAATGTCATATATTTATCGATCATAAGAGTTTAAAGTATCTAATGTTGTAGAAATATTTGAATTTGAGATAGCATATATGGCTCGAACTGTTAAGAGATTATGAGTTGATCGTTGATTATCATTGGGAAAAGCGAACATAGCTGCTGATGATTTTAGCAGAAAATCTTAATTCACTCTACAAGCGATGAATACGCGACTGACACTAAATAACGATGGTTTGATCTTAGCCGAGTTAAAAGTTAAACCGATTTTTTTATAGTAGATTTGTAAAGCTTAGAAATGTGATAAAGAGTTGCTAGCTAAACGGGCACAATGTGAGTAAACTTCTGATCCAAAATTTTACATAGGACTCGATGATTGCTCATTGTTCAAAGGTAGAATTTGTGTACTGAAGAATCCAGAGCTCATTCAAAAAATCTTACAGAAAGGCTCATAATGGTAGCTTGTCTTTTCATCCGGGAAGTAATAAGATGTATAGTGATTTAAAAAATATGTACTAGTGGTCGGGAATGAAACACAAGATTTCTGACTTTGTATCTAGATGCTTAGTATGTCAGCAAGTTAAAGATGCGCATCAGGAACCTTCTGGATTATTACAGCCAGTGATGATACCCGAGTGGAAATGGGATCGAGTTACTATGGACTTTGTATCGAGTTTACCCCTATCACTGAGAAAGAAAGATGCCATTTGGGTTATCATTGGTCATTTGATGAAGTTTGCACATTTTATTTCAGTACGTAAAGATTTCTCCCTTGACAGATTAGGTGAGTTATATGTTTCTAAGATTGTCAGATTACACGGGGTACTAGTTTCCATCATCTCAGATAGAGATCCGCAGTTTACATCACGATTCTAGAGAAAGTTATAGGAAGTTCTAGGTAAGTGGTTTCATTTTAGCACTGCATTTCACCCTTAGACTGATGGTCAACCCGAGCAAATAATTTAGATTCTTGAGGGTATGCTTCGTTGCTGTGTTTTAGAGTTCGTAGGTAACTGGGAGAAATATTTACCATTGGTTGAATTCGCATAAAACAATAGTTTTCAGTCGAGCATAAAGATGGCACCGTATAAAGCTTTGTATGGTCGTAAATGTCGAACCCCATTATACTGGGCCAAGCTCAGTGAGGGAAAGATACACGGAGTTGATTTGATTCGTGAGACTGAAGAAAAGGTAAAAGTGATTCGAGAAAGTTTGAAAGTAGCTTGAGATTGACTAAAATCATATGCAGATCTTAAACGTAAAGACATAGAATTTTGAGTTGGCGATAGAGTGTTTCTAAAAGTATTGCCCTGGAGGAAAGTTCCTCGGTTTGGTCACAAAGAGGAGCTAAGTCTGCAGTTTATCGGGCCGTATAAGATTACTGAAAGAATTGGAACTGTTGCGTATCGATTAGATTTACTGTCAAAATTAGAAAAGATTTATAATGTCTTTCACATGTCTATGTTACGATGGTATCGATCTGACGCTTCACATGTTATCTCCCCGACGAATGTTCAAATTTAACCTGATATGTCGTACATTGAGAATCCAATTAGAATTTTGGCACGAGAGTTGAAAGAATTGAGAAATAAGAACATAGCTTTAATAAGGGTTCTCTAGAAATGGCACAGAATAGAGGAAGCCACCTAGGAATGTGAGGAAGCTATGAAAAAGCAATATCTGAACCTCTTTTTTGGTAAGATTTTGGGGGACGAAAATTCCATTAAGGGGGAGAGTTGTAATAGCTCATTTTTAGTGAAATCTGAATAATGGTTTTAGGACCACAAATCTAAAGTCAAAAAATTTATTTTATTATTATTTTATTTCCTATAGCATGATTATAGTACCGTATAAAAATTTTGTTAAGAAATTTTATTGTCTACATTGTCAATTTGATAAAAAGGACTAAATCGCGTAAAGTGCAAAAGTTGAGTTCTAATAGCTAAAGGTATTAAATAGCTATAGAACCTTAAAGTAAGAGTCCTTATATGGTAATTAGACCATTTATATGTTAGTGGATAAGCATGGCTTGGAATTTGTTTAAATTTGATTAATTTTTAAGGTTAATTAAGTAAATAGGTAAATAATGATGAAAACTAATGAATTAAAATATGCTATCGTCTTTCTTCATCACATTCAACCTAAAGTTAGGGATTTGGAAGCCATTTTTGTACTTAGCATTTAGTAAACTCGTGTGACTAGGCCTATTTTCACAACTCGTCTGAACATACCGATTTACAGCTCATGTAAGCATACCGATTCACAGCTCGTGTAAGCATACATGTACAGGATTTGATGGATTACAATTATATGAGTTAGCACACTATGTGTGAGTTATCTCGGGTACCCAATGATATTCTAAATGGTTCAACGGGTAATATTCTGATACGAAATGGTAAGAGTTTAGTACCAATTATTACAGGGATACATATGAATTACATGGAAATGTTGTTACAAGGTATATGGAAAATTGAATTGGATGATATATGCATATGAAACTTAATCAATTGTTGTGCTCGTCCATGATTTTTGGTTTATATATGTATTTACATGGCTAACATGGTTGTGTATATGTGCTTAGGCATTTGGCCAAATTATGTTGGGATATGCTATGCTTACTTACCTATTATGTGAATAAATGGTAAGTTTTATTCTATGTTATACGAACTTACTAAGAATAAATGCTTACTCTGTGTTATTTTTCATGTTTTATAGTGAATAAGAAGCTCGTTCAGGTTGGAAGCTTGTCGGAGCTATATCACACTATCCATCGACTCTTTTGGCACTTTCGGATGTTTAATTTTTCTTATAATGGCATGTATAGGTATTTTGGCTAATGTTAGCCATATGTTTTGGTTGTTTGGTTGTTGTTTTGGCCATTTGACTTGGCTTGTGTTTTGGCATTTTGTTGGTGAAATGACATATTTTGGTATGTACATAAGAAACCTTAATATGGTTAATGTTTGGCTTGATGTGTTTGAATTATGGAAGATGAAATTATAGTTTGAATATGTATATTATATATGGATTGTAACTTGTTGGAAATGTGTTGAATTGGTACTTTCTTGTGAATGATATATGTGGTTATTTGATACTATTATAGATTAGAATTTTGGCACCATTTGGTAAGTTTTTGGTTAGTAAATTCAATTGTATGTTTTAATGCAAATGTGCCTAAAATTTAGTTGAGTATTTTGGTCAAATAGAGTACATGGTTATACATGTTTACATGTTTTCACTTAAGGTGCCTAAGGGCATATTGGTTGTATATGATTATTCCATATGTATGAAGCTAGAATATGCATGATTCTGGTGCATTGTTGTGGCTTGTATATATGTGCATTTTTTGTTTTAGGTGCATGCCTTTTTGGGTGAGAAAAAGGGATTGTAAAATGGCCTACTTCCATCCACACGAGCAGAGACACGGGCATGTGCCTTAGCCGTGTGTGTTACATGACGTAACACACGGCCTGGCACGCGAGGATGTGAGGTTATTTCGAAGGGTACATGGCCTGGCACACGGGCGTGGCCATGTGACCCAAGTCAGTGAGTTACATGGGCTAGGACACGGCCATGTGCCCCTATTTCAAATGCCCACACGACCTGAGACACGGGCGTGTCTCTTGGCCGTGTGAGTCACACGTCCTAGTCACATGGCCATGTGACCTCTGTAGTGTTGAAAATTTTCAATATTTTCTAAAAAAATCTTTGAGTTTCTAATTTAGTCCTGATATGTTTCTAATTCATTTTTAGGGCCTCGAGGGCTCATATGAGGGACGATATGTGTGAATTAGATTGATTTTAATATGAATATTGATATGATTTGAAATGATTGACATTTATGTTCGTTTGATTTGAAATCTCTGGTAAGCTCCGTAACCTTGTTTTGGTGACAATTATGGGTTAGGTCTGTTACATTTATTGGTATCGGAGCTACGGTTTCGTCGATTCTCGGATTGAACGTAGTGTATGTGAGTTTAGCTATACATGCCATTATATAACCTGTGATAGTGTGATAACTACTGACCCCTTTAAAACAGGTTTTCATATAGTAATGATATGCAACTGAGCTAACTTCGATGAAGGAGAGAGAGTAATGCTCAAGCCTCCGTTCAAGGATTAGCATCGAGCGATACAAGGCCCATATTTGAGGCTAGTGAGGAGAGGCTAAGGAAGCCTTCTTCCAGATGATGAGTGAATGGTTCACCGAGTTTGTACAGACAAACCCAACTTCTCAAAAACCTCCACCCTATCTTGCTCCCCAATCGGTTCCCGTTATTCCTCAAGGTTTGCAACCTATACGAGTTGGTATTTACATAAGTAGCTTTAATATGGTTAATGTTTAGCGTGATGTGTTTGAATTATGGAAGATGAAATTATTGTTTGAATAGGCATATTTTATATGGCTTGTAACTTGTTGTAAATTTGTTGAATTGGTAATTTTTGTGAATGATATATGTGGTTATTTAATACTAGTAATAGAATTGCATTTTGGCACTATTTGGTAAGTTTTTGGTTAGTAAATTCAACGGTATGTTTTAATGGAAATATGCATAAAAGTTAGTTGAGTATTTTGGTCAAATAGAGTACATGGTTATACATGTTTACATGTTGTCATTTGAGGTACTTAAGGGCATATTGGTTGTATGTGATTATTCCATATGTATGAAGCTAGAATATGCATGATTTTGGTGCCTTGTTATGGCCAATATATATTTGCATTTTTGGTTGTAGGTACATGCCTTGTTGGGTGAGAAAAGTGGCTCGTAAAATGGCCTATTTTCGTCCACATGGGCAGAGACACAAGCATGTGGCTCAACCGTGTGTGCACACGACCAAGCAACATGGTCGTGTGTCCCCTGTAGCTTTCAAAGGGTTGCAAGTCAGACTGTTACATGGCGTAAACACGGCCTAGCACACAGGGTCTAAGGTTATTTTGAAGGGTACACGGCCATGTGACCCCTATAGTTCCAAAATTTTTTTTGAAAAATTATTTGAGTTTCTGATTTAGTCCCGACATGTTTCTAATGAGTATTTAGGGCCTCAAAGGCTCGTATGAGGGATGATATGTATGAGTTGGATTGGTTTTTATATGAATATCTATATGGTTTGAAATGTTTGAAATTCATGTTCGATTGATTTGAAAACTTTGGTAATGCTCCGTAATCCTGTTCCGGCGACGATTACGGGTTAGAGGTGTTATAGGTATGGTTACAATATGGTCAAGTGAGGTTATGCTTTCATATAGAAATGAGCTAGGTAGGTATGAATGAGATATGGTTAATAATGGATAAGTTTAGATATGTTTGATGAACTGTAATTGAGGTGCCATATTGGCATATTGGTGAGATGGATTAATAGCATAGTGAATTGGTTATTTTATGCTTGTTTGGGTATGTTTTGGTGCCTTGGTCATATGTGAAAATTGTGTTTAGGTACTTGCTTGAAGTGGGTGAAGGAAATGGCTTGATTTTGGCCAATTTCTTATTCAAATGGCCTGAGACACGGGCATGTGTCTCAGCCGTGTGAAGCTATTTTGAGTGTTACACTCCGTGTTACCCGACTCAAAGAGTTACACAGGCACAAACAAGGGCTAAGACACAACCGTGTGTCCCCATTTGGATTGTTACACTGCCTGGCCACACGACTATGTTTCCCTATTTCCTCAATGTTTCAAATCTTTTCAATTTAGTCTAGATTCATTTCTAAAGTGTTTCTAAAGTCTCGAGGGCTTGATGAAGGGACGATCTGCATGTATATGAATGGATTAAACTATGTTTATATCAATGTTTGGAAATGCATGTTTTCATGTTATGATTTTACAATAATGCTTTGTAACCCTATTCGGGCGACAGATATAGGTTAGGGGTGTTATAGAAACACAGTCGTGTGACTCAAACATTTGGGACACATTTCTAAGGTCTCGAGGGCTCGATAAAGGGATGATCTGCATGTATATGAATGGATTATGCTTTGTTTATATCAATGTTTGGAAATGTATGTTTTTATGTTACGATTTTACGATAATGCTTCGTAACCCTATTCTGGCGACGGATACAGGTTAGGGGTGTTATAGAAACACGATTGTGTGACTCATATGGTTGAGACACATGCTCGTGTAACAGTCAAAATAGGCAGACACGACCATGTCCTATCCCGTGTTTGTGCTCGTGTAACTCTCTGAGTTGGGTCATACGGCCAAGCCACACGATCATGTGCCAGTGCTGGAATACCGGTACCCCCATGGCGCTGCGAAAATTAATAATAAAAAATAATTCTAGCGATCCAACCCATTGATCCATGTGCGAGGAACAAATCAGGGTGAAATAATGGTTTCAAAATTACTGTAATTTCAATATGAGTAGACAGCGATGCCTCGGCAATGAGAACTCTGATCTACTATCGAACCAAGCTGAAAATTTTTATGATTCCAACCTCTACGTAATCCACCCAGTTTGACAATGAACGGAAGAAAATCTCCAAAACTGTTTGGAGAAAACTTTGCTTGGCGGCTGCTAGACCTCACAAACAAAAATACGTAATCTTTTTAGGGTTTTTTCGTTGGTATATATATATTTTATTCGAACATAATAATCATAATTAAAATAAATAAATATAATAATGTTTTGTTAACCGAAAATTATAACTACATTAATTATAACAAAGATTTCGGTAAACTATATTTATTTACATTTATATATGAACCAAATTCATATATATTAATAGAATTGTGTTCTCATTATGTGTACAACATTCTTGTACATATAATATGTTCGATATTTGATTGCCGAATTAAATTAATTTTATAATTAGTTT
The DNA here is from genome assembly GCF_007990345.1 of Gossypium hirsutum. Taxonomy (NCBI): domain Eukaryota; kingdom Viridiplantae; phylum Streptophyta; class Magnoliopsida; order Malvales; family Malvaceae; genus Gossypium; species Gossypium hirsutum. Next base: position 27,625,334 of record NC_053439.1, read on the forward strand.
AATTCATGTGACAACCAAACACAATACCAACTATGTTTTATTCTGTTCATTTATTCCGTTCATTTCAACCATAGGGTATGACCCTATAGGTTCTTGTAACGTTAGCAGTAATACTAGAACGATTCTAATGTTACAAATAATGAGTAGCATCTAGCAATGCATCATTGCTACCTAAGTTACAAGAAGTCATGATTCGACATAACCTTTTGTGATTAACCTTTCACGCATTAATCCTTAAGTCCTTTTATCTCTGGAATGGACACAAGTCATGGAATAGTCACATTTGCATAGTCCATCCCATGTTCCTTGATATCTTGAGTACACTATGATATACAAATAAGTATGACATCTCATATCAACTTATTTGAGCATGGCCATGCATTTCTAGTCTCACTCAATCAAGTGGCCTAAGATATTACTCCCATTATGTAGGAGGGACTTATCCTATATTGATCAACCATATCCCTCTACATGGATTGTGGTATATCCAACATTAGCCTTTATAGAACAACTAGTTACGGTGTACATTTAACTGTATCAAAATATGCAACTCACGATGTTGGGATAATGATGATCTCAAGTCCGAGGATCATATACATATTAATCACTATGAGTAATGTTGTGACAATTACATAATAATCCAAGAAACATACTAATAGCGGGTTAGCCCAATATGTTGTTCTCTAACACACATATTCATGCATTGATTTTGACACTCCATATCAATGACAACTCTTTATCATCAATCAACTACATGTTAGCCTTAATGCATTATTGTTGTCCTAGCCAACAATAATACTTGACTAAGGACCTTTTAAGAATAATCATATTATTCTCAAGACATTATTATAAAAACAGTTTATTTATACACACAGAAAAGAAACTAAAATAATAGTGGTAATGCCTTCTATTAATAAACATGATAAATCAAGTCTGTTATTACAACCATCTCATGATTGATCTTTAGCCATACTCTTACAGCCAGGTCGTGTAACTCTCGAAATGGCCTCACACACTTGTGTGCCAAGCCGTGTAACTGCTTGACTTGTACGCCTTAAAACCTATAAGGGACACACAGCTGTGTCTCACACACGGCTGAGACACACGTCCATCTCTTAGTGTAACAGCCTGAATTTTGTGCTAGTCGGAATGGTGGTTTTGGGACCACAAATTGACAAGAAAAAAATTATTTTCATTATATTTTTATGGTATACGATTTCAAAAAATGATTTCATGAAAATTTCGTTCGAAAATTTTGACGTTTGGGCGCTCAATATAGTCAAAAGGACTAAATTATAAAAAGTGCAAAAGTTGAGTTCTACATGTTAGAAGTGTCAAATTGTTATGAAATTTTAAATTGGAGGTCCTTCAATGGTAATTAGACCATTGGTTAACTTGTTGGACAAAAATGGACAACAGATAAGTGAAATAGGAAATTTTTAAGTTGGGAGCATTTTGGTCATTTAGTAATTAAAAGAATTAAAAAGGCCAAAATAGCCAAAAATTTGTCCATCTTCTCCATGGTAAATGAAATTCGCAAGGGGGAAGCCATATTTAGGGTTTTCAAGCTTCCAAGCTCCATAGTAAGTGATTCCAAGCCCCGTTTTTAATGTTCTTTACGTTTTTAGGGTCCCGGTAACTTGATTTAGCTTATTCTAGCAATAATTTAATATAGGGTTCATATTTGGAAAAATACTCATAGATTAAATATGTTTCTTTTGATGTTTTATGGTAGAATATGAACCTTGAAATTATGTTAAATAACTTTTGCTAGCCGATTTTAAGTCAAAACGAGTAAATTGACACAATTGGTAAAAATACCTAATGTTCATAAGTGTTAGAGTGAGAATTTGATGTTGCCATAGAAGGGAAAAATAATCAGCATGTCAGAAAACATAAGAAAAATGAATAAAGTTTAATTTCTAAGCCTAAAGACAAAATCGTAATTTTGTGAAACTTTAGGGGCAAAAATGTAATTTTTCCAAAATGTGATTTTTGGACTGGATTGAATAATGTGAGTGTTAAATAAGTTAAATATGTTATTATAAGACAAGAAAGACAAGGAATTGACTTTGATTAGAGAAAAAGAAAAAGAATGAGAAATTTCCCGATTGAACATTCGGAATAAAAAGGGATACGAATGAAGTAACAGAAATGATCACATGTTAGGAATGGACTGTGTGTAGGCCACTATCTGAAAGTGAAAGTGATGGCCACGTGTGTAGTACTATGTGCAGGCTACCACGTGCACCAGAATGATAGGTCGCATGTGTAGTACTATGTGCAGGCTACTATGCGTACCAGATTGCTTTGATCACGTGTGTAGTACTATGTGCAGGCTACTACGTGTATCGAATAGTGATGGTCACATGTGTAGTACTATGTGTAGGCTACTATGTGAACCGGTATCATTAATTATAAGGTGGTTGCTATGTGCTGATCCCACCAGATATCATTGATTACAAAGGGTGGTTGCTGTGTGCTGAATCCACCGTGTATCTGTTATTATTCCGAAGTGTTCATCGGGAAACTGACTAAGTGAAAATACATGAGATCATGTAAATATTAAGTGTAATTGAATGATGAATATATGTGTGGAATTGAATTGAATAATGATTGAAAGTGAAAGAGTGAAATTATGAAAAAGTAAAATTAGCAACAAAATAGTTTTGGACAGTAGCAATAGTGTGACTATGAAAAATCACCAAAAATGGTGGAAATTTAATTAGAGAGTTAATAGGGTATGAAATGAAAGCTTAATGAGTTTATTTTTACATAAAAGAAACAAAGTACTCAATTCTGTAAGACGTTCTCTAATTGAATAAATGTTGGTAAGTAAACTAGAAGCTAAGTATCGAAATTTAAATAAATATTAATATTGAGCTCGACTAAGTAAATTCATTGTGTGAAATTGTGGGTGACATAAAATATTCATAATAAATAGATGTGTTAATTTGTTTGGAATGAACTACGTGGTTATGATGGTATTACATTGATGATGAATGCAAAGTCATATATATATATGTATTTATGAGAGTAAGTTAAAAGCTTTATGTCCTCACCATCACCCCCTCATCAGTATTGTTTTATGACGAAAATTATCTTGATGAGACAGATATGTTTTTCAACTGAATTAATTCTGATAGTATAGAAGTAAACACTTAAATGTTTGAGTGAAAATGTATTGATTATGAGTTGAAACTCATAAAGGCATGGATCAAAGAGTATAACATTTTGTTATTGATAAATGTTATAATTATATGAGCACATGAGTTATGATATTTGGATTATGATGCTATATAGAAATTTCAATTATGAATTAGTGATTTGAGTTGGCACATGAATTATGTGTTGAGAAAAAAAGTGATTAAAATCAAATGTTTATTAAATGCTTTGAGAATGTGAAATTAGTAATGAATTGGCTATTTGTGATAGTATGTGTCATGTGCATTTATGTGTAAGATAAATTTGAGGCTTTACTACACTCACCCCCCATATCAATAAAATGTTACAATGAAATTTGTAAGATGTTGGTTGAATAAGCTTACGAGTGTAGTGTTACAGAAGTTTGTGTACGAAAGATTAATAATGTGGTCGAAAAAGTGAATGAATTAGCAAATGAAGACAATATAAAAAGAGAGATATTGGATAGTTCTGAAAACTACTCAGATTATGCAAAGTTATTGTCACAAAAGAAGTTAAATTCGATTGAATGATTTATTCGGGTATGTTATTTAAAGAAAGAATTAACCGAAAGTTTTTCTGGAACGATTTCTATTAGTAAAGAGATAATGTGAAAATTTTGATGACAGAATTAGACAATTGAGTAATTTTTGTATTGTATTAATAGCTGAGTACAGTAGCTATAATGGGGTAATTGCTATGATTCCTTTTAGATATTCTATGTGTACAATTATCCTCAGAAGTATATGTGACTGTTTAGTTCCAAGAAGAATTCTTATCGTATGAGAACATTAGCTAAACATATTAATAGATGAAAGAATTATTGGTTTGTTTGGGTTATGTTCGACATTACCATTTTTTTTGGTATTTATTCCCTTGTGTGAATATGAAAATCGACGGTAAAGTCTGAGTGAGGCTAATATTTTGTTTCTACTGGTTATTGTTCTATTGAATATACGTGAAGATTATATTGCTTCTGTTACTTTGGATTCCATTAATTATGAGTGACATTGATCTTTCTAGACATTTTCTTTTATCATAGGAATGGATATCATTCTATATGGATTGTAATTTTTCGATACTTTGTGTAGCTTCAGATGTTGAAATATCGCTATCTTGATTTTCTTATGGATTTATGTGATTATCTATAAAAGATATGAAAGTCCAAAATCATGTATGAATTTGAAATGTACTGTGTGGAAGCAAATCATTAATCTACTATTTGGTAAGATTTTCAAGGACGAAAATCCCTAAAGGGGGGAGAGTTGTAACAGCCCGAATTTTGGGCTAGTCGAAATAGTGGTTTCGGGACCACAAATTCGACGAGAAAAAAATTTATTTTCATTATATTTTTATGGTTTACGATTTCACAAAATTATTTCGTGAAATTTTCGTTCGAAAATTTTGACGTTTGGGCACTCAATTTAGTCAAAAGGACTAAATTGTAAAAAGTGCAAATTTTGAGTTCTACATGTTAGAAGTGTCCAATTCTTATGAACTTTAAATTGGAGGTCCTTCAATGGTAATTATACCATTGGTTAACTTGTTGGACAAAAATGGACAAGAGATAAGTGAAATAGGAAATTTTTAAGTTGGGGGCATTTTGGTCATTTAGTAATTAAAAGAATTAAAAAGGCCAAAATAGCCAAAATTTGTCCATCTTCTCCATGGTGAACGAAATCAGCAAGGGGGAAGCCATATTTAGGGTTTTCAAGCTTCCAAGCTCCATAGTAAGTGATTCCAAGCCTCGTTTTTAATGTTCGTTACGTTTTTAGAGTCCCGGTAACGTGATTTAGCTTATTCTAGCAATAATTTAATCTAGGGTTCATATTTGGAAAATTACCCATAGGTGAAATATTTTTATTTTGATGTTTTATGGTAGTGTATGAAGCTTAGAATTACGTTAAATAACTTTTGCTAGCCGATTGTAAGTGAAAACGAGTAAATTGACATAATCGGTAAAAATACCTAATGTTCATAAGTAAGTGTTAGAGTGAGAATTTGATGTTTCCATTGCAGGGAAAAATGTTCAGCATGTCATAAAACATAAAAAAAAGGAATAAAGTTTAATTTCCAAGCCTAGGGGCAAAATCGTAATTTTGTGAAACTTTAGGGGAAAAAATATAATTTTGCCAAAATGTGATTTTTGAACTGGATTGAATAATGTGAGTGTTAAATAATTTAAATGTGTTATTATAAGTCAAGAAAGACAGGGAATTGACTTTGATTAGTGAAAATGGAAAAAATGAGAAAAAGTGAGAAATTTCCCGATTGAACATTCGGAATAAAAATGGATACGAATGAAGTGACGGAAATGATCACATGTGTGGCATGGACTTTGTGTAGGCCACTATGTGAAAGTGAAAGTGATGGTCACGTGTGTAGTACTATGTGCAGGCTACTACGTGTACCAGAAAGATAGGTCGCATGTGTAGTACTATGTGCATGCTACTATGTGTACCGGATAGCTTTGCTCACGTGTGTAGTACTATGTGCAGGCTACTACGTGTATCAGATAGTGATGGTCACATGTTTAGTACTATGCGCAGGCTACTATGTGAACTGGTATCATTAATTATAAGGTGGTTGCTATGTGCTGATCCCACCGGATATCATTGATTACAAAGGGTGGTTGCTATGTGCTGAATCCTCCGTGTATCTGTTATTATTCCGAAGTGTTCATCGAGAAACTGACTAAGTGAAAATACATGAGATCATGTAAAGATTAAGTGTGATTGAATGATGAATATATGTGTGGAATTGAATTGAATAATGATTGAAAGTGAAAGAGTGAAGTTATGAAAAAGTAAAATTAGCAACAAAATAGTTTTGGATAGTAACAATATGTGACTTTGAAAAATCACCAAAAATGGTGGAAATTTAATTAGAGAGTTAATAGGGTATGACATGAAAGATTAATGAGTTTATTTTTACATAAAAGAAACAAAGTAAGAAAAAGAGTTTTATATTTTGAGATATTTGAATTTTAGTGAGGCATGGACGGATTGATTTCGGAATCCTTTATTCTGACTTTGGAAAATAATTAAAAATTTTTAAAAAATAATTATCAGTTATAATTTATATGCTTAGAATTCTTAATGAGCCTATTTTCAAATGAAATAAACGAAAATATCATCTGAATTCTTTACAATGAGATCATTTATTTTTAGTGAAGAGAGGTCAGAGATGTTGAAAAGTGAAACAGGGGTGACTTTAAAGAATAAACTGTACTAATTGGCTAAGCCAAAAATTTTGAAAATTTTATGGAAAGAAGATATGTGAGTCTTGTTTTGGGGAAAATTAGCGAAACATAATTTGGAGCTCTGTAGCTCAGATAAAAATAATTTAGTGACTATAACTCGACTAGACAACTTTGAATTTAAATATAAGTGAATAGTGAAGTTCTGTATAATGCTATTTAAGAATGTTAAATACATAAAGGATGTGGGATGGAGAGGAGGAGGAGGATAATAAAGTATATGAATGAATTGTGTATAATTGGTTAAATGTCTGATTATAATCGATAAATGTTGAAATAGGAGTGATGCTTATATTGGTGCATTACTGGTCATGGTAAGCTCGTGAGAGAAAATAAAGTTTCATAGCATATGCGCGTGGTATATTTGGCATGAAATGATGTCATGAGTGGCTCATGAATTAACTCATGTTGGTAAGTTGATGCATAATTGTAGTATTCAAATATATACGTATTTGTAATATTTTGCTATGTGATTCGGAAAAAAGGGGGAATAAATAGCATACTGAAAATTCGGCCACGGTTCTAGTTTATGTTAATGGAGTGTTTTATGGCATATCTTAATTAATGGAATGTTATGAATTTTGAGATTAAGTTGCTAGTCAAATAAATGACAAATGAATTGATTACGTATTCGTAATTTTGACATATGCTTGGTATATGAAACGTAATAATATATGCTTGAATAAACTTTCAGTATTCGAATGACATGGATTTGATGGTGATAAGATTCGAACATTAAATTCATGAAGCACATGTGATGTATTATTGTTGTGTGATAGCTTGGTTCGAGAAATTTGTTAGGTAAATGGTAAGTGAAAGCATTTATGGATGTCGAATAAAATTTGGAGTGAATATGAAATTTAGCTCAATTAAATGATTTCATCAATTAAACATTGTGTATACCAGAATGTGTTAGTGAATTACATATTCGTAAATTGACATTCAAAGTTCAGTTAGTGATATATAAAAATAAGATGAAAAGATTTATCATTGTGATTAATATTGATTCTGACTTAAAGTGGAATCTTCAATATTGGATTGATTTAACAGATATATTGAGCATTTGAATAGGTATGTATTGGGCGTCGTAAACCCTAATTAGCAACTCGAAGATAATAATTTGAAAGTTTTTAATTTGGATGAAATTTTATAACTCGGTTTAATATGTTTAATATGTATCCATCTTTGTCCACTAAAAAAAATAATGGTTTAATTATCATATAAATCCTCTCACAATTAAATTTCATAGCCAATGGATACCTTTAAATAATAGAACTCTAGTTTTTCACCTTTTTCAATTTAATCCTTTTTACTTAATTAAGCATGCAAACATTCTTAACAAAATTTTTATATGACCCTACTCACATACCATAGACATGAAAATAATAATAAAATAATGATTTACTCATCGAATTTGTGGTGTCGAAACCACTATTCTGATTTCATTAAAAACAAGCTGTTACATTAATACTCTTTAGCTATCCTAGTGGTCCTAAGTTCAAGTCCCCTTGTTCACACATTTTCATTTATTTTTTGAACATTTTTCCTATGTGTTTATTTAGCTTGTCGTCCACCCCATAGCTTCCATGATTAGGAGGATTTCTTTCCTCCATTAAGGGTCAAACTTACCATAAGTTTAAGGAGCATGATCCCCTTTTCACTCTATATCTCCCTCTCTTACCATTTCATCTAATCCTTGCCATAGTAGAGATTCATTGAACCTAAACCTAGTTGACCAACCTTTCCTCCCACTCACCAACCTATCATTGTCGTCCCTTCTTCCCTCTCCTCCATATTCATTATTTCTCTCCATTCTCACCTATTTTTCTCTCTTTTTGCAGCAGCACCACCCTTTCCTCTTTCTAATTTTGCTTCCTTCCTCCATTGTGACCAAACCCTCCACCACCGACCACCGTGCCTCGTGGCCATTACACCTCCTCCTTATTGTCTTCCTCTTCCCCGTTGCCACCCATCACCGCTATGACCACCACTGCAGACCACCATATTTTTCTCTTTTTCCTTCATTCCACTTTCTTTCATCGTAATATTTCACCTTTGTTTTGTCGAACCTTCACTATTTCTTTTACAACACCTTTTGCTAGACCGCGCCACCGGTGGTTGAGTTTTCCTCTTTTTCCCCACATTTCTATACCATTCCTTTAATTTGAGTAATCTTATACCATCTCACTTTAATAATTTTCTTAGATCACCAAACTCTCTAATCTCTTGGCTATATCGATCCACCGTTCATCTCAAATTAATCAACTGTGTAAGTGTGTGTTATTTGATCATAAAATCCTCTTCTTGGTGACTTCCTCTTTTGGCCAAATGGTATAGTGGCCATAGTAATTAATCTAATTTAATTATTTACATATTAAGACTATCCTTTACGCTTTTTGAAGGTCCAATCAATAATCATAGGAGAGATCCTTAACTTTGGATCAAAGATCATAGATTTGAGTGTACGAATAATGGGGTAAGTGTTATGGTGAGATTTTTAGTGATCAATCTATTAATAATAAATGTTTTTTGATTGTTTCTAATCAATAGAGATCATTTGTGTGTTTAGATACATCTTTCAAGTTTAGATCCAAGCAGAATCAATACTAGGGGATTATGGTATTTTGGATCTACGAAAAAGGTGTGGGTTCAATACTATTAGTTGTGTACGATGTGTTTGTTTTTGCTATATTAATAATTTAATTATAATTAACTTTTAGTACTTTAAGTATTCGAAGAGGAGTTGAAAACTCATCAAAAGGTACCTAAGTAAGTGGCTCTGACTAGTACAATTTATGAAAGGCAAGATATATGATGTGATTATTTCTATAAGAATTATGTATGTGTTGATCTTATCCTCATGATATGTGATGCATTGCTGACATGATCCGGCTCAGAAGGTTGAGTCGAGTTCACTTAAGTTGCCCGATCGTCGACGAGAAGTTCATTCAGAATTGTTAAAAGATACTGTTTGGTTAAGTATGAGCGGAAGTAGATAAAAGGGTTTCAAAAGATAGGCTAGGTTTAATATTTGATAGGTTCAGTTTAAATATAGAAGTAAAGTAAATAGTAGACAAATAGGATGGAACGGAATAGAAATGTGAACTCAAGCTTCAAGATCGATTCAATATATAAAGAGTATTGCACCGGGACATATATCGCTTTAGGTGGACAAATGAAAGGTAGAAGATGAACCTTGACCCGTTTCATATAAAAAGGTAGGAACCAAAGGTAAATATTAATGGATGAATGCCACACCAGATTGGCAATAAGTTTAAAGAGTTTGGGTTGACGCCACTAGCAAGCTAGATAAGCCAAATTGAGACTCAAACGAAATAGAGAGGAAGAAACCCCACAAGAAAAAAAGTTCAATTAATAATTTGGAAAAAAGTTGTTTTTACAAGGAATGAGTGAACTATTTATAGTCTACTAAGGATAGCCGAATGGACAGAATAAACAAGCTTAAGAAATAAGATATTCGACTATAAATCAGTTAACATAATCTAGAAAAATATTCCCTAATATCCAAGTCGATGTTCGGCTGAATGGAGCTTCAATGGTCAGCTTCTTGATTAAGCAAACACAAGCTTGAATGCTGATGAATGAATGAAAGCCAATTAGCCTTGTCTAGATTTGGCCAAAGGCATGATGGGCATTGAAATTGTGGTGTTTGACTGAATAGTGGTGAGCTTTAAAGATGGTCCTTGAACAGCCTTTTGTGTGAAAACAAATCCAATTGAATAGCCACTAGGTGTGAACACCAAGTGTGAACGAAATAAATGAGCTTTGGGGAGACATTCAACAAACTTTGAGAATTAAATTAAGAGCTAACTCTTGGCCGAATAAACACCTTAGAATGCCAATGGATCAGCCACCATTCATTGAAAGTAACCATGGATGAATCCTCCTTGCAATGAATCTAGCCGTGCATGTACCTTGCATTAAATGAACCTCCACATTCAGCTGAACCAATATGAACCATAAACACATTAATTCTCAAGATAGATTCGGTTGAACTAGACTAAATATTCATCAAGACATGGTAAATAATAAATTAAAAACTCTTAAATAAAAACATAGCTAATAATTAAATTCAGCTAGCTCCAAAGATGTGAATTAATGATTAAACCGATTTGAGCTAGGAAATTCAGTCATGAGCTGTATCAAGCTAAATAAAATAAAGCTAATACTTAGTTATTGTGAACGATAAAGGAAACGAGATAAAAAAATCTAAATTGAGCTTAAACGAGCTGATTTAAGCTTAAGTGAGCTGATTGGAGATGAATGGAACTTGAGGAGCTGGAAGTGATCTAAAGTTAGCTTGCACTAAGGTGCAAGGATTCTTCAAGCTGTTAGCTCGACCTTCATCATCATCAATGAGCTGATTCTCCTTCCAAAGTTGAAGACATAAAGCTGAAACCGCTTCTTGAATGCGCCTAGATCGAGCTCGAGTAATGGGTCCTTTTGGGAGCTAAATTGGATCGAAGTTAGGACTTGTTGAGCTATGGGGCGTGGTCATGTCATTCCCCTCTCTTCAAAGCGACTTGTCCTCAAGTCAAAACCTGCTTCAAAGCTTGAAAGAAAACTTACAAGAAATTGATTAAAATTCATAATTTTTACAATTAAAAATATCATCAGGGCATAAGGGATTAAAATTATGATAAATTAAAAATAGACCATCCCTCTTTGATTCAAGAACGAATAATGTACCGTTGGAATAAAAATTGAGTTTTACCTTCACAATTGAACTCTTGATATTTGATCTCAATGCTAGACGGCCTCCAAATGGATGAAAATTTTATTCAATGATTCTGGGATACAAATTCTAATTTGGTTCAAACATGTATTCCTCAAATTATCCAATAGTTTCAATGGGTCAATATTACTAACAAGTGGACTCAATTGGATCAAAGAAAAATTAATCATGTATTCTTGCAAACAGTCAAGTTTCGTTATCCAAACCTTTTCAACATAATCAGGCAAAGAGAAAGATTTATAGCGTCCATCATTTTGCACAACCAAAGTGTGCCATGGCCTTTTGAAAGCAATCTTACTCGTTCTTGCAATAACATCATATTTTGTGTTAATATTATTCTCGGTATCATTCAACTCAAACGATTCGTTAGTAAACCATGAAAAATAGTGAAACAATTTGGAATACAAACATCTTTCAAAAATCAAAGTATCTATAGAGATTTCATCATCGTTCGAATAAAGCAACAATGGTGGAATAGTTCCAGAATTCGTACCTTGTTCATCTTTAGGAGTGGAAGGTTGAAGTTTTCTTTTACCTTTTCCAATCATCATAAACCTTCTCTCCTCAGGTTTATATTGTAACTGGAACTCTGTCTTTGAATTAACCTGAGATGAAAAAACATTAAGACAATGGTTATTCAAGACACCTTTCTTTTTCTCACTCATTTTCCTTTTATCTTCTTTTTCTTTTTTCATGCTCTCATTTATCTCAAAACTCGATATCTTTTCTTTTGATTTTTCTTCATTTCTTTCTTTTTCATTTTCTTTTCTTTTTCATTTTCTCTTAGTTTTTCCAGAGAACGTTTTAATCTTTGTTGGTCCTCCAAAACTTGTTTTGGCGATAGAGGTGCCAAGGTTACGTTTCTACTATGGTGTTTGAAGGTATATTGATTTTTGAATCCATAATGCTTGACCCTCTGATCAAACTGCCATAGTCTTCCAAGTAGAAGTGACCCGCGTGCATAGGAACCACATCATACAAGACTTCGTCGTGATACTTCCCAATCGAAAAGGCAACAAGGTCTTGTTTAGTTAGCTTCAGTTCAACACCTTCATTGAGCCAATGAAGCTTGTAGGGACTTGGGTGCTTAGTGGTTGGTAGGGCAAGTTTCTCCACCATAAGCGTACTTGCTATCTTTGTACAGCTACCACCATCAATCACCAGACTACAAACCTTGTCTCGAACTTGGCAATGCGTATAAAATAGGGTTTCACGCTGCGGTTCACTCTCGATGCTTTGTGCGCTTAAGCTTCTTTTAACAACAAGCATTTCACCTTCAACCGCGTACTCCATTTCTTCCTCGTCATCAGATGGTGGGTCGGTTTCATGTTCAATATTTTCAACCTCTTCCTCCAATTCAATATCTCTGTTGGGCTGAATAATCATTGCACTCTGATTTGGACACTGGCTTGCTACATGGCCCCTTCCGAGACACTTAAAACATTTTATATCTCTTGATCGGTTTTGGAAGTTATCAACAGCTTTACCTGTGCTGGATTCAGCTACAGGCTTAGTCGGTTTTGTCTGTGTCATTAGTTCTTTCATTGGATTGGTAGTTACATTCTTATTTGCGCCTTGGTTCCATTTAGACATATTTGAATGCAACAACCCGAATTTGGTGCTAGCCGGAATAGTGGTTTCGGGACCACAAATTCGACTAGAAAAAAAATTATTTTCATTATATTTTTATGGTCTACGATTTCACAAAATGATTTCGTGAAAATTTCGTTCGAAAATTTTGACCTTTGGGCACTGAATTTAGTCAAAAGGACTAAATTGTAAAAAGTGCAAAAGTTGAGTTCTATATGTTAGAGGTGTCCAATTGTTATGAAATTTTAAATTGGAGGCCTTTATATGGTAATTGACCATTGGTTAAGTTGGTGGACAAAAATGGGTATGGTTAGGCATGTTTCCAAAGTTTTTCATTTAGGGCATTTTGGTCATTTAGTTATTAAAATGAATTAAAAACAAAATTCAAAGCCAATTTTTGTCCATCTTCAACCCCTAGGCCGAAAATTGTATGGAGAAACCATGACTAGGGTTTTTCAAGATTCCAAGCTCGATTGTAAGTCTATTCTATCCCCGTTTTTAATGATTTTTACGTTTTTGAAATCCTCGTAACAAGATTTGCCTATTTTTACCATTGTTTTAAGCTAGGGTTTGAGTTTAAAAATTTACCCAGGAATGATATGCATGTATTTTGATGTTTTATGGAAGAATATGAATGTTTGGAGTGTGATAAACGATTTGTACTAAGTAATTTTCGTTAAAAATGCCTAAAAGGATTAATTTGTAAAAGTTATAAAATATGTCACAAGTATGATGAATAAGTGAGTATTGTGGACTGCTATAGTTATGAAAATGGTTCAGCCAGGCCTAAAATGCAAGGAAATTGAATAAAAATTATTTTACGAGCCTAGAGACAAAAATGTAATTTCGCCAAAGTATGATTTTTGGACTGGAATGAATAGTGTAAAGGTTATATAAGTTAAATGTGTAATACCCCGAAAATTACTACAGTAAGAAAGTAAGATAATATTCCTGATATAGTATAATAAGGAAATAAAGTGATAAAAAAGGTAATTTTGAGTTATGTCAACATTAAGAAGTAAATTATGACATATTAATTCAAGAAAGGATTAAATCGCAAAAGTGAGAAAAGTTTTGCTACCCAAGGGTACATACTCAAAATTTAAGGGGTTAAAGTGCAAATAAGAAAAAGTTGAAGGACCAATAGTGCAAATATTTTAAGGTTGGAAAAATTTAGAAACTAAGGAAAATGGATAGATTAGGACCAAATTGAATAGGTGAAGAATTATGAGGGACTAAATCGTAATTTTACCAAATTAAGTAATAACTCAAGGATGGAATTTTAAAAGATCATAAAGGGCAAAATGGTCATTTAGAAGAGATAAATTTAGAAGATAATGATGATGTTGGAGATATTTTAGATTAATTAAATAAATAAATATTAGTTTATTAATATTTTAATTTAATTTTTAAATGATATTTTATTATTTTATTATTTTATTATTTAGTATATATAAATGGAAAGAAAGATGAAAAGGAACCAACCCACCATCTTTTCTATGCAATTCACGTTAGAAGAGAAGAGAAGAAAGAAAATTTTGCTTTCTGTACAATTTGGTCCTTCCACCAAAAAAAAATCACCATTTTCACTTAGAAATCAAAAGAATTTCCATAGCCATCAAGAGAGAAAGATAACAAAGAGACTATGGGGAGCTAGACTATCAAGTTGGATTCAAGAAATTGAAGCTGGAGGAGAGAGAAAATCAAGTTAAAGGCTGAAATCAATAGTACAAAGTAAGAACATTGAGATTTCAATAAATTTTTAAGTTTGATATTATTGAAATAGCATGGAAAAGATGTTATAGTAGAGTTTTCTTATATAAATTGTTATGTTCTTGATATATTAGTGAAGAGAGATAAGTGAAAGTGATGGGAAATATTATAGAGAAAGGGAATAAGTTTTAAACTTAGTAATTAACATTTCGCACTAAAATTGTTTTGGACAACAGCAGTAGGTTAACTTTTAAAAATCACCATAAATTGTGGAAATGAAATTAGAGGATGAAAAACAATATGGAATTAAATCTTACTGAGTCTAGTATCTCATAGAAGAAACGGTGTAAGTAATGGAATTGTAAATCATGAGATATAATAGATTTTGTGAGACAAGGTCAGAATGATTTCGTGTTCCCCTGTTCTGACTTTGGAAAATCATAAAAAATTGTAAATAAATAATTATGGGTTATAATTTATATTTTTAAAATCCTGAAAGAGTCTATTTTCAATATAAAGAAACGAGGATATCATTTGAATTCTGTACAAGGAGATAATTAAGTTTTGGTGAAGAAGAGTCGGAACTATTAGACAGCAGAACATAGGTGAATTTAAAGAATAAACTATACTTATTTGCTAAACCAAAAATTCTAAAAATTTTATGGTAAAAATATATGTGACTCTAGTTTCAGGGAAAATTATCGGATTCTAATTTTAAGTTTTGTACCTCAAGATAAAAATAATTTAGTGGATATGACTCAAATGGACATTTTTGAATAAATTTACAAGTAAATAGTAAAATCATAGATAATGTTACTTATAAGCATATTATATAAATTAAGGATGTGGAATGGAGAGGAGGAGGAGGAAAATATATATATGAATATTCAGCTAGCATGGATAATTTGCACGTTTTAGGCTCAGGGACTAAATTGAATAAAAGTAAAACTTTAAGGGTAAATTTGAAAAAATGTCAAAAAGTGACCAAATTGCATGAAATGTATTGTTTTATTATTTAAATTAGTAAATTGAATGAAATATTAATTTAGATCAAGATTGGGTGGAAATTTGAGAAAAATAGAAAATTTCCAAAATGTCCCTGAATTTTGGTATTTCTGCAATTTAGCCTGGTAAGTTCGTATAAGCTATATTCTATATAATTTTAATTGTAGTGAATGCTATTTGGTAATTAATATTATATATATGTGTGTGTGTTTTATTGTTGGAATTGAATTATTATTAGTAATATGTATAATTATTTGATGCATTGAAATGATTATCGGAAGCTCGATTGAGTTGGAAGCTTGTTGGAGATATATCACACTATCCATTGGTTCTATCGATAATTTTGAATGATTTGATTCTGGTTATAATGGCATGTACAAGTGAAATTGGTTAACGTTAGCTCATTAATGTTTTGATTTTGATTGGTTATAAATATGAATGCTTGATGAAAAGAAAAGTCTGAAAATTAATTAGTAAACTCTGGTAATGCTCTATAACCCTTTTCTGGCGATAGATACGGGTTAGGGGCGTTACAAAATGTATTGTTATAAATCAAGAAAGACGAGAAATTGAAATTGATAGATAAAAAGAAAAGTGAGAAAAAGTGAAAAATTCCCGAATGAACCTTTGGAATAAAAAGGGATACGAATGAAGTGACAGAAATGATCACATGTGTGGCACGGATTGTGTTTAGGCTACTATGTAAAAGTGAAAGTGATGGTCATGTGTGTAGTACTATGTGCAGGCTACTACGTGTACCGGAATGATAGGTCGCATGTGTAGTACTATGTGCAGGCTACTACGTGTATCAGATGGTAATGGTCACATGTGTAGTACTATGTGCAGGCTACTATGTGAACCGAACATCAATGATTAGTAAGGTGGTTGCTATGTGCTGATTCCACCAGACATCATTGATTAATAAGGTGGTTGCCATGTGCTAAATCCACTGAGTATCTGTTATTATTTCGAAGTGTTCATTGAGAAATTGACTAAGTGTAATTGAGCAATGAATATAGGTGTGGAATTGAATTGAATATCGACTTAGAAATGGAAAAGTGAATTTTGAATTGAATTGTATTGAAAGTGAAAAAGTGAAATTATGAAAGAGTACATTTAGCAATAAAACAATTTAGACAGCAACAGTTGTGTGACTTTGAAAAATCACCAAAAATGGTAGAGATTAAATTAGAGGCTAAATAATATATTAATTTAATATGAATGAGTCTATTTTCACATAAAAGAAACAAAGAAAGCAAAAGAGTTATAAATTTTGAGATATTTGAAGTTAGGTTAGATAGAGTCAGAATGAGTTCGGAATCTCCTGTTCTGATTTTGGAAAATTGTCAAGCATTGTACAAAAATAATTATGGGATAAAGTTTATATGTTTAGAATCCTCAGTGAATCTATTTTGAAGAGAAACAAATGGAAACAATATCCAAATTCTGTAAAATGAGATAATTAATTTTTAGTGAAGAGAGGTCAGAACTGTCAAGTAGTGAAACAGGGGAAACTTTAAAGAATAAACTGTACTATTTGGCAAAACCAAAAATTCTGAAAATATTTTGGTAAGAGGATATATGAATCTAGTTTTGGGAAAAATTTACGGATCTTAATTTAGAGTTCTGTAGCTCCAGGTAAAAATAATTTAGTGACTCTGACTCGAATAGACAGTTTTGAATATACATGTGAGTGAATAGTGAAATTGTAGTGAATGTTGTTTAAGTGTGTTATACACATTAAGGATGTGGAATGGAGAGGAGGAGGAGGAAAATTGGAATAACATATGAATTATTTGTGCATAATTTGCCATATGCTCGATTATAATCGATAACCGATTAAAAAGAAATGATGTTTATAATTGTGCATTATTAGTTATAGTTAAAGTTCATGTGAGAAAATAAAGTTTCATAGTTTGTGTATGTGGTATACTTGGTATATGATTTGATATGTAGCAATGTCAGAAATGGTTTATGAATTAAATCATTTTGATAAGTCTGATACATAAATAAATGTGGTGCTTATCCATGCTTATAATGCTTATACTATATGTTTATTTGGCTAGCATATTTGGTGTGTATGCTTAGGCTTTGGCCAAATTGTGGCGGATTATGCCACATTATATTTATAAAATTATGCATTGAGATGGTAAATTTCTAGATGAAAATATGCTTGTGATCATAAAAAGGGTGGTAAGGTTTAAAGTTTGTAATCTTTATTAAAATGGTTTATCATGTGGTTAGTCTTCAAAAAGGCTAGCTTGCGACTACGGTTTAGTGTAATGTTTATATCTTGTGTGATATGCATAGGAAACAGGAGTGGAAAGGAAATGAAATACTAGGTTCATGCTTGAAGTGTAAAATGAAGCAAAAAGGGGACATTAAGTTAAACGATAAATATGTATTAGTATTGAACTTAATGAGATTGAATGTACGTGAATTAAATGGAAATTGCAAATGATATGATTTGAATTAAATGAATTATTGTGGTATTGAAATGTACATTGGATTGAGAAATTCAATTGAATCATGAAAATGAGAATCGTGAATTAAATGAAATGGAAATGAAGTATTGAATTGCATGAGTATGTATTGGGTCTCAGAAGCCCTATTTGTTACAAATATAGTATTTTGAAGTTATAACGTGAAGATTTATAAAAGCATGTTAAAAATTTGAAGAGTTTAAATTTGAATGAAATTTTATAACTCGGTTTAACATGTTTATAAGTGTATGTGTTTTGGTAATGCCTCGTACCCTATTCCGGCATCGAATACGGGTAAGGGGTGTTAACAATGTGACATCACCAGATTCGGTCATAACGTTTAGACCGGATTTGGGGTGTTACATTGAAGAAGAATAACCTCAAACAGAACCTTTCTTCTTAATTTTCTTCTCAACCTTAATGGCCATATGCACCATATCAACAATTCCAACAAGTGCTGAAGCTCCACAATATTTGCTATATCTCGGTTAAGTCCGGCTAAAAATCGTGCCATAGTTGCTTCGCGGTCTTCTTGCACATCCGCATGAATCATAGCAATTTATATTTCCTTATAGTAATCTTCCAGACTCTTTCTTCCGTGGGTAAGATTTTGAAGTTTTTGATACAACTCCCAGTGATAGTATGAAGGAATAAACCTCCATCGCATCACAGCTTTCATCTCGGCCCAAGTGGTGATACGGCGTTTGCCATTTCACCTTCGAATTGTAACAAACTGGTCCCACCATATCATAACATAATCAGAAAATTCAATGGCTGCTAACTTAACTTTCTTAGTCTCGGAATAATTGTGGCATTCGAACACAAGTTCGATTTTCTTTTCCCATTCTAAATAAGCTTTTGGATCTGAACGGCCATGGAAAGGAGGAATGGTTAGTTTAATACTTTTGAGATCGTCATCATACCTTTCTCGATCTCGTTGACCACGGTGACGTTGACCTCTCCTCTGATCACTTATATTCGAGCCTTTATCACTCTCGGCCTCACTTGGTTTGGATAATTCACCATCTTGTGCTTATCGTCGGCCACGATTTCTAGGTGGGCTTATAGGAGTCCTTTCTTGTCGGGCTCTTCCTTCCACATGATCAAGTGTATCTTGTATCAGCTCCAACTTTCGGTGAAACAAGTATTCAACCTTGTGCAATAAAGCTTACATGTTCAAGTCTGGCACATTTCCAACAGGTTGTCTTTCTGCCATAGTTCTTTCAGGGCTTCTAGACATAAGGATATTAAACCTCACTTGTAAAAACTCACAATCCACTCGGAAAGAAAAATATGGATTTCACTCACACTCGTGTTTGCACTCGTTTTAAGGCTTTTTTTCTTTCTCTCTAATGCACTCACACACTCTTGCCTTTTTCCTCTCAATTCTTTCTCTCACAATTTCGTAATTCATCTTGTTAGACCTATTTGCTGCTTAGGGGTCGGTTTCAAAATGGTTAACAAGGGAATAATGTATCAGGGGAATGGTAGGCTAAAACAAAATAAAAATCGGTGTAAGTGTGGCATTTTGAAATAGGGTAGGTAGGAGAGTATGAAACAATTTGATCGAGAATAAGAATTTCAATACTTTACCTTTTTTTTAACTCGAACTTTTTTTTAACTTCGTATATTTTTTTTTACTTCAAATATAACAATGCAAAATACTTTGAATACAACTTGATTTTTTTAATTCAAAACTTTTTTTACAAACCTATCTTTTGGGATAGTTACGAACGTCGGTGCTCCTCGTTTTTGCAAGCTCTGATACCAAATGACATGATCTGACTCGAAAGGTTGAGTCGAGTTCACTTAAGTTTCCCAATCGTTGATGAGAAGTTCGTTCAGAATCGTTAAAAGATATAGTTTAGTTAAGTATGAGCGGAAGTAGATAAAAGGGTTTTGAAAGATAGACTAGGCTTAATATTTGATAGGTTCGGTTTAAATAAAAAAGATAAATGGGATGGAATGGAAATATGAACCCAAACTTTAAGATCGATTCAATACTATAAAAAGTATGCCCCGAGACTTATATCGCTTAAGGTGGATAAATGAAAGGTAGAAGATGGACCTTAACCCGTTACCTATAAAAAGGTAGGAACCAAAGGTATAAATTAATGGATGAACGCCACACCAGATCGAGGATAAGTTCAAAGAGTTCAGGTTGACGCCACTAGCAAGCTAGATAATTCAAATCGAGACTCAAACAAAATAGAGGGGAAGAAACCTCACAAGAACAAAAGTTCGATTAATAATTTGACAAAAGTTGTTTTTAAAAGAAATGAGTAAACTATTTATAGTCTACTAAAGATAGCCGAATGGATAGAATAAACAAGCTTAAGAACTAAGAAATTTGGCTATAAATGAGTTAACATAATCTAGAAAAATATTCCTTAATATGCATGTCGATGTTCGGCTGAATGGAGCTTCAATGGTCAGCTTCTTGATTAAGGAAACATAAGCTTTGATGCTGATAAATGAATAGAAGCCAATTAGCCTTGTCTAGATTTGGCCAAAGGCATAATGGGCATTGAAGTTGTGGTGTTTGACCGAATAGTGATGAGCTTTAAAGATGGTCCTTGAACAACCTTTTGTGTGTGAACAACTCCAACCGAATAGCCACTAGGTGTGAACACCAAGTGTGAACGAAATAAAGGAGCTTTGGGGAGACATTCAACCAACTTTGAAAATTAAATTAAGAGCTAACTCTTGGCCGAATAAACACCTTAGAATGCCAATGGATCAGCCACCACTCATTGAAAGTAACCATGCATGAATCCTCCTTGCAACGAATCTAGTCGTGCATGTACCTTGCATTAAATGAACTTCCACATTCAGATGAACCTACATGAACCATAAACACATTAATTCTCAAGATAGATTCGGCTGAACTAGACTAAATATTCATCAAGACATGGTAAATAATAAATTAAAACACTTAAATAAAAACATAGCTAATAATTAAATTCGGCTAGCTTAAAAGATGTGAATTAATGATTAAACTGATTTGAGCTAGGAAATTTGGTCATGAGCTGTATCAAGCTAATAAAATAAAGCTAATACTTCGTTATTGTGAATGATAAAAGAAATGAGCTGAAAATAATCTAAATTGAGCTTAAACGAGCTGATTTAAGCTCAAGTAAGCTGATTGGAGCTGAATGGAACTTGAGGAGTTGGAAGTGAGGTAAAGTCAGCTTGCGCTAAGGTGCAAGGATTCTTCAAGCTGTTAACTCGATCATCATCATCATCAATGAGCTTATTCTCCTTCCAAAGTTGAAGACATAAAGCTGAAACAGCTTCTTGAATGCGCCTAGATCGAGCTCGAGTAATGGGTCCTTTTGGGAGCTCGATTCGATCGAAGCTAGGAGTTGTTGAGCCATGGGGCGTGGTCATGTCAATGGATTATGTGATACGTTTGATGATTCAAACATGTGATATCTACAAATGAGTATGTTAATATTGAGATCTATGATCTAATGTGAAAAGTATGTTAAACATGTTAAAGTGATTACTAAGTGATATGTGATTATGTGAGCATGTCTACGTGCCTAAGTGTAAAAGTGTTTCATATGTGTTAAAAAGTGAAATTTCCATATCACATGCATGGGGTGGGATTTTATGAAAGGTGGAAGTAAGTGGCAGTTTATCTGCAAATAAATGGTGGCTTGTCCATGAAGTGTTTCAATGGTAGTATATCCGCAAATCAGTGGTGGCTTGTGCACAAAATATTATCAGTGGTAGTTTATCTGCAAATTAGTGGTGTCGTTTCCACAAATGGTGATTCGGATGGAGGAGTTCTGGGGAACTCGATATTCTTGTGTAACGAATATAGGTTGAAAATTTATAAAATGTGCATTGTTTTAAGGTATGCATCGGTGTGTTCAGGCATAAGTTTCAGTGTTTGTACTTATTACTATGGTGATTGATATTTTTATTTGTATGTGATTTTATCTGTGTTGATCTCACATTGGGCCTTTTAAAGCTCACCCACATTACTTATGTGTTTCAGATAATCCTCATGGTTAGGACTCGGATGCGGTCACCAGTGAGGTACTTAGAAATGGTTTTATATTAATATGGATTTTTATTATTTTTTAGACTTTTATTGACTTTATTACTATTTGGGATTTTATTTTATGTAAGACTTTAGAATTATGGCATGGGATTTTTTTAAAACTTCGGACATTAAATTATTTTCATGGGTTATTACTTATGGATCAAATAATTTGGACTTTTTCCTAATGAAACTATTTTTGCAAATTCAATATATCAAATCTGAATTTAAAAGAACCACTAAGTGTATTTCAAAATGATAATGAAGGATCTTCATCAAAGTTTTTGAAATTATTCTCATCGTTTTCAAAAGAAATCATAATACGTGTTTCAAAAATGAACAAACGTGCTTCATTTGAATGTTTTCACCATATCTATGGCCCATGTATTTGTAGTGCATGCAGTCCCCTCTGTTCTTAGGACTGACAGTCTGTATAGGCTTTAGGCCTACTATACACTTATTTCACCATAGGTTACTTGCAAAGCACACGCGGTCTCCTTTCTACAAGCTCCTTGGGTATATACGAAATGAAATACGGCTCTCCCTTGGTTCATGTGAGCTAGATCTGCGAGCTAGCTTTGCAAGCCAGGTCCACAAACTCCTCTTTTTGTTCTCTTACAGTTCACATTCCACTCAATCGTCTAGTGGGACCTATCCAGGTCATAGGTAGGCAACTTAGATCTTATTTGGAATTCAGGTTTGTAATTACTGACGTATAACAGAGCTAATTATGAAAAGTGTTCGACGAGCTATTCATGACCGCAAGCACTATGTTTAAGTAAAATTTTTGACACTATAATCTTTAGAAACCGTTGGGTATAATGGCATGCCATAGGATTGTGAGTACTCACCTTTGTGCTTTATGTTTTGGCGGAAAGTCCTTGGGACAGGTTAGGAGGAATAAGGGAATGTCGAGCTAAGTTCCATTTAATGGGATATGTTGGTGTGTTTGGAGAGTGTATAGCTTTATGCTACACTTAGGGAACATGTTAAGACTATTTGAGTCAAAGTAAGGAGCTATTAGGAAATCTACTTATCCAACAAGAAAGAACATGTAAGTAAGATTGTGTTTTCTAGAATACTATGTTTTACTAATTTAGGCTAACTAGCAACAAGTAACCACGAACCAGGCTTCACGTAAATATAGCAAATGCTGTTTGCAGAATAGTAACTTTGTTAAAACTATTGTTTAACTTATGTTTTTATGCATGCTATGTGGTTTTCCTGTATATTCACTGAGTTCGCAAGAACTTACACACTCCTTTCTAAACGCTGTAGATAGTTAGATCGTACGGAGTGTAGCTGCGAGGCAAGTGATAAGGCAAAGTATAAACACTAGAAAGGTGGTACAAACGAACTCTGGTCATAAAGGCAATGTGGAATTCTGCTTGGGCTTAGAGATATCTTTCTATCTGTTGACTTCGTCAATTGTGTTAAGACTTAGTTTTTTTATGTTTTTTTTATGTTTTTCATACCTCTTGCGAACTGATTAAACTATACATACATACTTGAATTTTTTAGTATATAAATATAGTCTACGCTTGGTTTGATGTTTTCTTATTTAAAAATTTCATACTTAAGTATTTAATTTCAAACAAGGTGTTCACCTTAAGTAAAAGCATGATATAATAAAAAAGACTAACTTATATAGAGTTCGACAAAGTTCCTGCAAAGTGATAGGGTTGTCAAATTGTGCAATGTGTGAACCCTAACAATTGGCAAACTACTACTTGCAAACCCTTAATAATTTTTTATATACGTAATAGGAGAAAGCTTGCAAACGTGTTCATAGTATCAAAATATGTAACTGTTGTTCGCGAAACCTACCTTACTTAAAAAGACTTACTCTACGAAGACTTAGAATGTGCAAGCTACGCTTGGAGTGAACCCTGTTTATGAGTTGTGTGTCATATAGCTAATGAGATCACAATTTACTTAATCTTAGAATACCACTTGAATAGAAGTTAGCTTAAGTGTTTTGGTGAAAGTACCTATTCCGTTGCATATTAGTAACTTAAGCATGTTTTATGTTTGAACTTATGGTGTATTAAAGGTTAGGTTGGTTTTAAATGGAGAGTTACTTAGGTGACTAGTGTGGCATTCCATAGCTCGGGTTTGATGATCAGAGTAAGTATGGGGTGTACATATAATGCTGCTCATGTTCCTACTCAAAGGTTTGCACCTACGATGAAGGGTTAAGGGATTACTCATGGTAGTTTTGTTACAAGAGATTGATTGAGAATGGGGAGTGAAGCCATTGCTCATCAGTCAAATGCCAGAGCACCAGCTTGAGCAGACGTGGTATAGAATCACGAGGAGGGCATCGCTTATGATGTTGTAGCAGGTATTTTTCTATTATTTTTCGTGTTTATTTATGCTTTTATAGACCCTTCATCCTCACATTCTTATATTAATGTTGAACTAGTTAAATTGGGTTGTCTAAAATCTAAGATGTTGAAAGTAGCTATGGTTGTATCGAGTCCTATGGGGCAACCACTTTTAGTCGATCGAGTGTGTAGGTAGTGTCCATTAGAGATTTAGAACATATCTTTTCTTGTCAACTTGTTGATTATGTCATTCATCAATTTTGATTTGATTTTAGGTATGGATTGGCTAATCGAGCACGGGGTAATATTAAACTATCGCAAAAGGAAGTTTTTAGTTCAGAGTTTCGATGGTAACACAATAGAGGTTGATGGTGTTAGAATGAGTAGTTCAACTCGTATCATTTTAGTAATTCGAGCTAATAAACTCTTTAATGAAGGCTGTGAAGATTTTCTGGCCTATGTTATTAACTTTAATCCCGGTGATAGTTAGATCAATAAGATCCTAACTGTCTGTGAATTCACTTATGTGTTTCCCGAGGAAATACCGAGATTACCACAAGATCAGGAAGTTGAATTTGTGCTAGAAATGTTCCCTAGTACGACTCTGATGTTGATTTCCCCTTTTTGTATGGCACGAACAGATCCAAAAGAATTGAAAGTTAAATTGCAATATTTACTAGGCCACAACTTTATATGCCCTAGTATATCACCCTAGGGAGCTTCTGTATTATTTGTTAAAAAGAAAGATGGTTCGACGCGGCTTTGTATAGACTATCGGTAATTGAATAAGCTGATGATTAAGAATTGGTACCCCCTACCTCGTATCAATGATGTATTCAATCAGTTGAAAAGAGCTTGAGTCTTTCCAAGACTGATTTGAGATTGGGTTACTATCAGCTAAAAGTAAAAGATAGTGACATACTGAAAACAACGTTCCATACACATTATGTTCATTATGAATTTTTGGTAATGCTTTTTGATTTTACAAATGCTCCAGAAACATTCATGGATCTCATGAGTTCCATTTTCCAATCCTATCTAGATCAATTTTTGGTGGTTTTTTTCAATGACATCTTGATCTATTTTAAATTTGAATGTAACACCCCTAACTTATGTCTATCGTCGGAATAGGGTTGCAGAGTATTACCGTACAAAATAAACATTAAAACATTCATACTTTGACATAAACATGATATAAATCATTCATTCATACACAAATCGTCCCTAAATTGAGCCCTCGAGGCCCTAGAAACACTTAAGAAACAATTCCAGACTAAATTGGAAACATGTGGAACATTTAAGAAAAAGTTGGAAAAATTGAACTATAGGGGTCACACGGCTTTGTGACTCACATGGCTGAGACGCGCCAGTGTCTCACACCGTGTAACTTTCGAAATAGGGACACATTGTCGTGTCCCAACCTGTGTCCTCACCTGTGTAACTCTCTGAGTTGGATCACACAGCCAAGCCACACGCCTATGTTCCAGGCCGCGTAAGTCTCAAAATGGCTCCACACGTCTGTATCCCAGGCCATGTGCTAGGCCGTGTAACAACCTGACTTACATACATTAAAACCTACAAGAGACTCACGGCCGTGTCGCATAGCCATGTGTCACACACGACTGAGTCACACGCCCGTTTCTTAGGCTGTGTAGACATGAAATTGGCCAAAATCAAGCCATTTCCATCACAAAATCAAGTATGTACCTAAAAGCATTTTGTGCACATGACCAATGCATCAAAGCCTTACGAAAACATGCATGGAATGACAAATTCAAAAGACCAAATCCATTCAACCAATATGCCATGCAAGGCACCTCAAATGAAAATATACAAAATTACCTAAACATAAATATATATATACGTTACCACAATTCCTTCATAATAATCTAGTTCATTTCAATCTCAAAGCATATCATAACTTGAACTATATCACTTCAACATAAACTTACCATTTTAGCCATACCATTCATGCATCATATGTACCAAATTAACACAATTCAACCATCATCAAAATGGTACCAAAACAACCAACTCATACATACCAAAATCAACATCTAAGCATTCAACTAAACATTAAACACAAGTCCACCTATACATGCCATTATAATCTTGGCCAAAACATAAAAAACTATTTATATAATCGCTGGATAGTGACGAACTTCCAAACCGATCGAGCTTCCAATTATCTATAAAACATAGTAAAGAAAATTACATAAGCACATAATGCTTAGTAAGATCGTCAAACATGAACTTAACTTACCATTTCAATGCATAACATTAAGATTAAGCATAGAATAATCCAACCATAAGCCTAGCATAAGCTTAAGCACCATCAACAACACATGTTATTGCATTAACACATAATTCACTTGAATTATCATACGATAAGCTAGGTTTACATGAACATACTACTTTTGAATTTATCCTTTTCATGAGCATAGATACACTTTCATTTAAAATTTCTATTTCAATCATTGTCAAAGATTCATGACATAGTTCATGTAAAAGCCCATTTTTAGTGAAATCAAAATAGTGGTTTTGGGACCACAAATCCAACATGAAAATATTTATTTTATTATTATTTTAATATCTACATTATGTTATTTGAGTAGTTTAAAATTTTCATTTAGAAATTTTAACGTTTGCATGCCTAATTAAGTAAAAAGAACTAAATCGTAAAAGGTGCAAAAGTAAAGTTCTATTAGCTAAAGGTATCTATTAGCAATAAAATAAAATGGTTCAGGGATTTATGTGGTAAATAGACCATTTTTATTGCTAGTGGACTTATATGGACACTAAATAGGTGATTTTAAAGGTTAATAATAAGGCTAAATAAGTAATTTAATAAATAAGTTAAGTAAAAGTAAAGAATAACAAAATGTTGTATTCCAAAATGCTTCCATCCACCGAAAATTAAACTTAGAAACTCCATTGAAGAAGTTTCAAGGTTCAGCCAAGTCTTCTTTGTGCATGTAAGTGATACTTTGTCCCGTGTTTAATGATTTTTATGTTTTTCAGGCTGTTGTAGCTTAATCTAGCTAGCCCAGGGACTAATTTGCAAAACTGTTAAAAAATTAGGGTTTTTACATGAATGTGTTTGTGTGATTTTTGAAGTTTGATGGAAAAAATGAATCCTTGTTGTTAAATAAAAAAACTTTTGTTAAGTAATTTTTGATAAAATTATGATTTAGGGACTTATTTGCTAAAGTGGTAAAATTCCATGATGAAATTGTGAATTGATGCTTTTTTTGGGTTGGTATGAGACCCTAGGTAAATTGGCAAGCATGGTATGCAGATGAAATTGCATGAATTTCAATTTACGAGCTAAAGGACTAAATTGTAAAGAAGTTAAAATAATAGGGGCAAAAGCGTAATTTTTTAAAAAAGTGAATTGTGGGTTGAATTGAATAGAATGAATGTTAAATGGATTAAATTTTCTTATTTAGATCAAGTTAAGCCTCGTATGGATCTAAATCAAGGGAAAGATAAAGTCTTGGATTAGTGATTCTATTTTGTCGTCTTTGTATTCGAGGTAAGTTTGTATGGTTAAATAGTGCTTTAATGTTATTTGATTTAAATGATATTATCCTATTCATCATATCATGTCATGATGAAAGTCCAACGATGTTACAATAATTATCGAGTCCCGTTTGAACCTTAGGAATATATAGGATACAAATGACATGTCATCTTACCATGTTTCGAGTGCTCGTCCTGAATGTCCTACCGATGGTTGAGTTCTGACATTTGTTGCGGATACTCGTTACCTTGTGTGAGCGGCATTGTGTAGCTACATTCCGACCTTCAGCTTGTGTGAGTAGACCCATTTATGGCTCGAGTGAGCATCTATGTAAAGGAAAAGGAAAATGAATGATTTTGACCATGTGTTTAGCTTACTTTGTGTGAGCTTCTCGCGTATCTGATATTATTCTAAGTGGTTCAATGGGCATGAGAAGGGAAGGAACGATAATTGTTCCAATAACTAAGTTAAGAACATATGGAAATACAGGAATTATTGATGATCAAAGTATGTATAACCATGTTTATGAAAAGTATGGATTCAATTATGCTATGTCCATGAAATTTATCTTACCATGAGATGTTTTTGCTGAGTGATGTGTTTAATCACTAACTTATGTTGTTGATGATGCTTAGGTTTGGGCCAAGCTATGTGGGATTGATTCATGTCTATTTTTAAGATTATGCATTTAAATGGTAAGCTATGTTCATGATATATGAACTTACTAAGCATATATGCTTACATTGTTGTTCTTCTCTATGTTTTATAGATTATCGAAAGCTCGGTCAGTTTGGAAGCTCACTGGAGACCTATCACACTATTGAGAGATTATATCAGTAGATTTTGTGTTTTGGTCATGGTTATAATGGCATGTATAGGTGAATTGTGTTTGATGAACTATTTGTTATGTTTGGATTGTAAATATGGTAATTTGGTTGGTGTGGTTTTGGTACTTTGATGCTGTAATAGTTGATGTTTATATGGTCAAATTGATGCATGGTTTTATGATCGAAGTGGTATGTGTTGGCATGTTTGCAATGTTGTCAATTATGGTAAATTTTGGTATAGAAATAGGTTAGATAGGAATGCTAGATGAATGGTCAATTATGCATATGTTTGGAAAGATTTGATAAATTGTGATTAAGGTGCCTTAATGTCATATTGGTTGTATGGATTTATGGTCTATTGAAATGGTCTTATTATGCTTGTTTTGGCATGTTTTGGTACCTTGTTCATAGGTGTATTTGGCTTGTACTTGTTGGAAACGAGTGAAAGCAATGGCTTTATTTTGGCCTATTTCTTGTCCATACAGCATAAGACACAGGTGTGTGTCTCACACATGGCCCTGTAACAATGCCATGTATCCCCTGTAGGTTTTAATGGTTGTTTTTAGAAAGTTACACAGCCTAGCACACGGCCTAGCACATGGGCATGTGAGGCTATTTCGGGAGTTACACAGGCATGTGGCTTGGCCCTGTGACCCAAGTCAGAGAGTTGCATCGGCACAAACACGAGCTAGGACATGGCTGTGTGTCCCTATTTCGAATGTTACGTTGCTTGAGACACAGGTGTCTATCTCAGCCATGTGAGGCACAAGGCCGTGTGAACCCTGCAGTGTGAATTTTTTCAACTGTTTGTTGAAGGTTTCATATGTTCTCGATTTAGTCCCGAATCATTTCTAAAGTGTTCCTAATGCCTCGATGGCTCGAATAAGGGACAATATGCATGTGTTTGAATGAATTATGCTATGTTTTATCTAATGTTTGGAAATGATTGTTTTAAGTTACATTTGTATGGTAATGCTCTGTAACCCTATTCCAGCGATAGATACGGGTTAGGGGCGTTACATCTTGTGGTATCAGATAAATGGTTTAGTCAATTCTCGAACTAAACATAGTGTGTGTGAATCAAGAAATACATGCCATTGTATAGCCCGTGATAGTGTGATAACTCCTGACTCGTTTTGAATTATGTTTGCATATAGAAAATGTCATCCAACCGAGCCAATTCTGATGAGGCTAAAAGTAACGCACAAGCCTCCTTTCACGGGGCACGTGGAGTGCTAGTAAGGCCGTATTTGAAGGCCGAAGAGAAGAGGCCAAAGAAGCCTTCTTCAAAATGATGAATAAATGGTTTGTCGAGTTTGTACGGACGAACCTGAAGCCTCAACAACCTCCACCCCCACCTATTCCCCAAATGGTCCCCATAGTTCCTCAGGATTTGGAACCAATGCGAGCTAGTAAGCCGCTAGTTGATAAAATCCGTAAATATGGGGTTGAAGAATTTAGAACTACTTTTGAAGATGATCTAGAGAGAGCCAAGTTCTGGTTAGAAAACACAATTAGGGTTTTCGATGAATTGTCTTGTACACCAACAGAGTGCATGAAATGTGTCGTATAATTACTGAAAGACTAAACTTATCAGTGGTAGAACACTTTCATTTCAGTGGGGCCGTGTAACACCCTTTACCCGTATTCGGCGCCAGAATAAGGTACGAGGCATTACTAGAAGACATACATTTGCATACGTCTTAAACTGAGTTGCAAAATTTCATCCGAATTAAAACTTTTAAATTATTAACGTGCTTTTATAATTCTTTACAACATATCCTCAAAATATTATATTCATAACAAATAGGGCCTACGAGACCCGATATTTACTCATGTAATTCAAAGCTTTATTTCCATTTCATTCAATTCACAATTTCTCATGCTCACAATCCAAATCAATTTCTCAATCCAATATATATTTCAATCATCTAAGAATATAATTCAAGTTACACGAACTTACCAGGCTAAATTGCAGAAATATCAAAATTTAGGGACATTTTGGTAATTTTCTATTTTCCTCGAATTTCCATCCAATCTTGATATAAATTAATATTTCACTCAATTTATTAATTTAAATAATAAAACAATTCATTTAATGAAATTTGGTCACTTTTTGACATTTTTACAAATTTACCTTTAAAATATTACTTTTATTCAATTTAGTCTTTGAACCTAAAACATGCAAATTAGCCATTTTTAATGAAAACTCATGCTAGTTGAATAATCATATATTTTCCTCCTCCTCCTCTCCATTCTACATCCTTAATGTATATAACATGCTTATATGTAACATTATCTATAATTTTACTATTTATTTATTTGTTCATTCAAAGTTGTCCACTTGAGTCATTGTCACAAAATTATTTATATCTTTAGCTATGTAACTCTGAATTGAGATCCGTAAGTTTTATCTAAAACTAGACTTACGTATATTTTTATTTTAAAATTTTCAAAATTTTTGGTTTAGCCAATAAGTACAGTTTATTCTTTAAATTCATCCCTACTTTGCTATCTAATAGTTCTGACCCTTCTTCACTAAAAATTAATTATCTATTGATGAAAAATTTGGATGATGTTTTTGTTTATTTATATTGAAATTAGACTCATTCAGGATTTTAAAAATATAAATTTAAGCCCATAATTATTTTTCTCCAATTTTTTTATAATTTTTTAAATTCAGAACAGGGGAACCCAAATTCATTCTGACCTTGTCTCACATAATTTATTATATCTCATGATTTACAATTCCATTACTTACACCGTTTCTTCTATGAGAAACTAGACTTAATAATATTTAATTACATATTTTTTTCATCCTCTAATTCGATTTCCATAATTTATGGTGATTTTTCAAATTTAAACTACTACTACTGTCCAGAACTGTTTTAGTACAAGATGTTGATTACTAAGTTTATAACTTCCTTATTCATTTTCTCTATAATATTTTCCATCACTTTCTCTTATTTCCCTTCACTAATATATCAAGAACATAAGACTTTATTTAAGAAAACTCTACTAGAACATCATTTCCATGCTTTTTCAATAATAACATACTTAAAAATATATTGAAATCTTAATGTTCTTACCTTGTCCTATTAATTTCATTCTTTAACTTGATTTTCTCTCTCCTCCAGCTTCTATTTCTTGAATCTAACTTGATATTCTAGCTCCCTATAGTCTCCTTGTTATCTTTCTCTCTTGATGGATATGAAAATTCTTTTGATTTCTAAGTGAAAGTGGTGAATTTTTGGTGAAAGGACCAAATTGTAAAGAAAAGAAAATTTCTTTCTTTCTTTTCACTTCATACGTTGGATGCATGGGAAGAAGATGAAGGTTCTTCATCTTTCCTTCCATATATATAGTAAATAGAATAATAATAAAATAATAAAATATCATTTAAAAATTAAATTAAAATATTAATAAACTAATAATTATTTAATTAATTAATCTAAAATATCACCAACATCATCATTGCTTTCTAGATTTCTCTCTCCTCTAAGTGACCATTTTGCCCTTTATAATATTTAAAAATTCCATCCTTGAGTCATCACCTAATTTGGTAAAATTATGATTTAGTCCCTTAAAATTCTTCACCTTTTCAATTTGGTCCTAATTTATCCATTTTCCTCAGTTTCTAGATTATTCCACCCTTAAAATATTTACACTATTGGTCCTTCAAAATTTTCATATTTACACTTTAACCCTTCAAATTTCGAGTATTTACTCTTGGGCAACAAAACTTTTCTCACTTTTGTGATTTAATCTTTTCTTGAATTAATATGTCATAATATAATTCCTAATGTTGCCATAACTCAAAATTTCCCTTTTTGTCACTTTATTTCCATATTTTACTATCAGGGATACCTACTTTCTTACTGTAGTAATTTTCAGGGTGTTACAGTAGTAATTTTTGGGATATTACAGGTCGAGAGAGCGAGTAAATTTGCAGTTCTTTTGAAACCGAGTTTCAAAAGAAATACATAACTTAAACGTTTCTTCACAAGAAGTGTAAAGAGTTTTTTGAGCTTAAACAGGGTCGGATGATCGTATTTGAGTATTAAAGAGAATTTGATCGATTTAGCAAGTAAGCTCGAGAGTGTGTATCGATCGAGATTCCCATGTGTAAATAGTTTGAAGATGGACTGAACGAGGACATAAAGCTGTTAGTCAGGATACTCGAATTGAAATAATTTATTGTTTTAGTTGACCGAGCACACAAAGCTAAAGAATTGAGTAAAGCTAAAAGAACAGTTGATTTTGAGGTTCGTGATTCGGGTAAGAGATCAGTGGGAAAATCTTATCAATCACCATCAAAGAAGTCAAAAGAATATGATAATCATTCGTCCGCTATAGTGGGATATTCTGGTAGAGACCGAGGTAAACAACATGTGAGTTCAAAATCTCAGGCTATGTCCATAGCAAGTGTAGGCAGTGTTAAGAAAAACAAGTCTCATTGTCAACAATGTGGAGATTAACATTTTGGTGAGTGCAAGATGAAAGATAGGGTGTGTTTCAAATGTGGTGCAGACAAAATTTTATCAAATGTTGGCCTGAGAGGTTCGAAAAAGAAAAGACTCAAACTGTTCAACCGAGCAACACAGCTGCGAGAGGTAGAGCACTACGAAACCCTAGAAATATGGGTAATAGTCGTTGTGGGACAATGGACTCTGCTGTGAGATCTGAGGCACAAGCATCGACTAGAGCTTACTCGATCTGTGCATGAGAGGAAGCGTTAGTGCCAGATGTTATTATTGGTACATTTTCTATCTTTGAAATTGATGTCATTGCTTTGATTGATCCGGGATCAACATAATCGTATGTATGCACGAATCTAGTGTCAAGTAAGAAATTGCCCATCGAGTTTACTAAATTTTTAGTTAAAGTAACGAACCCCCTAGGTCAGTATGTGATAGTTGATAAGGTTTGTAAAAGCTATCCTTTGATGATTTGGGGTTGCAACTTTCTGACCGATTTAAAGCTACTACCATATGATGAGTTAGACGTGATTTTGGGTATGGATTGGTTAACTCTGCATGATGCTGTTGTGAATTGTAGACGAAAATTATTGAGTTAAAGTGTCAGAATGGTGAAAAGCTTCAGATTGAATCAGATAGACTAGATAGTATGTCTAATGCTGTTACGGCTATGTCAGCATAATGATATGTTAGAAAAGGTTGTGATGCGTATCTTGCTTACATATTTGATTCTAGAGTTTCTGAGTTGAAGCTAGAATCAGTTCCAGTAGTATGTGAATATCCAGATATGTTTCCAAAGGAGTTACCTAGATTACGACCGATCAAAGAAGTTGAGTTTGCTATTGAGTTAGTACTGAGAACATCTCTAATATCGATAGCTCCTTACTGAATGGCACCTACATAGTTGAAAGAATTGAAAGCGCAGTTGCAAGAGTTGATAGATAGGGGTTTTACTTGACCCAACTTTTGTCTTTGGGTCACACTTGTTTTATTTGTTTAGAAAAGGGATGGATCAATGCGATTATGTATTGACTATTGACAGCTAAACAAAGTCACGATTAAGAACAATATACATTACCGCGTATTGACGATCAGTTTGTTCAGTTGAAAGGTGCGACAATGTTCTCAAAGATTAATCTTCATTCTGGTTACTATTAATTGCGAGTTAAAGACTTAGATGTGCCGAAGACTGCGTTTAGAACCAGGTATGAACATTATGAATTTCTTGTGGTGTCGTTTGGTTTGACTAATGCACCTGCAGTATTTATGAATTTGATGAAAAAAATTTTAGATCATATTTAGAAAGATTCGTCATGGTATTCATTGATGATATTTTGATTTATTCATGGGATGAGACAGAGCATGTTGAGCATTTGAGAATTGTTTTGCAAACTTTGCACGAAAAGTAATTATTCACTAAGTTTAGCAAATGTGAATTCTGGCTTCGGTAAGTAAGATTTCTATGACATGTGGTCTCATCTGAGGGTATTAGAGTTGATCCAAACAAAATTTCAATTGTTGTTGATTGGAAGTCTCTCAGAAATGTATTTGGGGTTAGAAGTTTTTTGGGTTTAGACAGTTATTACAAAATATTTGTCAAGGGAATCTCGAAACTTTCTACACCGTTGATGAGATTATTTTAGAAAGATGTTAAATTTGATAGGTTTGAGAAATGTCAGCAAAACTTCAATCAATTAAAAGCATTATTAACCGAGGCATTAGAGTTAGTTCAGCCAGAGTCGGGTAAAGAATTTGTGATCTATAGTGATACTTCGCTAAATGGTTTGGGCTGTGTTCTAATGCAGGAAGGCAAAGTAATAGCGTATGCTTCTAGACAGTTGAAAGCACACGAAAAAGATTATTCGACCCACGATTTAGAGCTTACAACGATTGTGTTTGTGTTGAAGATTTGGCGACACCATTTGTACGGAGAAAAATTTCATATCTTCACATATCATAAAAGTCTTAAATACTTGATGTCACTGGAAGCACAGAAATTTACACATTTTTACATACGCTTTTTAACTTAAAATCATACAGTTTCGATAAAATTCTTGTCGAAAAAATAGTTAATTTTTACAAATTAATTAAAGTGGACTTAAAATATGAACATGTTGAATTTTAGCTAATTTTATATTTAATTTTGATGAATTTTCGTTATTTTCGACATATTTACACAAAAGGCAAAAAATGGCTCGGCAGACACTGCTAGAAGCACAAAACCGAGAAGCAATTTGAAGTATCTAGGTGAACTAAATTTCAGCCTAAGGCTGTCCAAAATTATATGTATTAATTCATAATATAATTAATTTTAATTTATATTCAATTTAATTTGGGTTAATAAATTAGTATTAATTTGTGACAGCCCAAAGTTGACCCTAGTCGGGAAGTGGTTTCGGGACCGTTAAACCGAGTCACCGAAATGTTTGAATGTGATACTTATTGTCTAGAATATGTAATTATGAATGTGTGAAAATTTCAAGATTCAATTTGGTTGATTTCATGTGAATTTAGTCAATAGGACTTATGTGAGAAAATTCTAAAATGTGATAGGTCAATGTGTGAGGACCTATTAGTGCATGTGGACAAAGGGGGGACTTGCATGTCAAATTCCCCCCCTAATGAGTAGTGGCCGGCCATGACAAGGAATGATGGGCAAAACATGTCATGAAACATGTTTTGTTAATGGAAGAATAAAATAAGGAGTATGGGTAATAAAGAAATGGAAACAAAAAAAAAATGTGTGGTTGCCCCCCATTGCCGTGAGCTAAAGAGAAGAAAGGAGAAAAATTTGTGTTCATCCTTTCTCACCTTCATTTAGCCTAAATTAGAAAGAAAAACAAAGAAAAAAATTTCTCATCCTTTGGTTCATCCTTGGCCAAAAATTTTAAGGAGGAAAGAAGAAGAAAGGTGAAGAGATTCGGCCATGCATGTAGCTAGGCTAAGGTATGTTTGATGATGTTCCATGAGATGCATGCATGTTTTAGTTGTTAGCTTGAGTTCTACCTAGCCCATGGTCTAAATCTTGCTATGTGATGGAAATGGCACTTGACCATGGATGCATCATTCTTGGTTGATGTTTGATGTTGTGGTGATGAGGCATGAGGATGAGTTAAGATTCGGCCTAGGTGGAGGTTGTGTTAATGCCATTGCATGCAAAATATGAAGCTTGTTAATGATGCATGTGATGTTGGCTTGATGATTCTTGAACCTCCTTTTTAGCATTTTTGTGTGAGCACATATGTGCATTGGTTGCTAAATGGAGAAGAATCGGCTAGCAAGATGTGTGCTAAGGCCGAATGTAACTTTGCATGTTAATGAGCAATGCATGTGTTAAATTGATGAAAAGGGGGAGGATGCTTTACTAGTGTGTATATGTGTGTATTAAGTGTTGAAATCGACCCCAAAAAATAGACATGCATATTCGGCCAAGGGAAAGAAATTAGCTAACATGTTGTGTTGATGCATGATTTTTGCATGTTTGAGACTTTAATGTCAAATGTATAAATATGGGCTAAGTGCCTTGTGTTCATCTTTTTGATGCCTAAATGATGAAATCAATTTATTTGTTTGATTAAGCTCAAGAGCAAAGGGGAGATAAATCCGATAAAGGGAAGGAAAAAGTGGTTGAATAGCTAGCGGAATCGTTCGACAACACCCGAGGTAAGTTCTTGAGTAAGAGAGCTTAAATTACAATGTGATTAAATCATGCTCTATGTGTGGCTATTGAGCCGAATGTGCAAGGACGATATGTGTCTTGTGTTTGAGTTTCGCAAATGAAATGAAATGTGAATGTGCATGATTAATTGAATGCTGTCCGGGCTAAGTCCCGAAGGCTTTGTGCTAAGTGAATATATCCGGACTAAGATCCGAAGGCCTTTGTGCGAGATACTAAATCCGGGTTAAGTCCCGAAGGCATTCGTGTGAGTTATTAAATCCGGGTTAAGTCCCGAAGGCATTCGTGCGAGTTGTTAAATCCGGGTTAAGTCCCGAAGGCATTCGTGCGAGTTGTTAAATCCGGGTTATGTCCGAAGGCATTGTGTGAGTTACTAAAACCGGGCTATGTCCCGAAGGCACTTGAACGAGGAGCTATATCCGATTAAATTCCGAAGGTACGTGATTTGGAAATGAATGAGCTTGCTGTAAAATTCCAGCTAATACTCGAAAAACATCCCAATATTGGGATATGTTACGTATGTGTTGAATTTAATCGAGCCCTTACAAATAAATGTTCGCTCAGTTGATAAACGAGCTACCGGCCTTCAGCCAAGTTAGTTTATTGTGTATGTACATAAGGGTTGTTAATGTTGTGAAGCAAGTTTGATATCGGTAAATTGCGTATTATGAAATATTCCGTTTAGCTAAATGTGTGTTATTCTTTGTTTATGCTGGAATTTCTTGCTCAAACTTACTAAGCATAAATTGCTTACTTCGTTCCATTGCTCCTCTGTTTTATAGATTTTTTGGTTCTCCAGCTATCGGACTCGGGATCTTGACGTCGAAGTCGCCCACACTATCAAAGGCTCTTTTGGGTACTATTTTGGTTGAATTTTGATATGGCATGTATAGGACTACCCATTGTTGTCTTTCGAGTACTTTATGAAATGTATAAGTGTACAGCCATGCGAAAATGGCTTGTAGAAGTGGAATATGGCATTAGACCATTCGTATTTATGAATGTATAAATGGTTTCATGAAGTAACTATAGTTGGAATGGAAGTGTTGAGCAAATGATCAGCCACTGGAATGGCTAAGTATGATCATATGTGGGCTTATGTTTGACAAGGCCCTAGTTGGTCCATGAAACCCCAAATTAGGTAAGGTTTACTTTGAAAACAGAAGCTGATAGCAGCAGTGGTGTGGATTGGAAAAATCACAAGAATTCGTAGGAGTGGAATTAAATAGTGATTAAATTATGTAATCGAACCTTGATGAATCTACTTTCATATGGAAGTAACGAAACAATCATAGGAACAGTACAGTAAGAGATATTGGGTTCTTGTGGAACAGGGCCAGAACAGTTTCTGGATTCCCTGTTCCGCCTTTGGAAATTCACTATAAATTGACCAGAGATAATTAGGGGTCATACCATATATGTATGGATTCCTCTCTGAGTCTAGTTTCCATAGAAACAAACGGAATCAGTATTGAAGCTCTGTGCTGAGAGATATCCAAGTCGTAATGGGAAAAGGTCAGTGTAGTCGACCCCTGTAACATGGGAGACTTTGACTAATAAACTGTACTAATTGACCCGACCAAAAATTCTAGAAAAAAATACATAGGTGGGGACATGAGTCTAGTTTCAGGGAAAAATTACAAAACTGAATTTCGAGTTGTGAAACTCAAGATATGATTTTTGAAGCGACTAGTACTCAGACTGGGCAGTGTCTGGAAAATTTTTTTCAAAGTTTGTTAACATCTCGTGTCCGACTCCGGTGTCGGTCTCGGGTTCAGGGTGTTACATTTTATTGGTATCAGAGCTACGGTTTAGTCGATTCTAGGACTACCGTAATGTTTTGGGTCTAGCTATACATGCCATTTTATGTGATTACTTGATAGTGTGGTGATTTCTGACAATTGTAAATGTGTTTATTTATGGTAATGGATCCCGATCGTGACCGAGAGGTAGCTGATGATCTTGAGAGTGTAGCGCCTGCTCCGCACAAGGGACAGTGCCGGCAGACTCTCAACCTAATGCTAGTAATCCGAATGATGAAGCTAGACAAGCATTCTATAGCGTGATGAATGATTGGTTTAACCAATACATTCGAACTAATATGGCTGTTCCACAACCTCCATTCCCGACAAATACTACCCCCGCACCTACAATACCACCGGTAACGGACCAAATAAGGTCAAATAAGCCCCCAGTTGACAGAATCCGAAAACATGGGCTACTGAATTTAAGGCTATGGATAGTGATGATGCCGAGCAAGCTGAATTTTGGCTGGACAACACTATCCGGGTACTCGATGAGCTATCTTGTACACCCGATGAATGCCTAAAGTGTGCTATCTCCTTGCTACGTGATTCTGCCTACTATTGGTGGAGTACTCTGACTTCTATTGTGCCCCGAGAGCAAGTAACTTGGGAGTTTTTCCAAACTGAGTTTCGGAAAAAGTATATCAGTCAGAGATTTGTTGATCAAAAACGGAAGGAATTTCTTGAGATTAAGCAAGGCTCCATGTCGGTTACTGATTACGAGCGAAAATTTGTTAGACTTAGCAAATACGCTCGGGAATGTGTTTCGTCCGAGCTATTATGTGTAAACGCTTCGAGGATGGGCTGAATGAAGATATAAAAATGTTCGTTGGCGTTCTTGAAATACGAGAGTTCGTGGTACTTGTTGAACGAGCTTGTAAAGCCGAAGAGCTTAGAAAAGAAAAGCAAAGAGTTGATGAGGGAACTGGAGAGTTTCGTAAAAGATCCTCGGGGAGGTCTCTTCAACAGACATCGAAGAGATTTCGAGATGATGCGGGCCAGTTTAGAGGCACTTCGGGCCTTTTTGGACGAGATCGTGATCGACCCCCTGTGGGTA
The DNA here is from genome assembly GCF_007990345.1 of Gossypium hirsutum. Taxonomy (NCBI): domain Eukaryota; kingdom Viridiplantae; phylum Streptophyta; class Magnoliopsida; order Malvales; family Malvaceae; genus Gossypium; species Gossypium hirsutum. The sequence goes on from NC_053439.1 coordinate 27,665,067, forward strand.
CACGAGGCACTTCGGTCGCCAGTGTTGGGAATGAACGTCGAGACAGGACGAAATGCCGATATTGCGGTAAATGGCATTCGGGGAGTTGTAGATTTCCTGACCGCTCCTGTTACAAATGCGGATCAGTTGACCACTTCATTAAAGATTGCCCGAGGTTGTCGGGACAGAATGCAAATCAGAGTGGGAGACCGGGTGCTACCACTGCTCGAGGTAGACCATCTGGAAATATGGGCAATGTAGTGGTGGTCAGAGAGGATCTAGAGATGATATAACCAGATCCGAAGCCCGTGCGCCTGCTAGAGCTTATGCTATACGTGCCCGCGAGGATGCTTCTTCGCCTGATGTTATTACCGGTACATTCACTCTCTTTGATACTAATGTAATTGCTTTGATTGACCCCGGTTCTACTCATTCTACATATGTGAAACCTTAGCATCCAGTAAGACTTTACCTATTGAGTCTACTGAGTTCGTAATTCGGGTGTCAAATCCCTTGGGTCGTTACGTGCTTGTCGACAAAGTGTGTAAGAAATGTCCCCTGGAAATTCGAGGTTCCTGTTTCCGGCGGACTTGATGCTTTTGCCGTTTGATGAATTTGATGTTATCCTTGGTTGGATTGGTTGACCGCGCATGATGCGATTGTGAATTGCAAGAGCAAGACTATTGATTTGAGTGCGCAAATAACGAAGTAGTCCGAATTGAGTCTGCGGACTTGGAGGGATGCCAGCTGTAATATCAGCAATGTTGGCACAGAAATATGTAAGAAAAGGTGCGAAGCATACCTTGGTATGTACTTGGTGACAAAGAATTAGAAAAGAAACCCGAATCTGTGCCGGTGGTTTGTGAATACCCGGATGTTTTTCCGGAAGAATTACCGGGTTTACCACCTGTTCGGGAGGTAGAGTTTGGTATTGAGCTTGTACCTGGGACTACGCCGATTTCGATAGCTCCGTATCGTATGGCACCAACCGAGTTAAAGGAGTTGAAAGCTCAGTTGCAAGAACTGACGGATAGAGGTTTCGCTCGACCAAGTTTCTCACCTTGGGGTGCACCAGTATTGTTCGTGAAAAAGAAGGACGGAACCATGAGGTTGTGCATTGACTATCGTCAGCTGAATAAAGTGACGATAAAGAACAAATATCGTTGCCGCGCATCGATGATTTGTTCGACCAACTGAAGGGAGCCTCAGTGTTCTCAAAAATAGATTTGAGATCGGGCTATTATCAGTTGCGAATCCGAGATTCAGATATTCCCAAAACTGCTTCAGAACGAGATATGGTCACTACGAATTCTTAGTGATGCCGTTTGGGCTCACTAATGCCCCTGCAGTATTTATGGATTTGATGAATCGGATCTTCAGCCGTATTTGGATCGGTTCGTAGTGGTGTTCATTGATGACATTTTGGTCTATTCAAGAGACGAGACCGAACATGCTGAGCATCTGAGGCTAGTGCTGCAAATTTTGCGGGATAAGCAGTTATATGCTAAGTTCAGTAAGTGTGAGTTCTGGTTAAGAGAGGTTAGCTTCTTGGGTCATGTGGTATCCGCGTCGGGTATTCGAGTTGACCCGAACAAAATTTCAGCCATACTTGACTGGAAACCTCCGAGAAATGTTACTGAAGTTCGGAGCTTTTTGGGGCTCGCCGGTTATTACCGACGATTTGTGAAAGGTTTCTCGATGATAGCCACACCAATGACGAAGCTACTTCAAAAGGATGTTAAGTTCGAGTGGACGGAGAAATGTCAGAAAAGTTTCGACCAACTGAAAACTCATTTGACTGAAGCTCCAATTTTGGTGCAACCCGAACAGGTAAAGAGTTTGTCATCTATAGTGACGCATCCCTACTTGGGTTGGGTTGCGTATTGATGCAAGAAGGTCGAGTCGTGGCCTATGCGTCGAGACAATTGAAGCCACACGAGAGGAATTATCCGACCCATGATCTCGAACTAGCTCCATCGTGTTTGCTTTAAAAATATGGCGACATTATCTGTTTGGTGAGAAGTGCCATGTATTTTCGGATCACAAAAGTCTCAAATATTTGATGACTCAACGAGACTTGAATCTGCGACAAAGACGTTGCTTGAGTTGTTGAAAGATTACGAGCTTGTCATTGATTACCACCCGGGAAGGCTAACGTGGTTGCGGATGCCTTAAGCCGGAAGTCATTGTTTGCTTTACGAGCGATGAACGTGCATTTGTCTGTTCTACCAGACAGTGTGTTAGTAGCTGAATTAAAAGCTAAACCATTATTGACTCACCAAATTCGTGAAGCTCAGAAAGTCGATGATGAATTGGTTGCAAAACGGGCTAAGTGTTTTCCGAACGAGGAATCGGAGTTTCAAATTGATGATGATGATTGTTTGAGGTTCAAAATCGTTTGTGTGTTCCAAGGAATTCGGAACTCATTTCGATGATTCTGAACGAAGCCCATTGTAGCCGAATGTCAATTCACCCGGGGAGTACGAAAATGTACAACGATTTGAAACGTCAATTTTGGTGGCATGGTATGAAACGGGACATCTCCGACTTTGTTTCGAGATGTTTGATATGTCAACAAGTGAAAGCGGAACATCAAGTGCCTTCAGGATTACTCCAGCCGATCATGATACCCGAGTGGAAATGGGATCGAGTCACAATGGACTTTGTGTCCGGACTGCCCTTGTCAGCAAGTAAGAAGGATGCGATATGGGTTATTGTTGATAGACTGACTAAGTCGGCTCATTTCATCCCCGTACGTACGGATTTTTCATTGGAGAACTAGCTGAATTGTACGTTTATCAAATTGTGAGATTACACGGGGTACCTGTTTCTATCGTGTCGGATAGAGATCCGAGATTCACCTCACGATTTTGGAAGAAATTGCAAGAAGCTCTGGGTACCAAGCTGCATTTTAGCACTGCTTTTCACCCCCAAACCGATGGTCAATCCGAGCGGATAATTCAGATACTTGAGGATATGTTAGATGTTGCATCCTCGAGTTCAGTAGTTCATGGGAACGGTATTTACCTTTGATTGAATTCGCTTACAACAATAGTTTTCAATCAAGTATTAAGATGGCACCTTACGAGGCTTTGTACGGTCGTAAATGCGTACACCATTGTTTTGGACCGAGCTCGGTGAAAGTAAAATTTTCGGAGTTGATTTGATTAGAGATGCTGAACAGAAAGTAAAGGTAATCCGTGAAAGTCTGAAGGTAGCCACGGATCGTCAGAAATCGTACGCAGATTTGAAACGAAAAGACATCGAGTATCAGGTGGGAGACAAAGTGTTCCTTAAGGTTTCACCTTGGAAAAAGATACTCAGGTTCGGCCGTAAGGGCAAGTTGAGCCCAAGATTCATTGGGCCGTACGAAATCTCCGAACGAGTTGGCCCGGTTGCGTATAGATTGATTTTGCCCCGGAGCTTGAAAAGATTCATGCGTCTTTCATGTTTCGATGCTTCGACGCTATCGATCTGATCCATCGCATATAATTAGCCCATCAGAGGTTGAAATTCAAGTCGACATGAGCTATGAAGAAGAACCGATGCGTATCCTAGCTCGTGAAGTGAAGGAGTTGCGAAACAAAAGAGTTCCGCTAGTAAAGGTGTTATGGCTCAAACACGGGATCGAGGAAGCAACTTGGGAGACCGAGAGCTCGATGAAAGAACGATACCCAAACCTATTTACCGGTAAGATTTTCGGGGACGAAAATTTCTTAAGTGGGGGAGAGTTGTGACAGCCCAAAGTTGACCCTAGTCGGGAAGTGGTTTCGGGACCGCTAAACCGAGTCACCGAAATGTTTGAATGTGATACTTATTGTCTAGAATATGTAATTATAATGTGTGAAAATTTCAAGCTTCAATTTGGTTGATTTCATGTGAATTTAGTCAATAGGACTTATGTGAGAAAATTCTAAAATGTGATAGGTCAATGTGTGAGGACCTGTTAGTGCATGTGGACAAAGGGGGGACTTGCATGTCAAATTTCCCCCCCTAATGAGTAGTGGCCGGCCATGACAAGGAATGATGGGCAAAACATGTCATGAAACATGTTTTGTTAATGGAAGAATAAAATAAGGAGTATGGGTAATAAAGAAATGGAAACAAAAGAAAAAAAAATGTGTAGTTGCCCCCCCATTGCCGTGAGCTAAAGAGAAGAAAGGAGAAAAATTTGTGTTCATCCTTTCTCACCTTCATTTTAGCCTAAATTAGAAAGAAAAACAAAGAAAAAAATTTCTCATCCTTTGGTTCATCCTTGGCCAAAAATTTTAAGGAGGAAAGAAGAAGAAAGGTGAAGAGATTCGGCCATGCATGTAGCTAGGCTAAGGTATGTTTGATGATGTTTCATGAGATGCATGCATGATTTAGTTGTTAGCTTGAGTTCTACCTAGCCCATGGTCTAAATCTTGCTACGTGATGGAAATGGCACTTGACCATGGATGCATCATTCTTGGTTGATGTTTGATGTTGTGGTGATGAGGTATGAGGATGAGTTAAGATTCGGCCTAGGTGGAGGTTGTGTTAATGCCATTGCATGCAAAATATGAAGCTTGTTAATGATGCATGTGATGATGGCTTGATGATTCTTGAACCTCCTTTTTAGCATTTTTGTGTGAGCACATATGTGCATTGGTTGCTAAATGGAGAAGAATCGGCTAGCAAGATGTGTGCTAAGGCCGAATGTAACTTTGCATGTTAATGAGCAATGCATGTGTTAAATTGATGAAAAGGGGGAGGATGCTTTACTAGTGTGTATATGTGTGTATTAAGTGTTGAAATCGACCCCAAAAATAGACATGCATATTCGGCCAAGGGGAAAGAAATTAGCTAATATGTTGTGTTGATGCATGATTTTTCATGTATGAGACTTTAATGTCTAATGTATAAATATGGGCTAAGTGCCTTGTGTTCATCTTTTTGATGCCTAAATGATGAAATCAATTTATTTGTTTGATTAAGCTCAAGAGCAAAGGGAAATAAATCCGATAAAGGGAAGGAAAAAGTGGTTGAATAGCTAGCGGAATCGTTCGACTACACCCGAGGTAAGTTCTTGAGTAAGAGAGCTTAAATTACAATGTGATTAAATCATGCTCTATGTGTGGCTATTGAGCCGAATGTGCAAGGACGATATGTGCCTTGTGTTTGAGTTTCGCAAATGAAAATGAAATATGAATGTGCCATGAATTATTGTTACTTGTGCATGATTAATTGAATGCTGTCCGGGCTAAGTCCCGAAGGCTTTGTGCTAAGTGAATATATCCGGACTAAGATCCGAAGGCCTTTGTGCGAGATACTAAATCCGGGTTAAGTCCCGAAGGCATTCGTGCAGTTATTAAATCCGGGTTAAGTCTCGAAGGCATTCGTGCGAGTTGTTAAATCCGGGTTATGTCCCGAAGGCATTGTGTGAGTTACTAAAACCGGGCTATGTCCCGAAGGCATTTGAACGAGGAGCTATATCCGGTTAAATCCCGAAGGTACGTGATTTGGTAATGAATGAGCTTGCTGTAAAATTTCAGCGAATACTCGAAAAACATCCCAATATGGGGATATGTTACGTATGTGTTAAATTTAATCGAGCCCTTACAAATAAATGTTCGCTCAGTTGATAAACGAGCTACCGGCCTTCGGCCAAGTTAGTTTATTGTGTATGTACATAAGGGTTGTTAATGTTGTGAAGCAAGTTTGACATCGGTAAATTGCGTATTATGAAATATTCCGTTTAGCTAAATGTGTGCTATTCTTTGTGCATGCTGGAATTCCTTGCTCAAACTTACTAAGCATAAATTGCTTACTCGTTACATTGCTCCTCTGTTTTATAGATTTTTGGTTCTCCAGCTATCGGACTCGGGATCTTGAAGTCGAAGTCGCCCACACTATCCAAGGCTCTTTTGGGTACTATTTTGGTTGAATTTTGATATGGCATGTATAGGACTACCCATTGTTGTCTTTCGAGTACTTTATGAAATGTATAAGTGTACAGCCATGCGAAAATGGCTTGTAGAAGTGGAGTATGGCATTAGACCATTCGTATTTATGAATGTATAGATGGTTTCATGATGTAACTATAGTTGGAATGGAAGTGTTGAGCAAATGATCAGCCACTAGAATGGCTAAGTATGATCATATGTGGGCTTATGTATGACAAGGCCCTAGTTGGTCCATGAAACCCCAAATTAGGTAAGGTTACTTTGAAAACAGAAGCTGATAGCAGCAGTGGTGTGGATTGGAAAAATCACAAGAATTCGTAGGAGTGGAATTAAATAGTGAATAAATTATGTAATCGAACCTTGATGAATCTACTTTCATATGGAAGTAACGAAACAATCATAGGAACAGTACAGTAAGAGATATTCGGGTTCTTGTGGAACAGGGCCAGAACAGTTTCTGGATTCCCTGTTCCGCCTTTGGAAATTCACTATAAATTTACCAGAGATAATTAGGGTCATACCATATATGTATGGATTCCACTCTGAGTCTAGTTTCCATAGAAACAAACGGCATCAGTATTGAAGCTCTGTGCAGAGAGATATCGCAGTCGTAATGGGAAAGGGTCAGTGTAGTCGACCCCTGTAACATGGGAGACTTTGACTAATAAACTGTACTAATTGGCCCGACCAAAAATTCTAGAAAAAAATACATAGGTGGGACATGAGTCTAGTTTCAGGGAAAAATCACAAAACTGATTTTCGAGTTGTGAAACTCAAGATTGATTTTTGAAGCGACTAGTACTCAGACTGGGCAGTGTCTGGAAAAATTTTTCAAAGTTTGTTAACATCTCGTGTCCGACTCCGGTGTCGGTCTCGGTTCGGGGTTACAGTAGTGGGTAGATGTACACGACTACCTGTTAGATAAATTTCGGACGAATTTCTTTAAGGAGTAGATTGTAACACCCTGAATTTGGCTAGAAGTTTGGCTTGAGCATGGAGCGGTTGAGCAGCTTATAATTCTGTTGTGCATGCAAATTTCGTTAATGAAGGCTTGTTTAGTGGTTAAGTGTGTTGAGAAGTGTTGGAAAAGTCCTGGGTTTAAACCTGGACTCTAGCAAAAAAAATGGTTTAAGGTGAATCAAACCCTGGGTGTAGTAGGTAGGCCTTAAGAATATTGTTGGAGAAATTGTGACACAAAAAAAGCCTTGTGGTTTAGTGGCAAGTAGCATGTGGAGCATCTGAGGGGAGGCATGGGTTCGAATCCCATAGCAAGCAAAGGGCATTTATTTTACTAATAGGGGGCGGCAAGAGTTGGTGTTGAATTTAAACTCTGATGTTTGAGGGATCCCACATAGGGAAGCTAACATAAGAGTGGATGGGAAGCTGGCTTTAAATAGAGAGAACCATGAGGAGAGTAAAGGTACCTTTCTTGGCTGATCCCTTTCGCTTTATGGCGTGCTCGTTTAGGTTGGGCGTCGACTAAGAGTGCTCGGAGCGTGGATTAACTCCAGTCTCCAATCAGGTGTGTATTTCAACAGTTCCAACCATCTTTGTTTCCTTAAATTCAAATATTTTTGAGTCATCAAATACTTGAGGCTCTTATGATTGGTATAGACATGGCATTTTTCTCCCAGCAAATAATGACGCCAAAACTTCAAGGCAAACACTTGGCGGCCAATTCCAAATCATGAGTTGGATAATTCTTCTCATGGGGCTTCAACTATCTTGAAGCATAGGCTACAACCTTTCCTTCTTGCATAAGCACACAACCTAGTCCATTCAAGGACGCATCGCTGTAGATTACAAATTCTTTCCCTGGTTCTAGTTGTACTAGCACTAGCGCCTTGGTTAATAGCATTTTTAGCTTTTCAAAGCTTTGTTGGAACTTTTCTATCCACTCGAACTTAACATCCTTTTGTAGCAGCCTCTTCATAGGGGTGGCTATCATAGAAAATCCCTTTACAAACCTTCGGTAATAACCGGCTAAGCCCAAAAAGCTCCTAACTCCGGTTACATTCCTTGGAGGCTTCCATTCAACAATGGCAGAAATCTTACTAGGATCAACCCGAATACCATCACTGGAAACAATGTGGCCTAAAAACCCAACTTCATGGAGCTAAAACTCACTTTTACTGAACTTGGCATATAAGTGCTTATCCCTTAAAATCTGCAAAACGATACTTAGATGTTCGGCATATTCCGACTCATCTCTAGAGTAAGTCAAAATGTCATCTATGAACAACACAACAAACTTATCCAAGTACGGACGAAATATTCTATTCATCAAGTCCATAAACATAGCCGGAGCATTCGTCAATTTGAAAGGCATAACAAGGAATTCGTAGTGACCATACCTTGTGTAACAGACCAATTTAGACCCTAATCGGAACGGTGGTTTTGGGACCACGAATTCGAGTCAGAAAAATTTATAAAATTATTTTCTGTGTTATTTTGTGTGAATTTATATCTGTGAAATTTTCGTGATTTAATTTTGTCGTTTAGGTGTCCGATTAAATAAAAGGACTTAATCGCGTAAGATAAAAATTTAGTGGTTAAATGTGAAAGTACTTAATTGCTATTGTCTTTATTAATGGAAGCACCTATAATGCAAATATACCTTTACATACTTGTATGGACACATTCGGCCATTAGTAAGTAATTTATACATAATAATAAGTAAGGGTAAAATAGTAACTTATGTAATAAAATATTATAATATAAAGTATATTATAAAATAATAAGACAAATCATAATGTGTTCATACTTTCTACTAGTCGAATATCAAAATAACCAAAGAAAAAGAAAAAGAACTAGGGTTCGGCCATCTTGCAAGCTAAAATCAAGGTTCGTTCTTTGTCGGTTTTTGATAATTTCTATGTTTTTGAGATCGTTGCTTCGAGTACTTCAAAATCCAAGCTTTAATTTTTTATTTTGATGAATATTTTGAGTTGTGCCATTTTTGATAGCTTGTGATTTTTGTTGTTTGATGATCAAAAATAAAAGATATGTTTTAGATTAACATATTTGTATTGGAGTTTTTGATGATTTTAAGTAATTAGGACTTAATTACAAAAATAATAATTTGAGGGACTAAAATGTGAAATAAATGAAATATATGGTCTTGTATGAACACTAGGAATATTCGGCCAAACATGGGTACCTTGAAATTTTACATATTTTGTGTTTTGTGCAATAGGGACTAGATTGTAAAAATTGTAAATGTCAGGGGTAAAATGGTAATTTCTCTATTTATGTGTTTTTGGATTAAATTGAATGAAAATATGTTTGAATGAGCTTAATTTGGATATGTTTAGATAAAGAAATAAAGAAGTCAGATTTAGACCGGGGAAAAATTAAAGTTGTAGACTAGCAGCCCTGTCCCATTTTACGACATCTGAGGTAAGTTTATAAGCAAAAAGACTTATTTGGTAATTAAATGTTATATTTATATGCTGTTATGAAATGTAGAATTTTAATATGCTATGGCCGAAAATGATTAAATTTGACTACCCGAGTTCGTTTCGACCAAGTTACGACGTCTGAAAGCCCCGTATGAACCTTAGGAATAGTTAGGATATATATGTCATGACATAGGATTCCGATATATGTGTGCGAGTAAGACCATGGCATCAATATGTGATTCCGATATGTGTTTACGAGTAAGACCTTGTCTGGGACAGTGGCATCGATATGTGGTTACATGTAAGACCACGTCTGGGACGTTGGCATTGTACGATTTATGTGATTAACCAAGTATTCTATCCAATTCTGATTTGTTAATTGGGCAAAGATAAGTTGTATTCGAGTGTGTAATATGAGCTAAATGACCAGGTATGAATTAGCTTGAGGTTTATTTAAAATAAGGTAAGTGTGTAAATTGATACTCATTACAAATTGTGTGTACTGCAAATGAGGATTATTTGTAAACTAGGTATGGGTATTCAACCTTGTGAAAATTATTGGAATGAGTATTAATTATATGTATGGGAATTTATGTATTCGGTCACATAATCAATGCATATATTGAAATTATATGGTAACACATGAACTTATGTAATTGAGTGTATGTGAATTAGATTTGTAATGATTATTTGGCTTTGGAAAATTGAATGCTAATATGTTAGTTTGACTATATAGACATTCGGTTAGGTGATATTTATAATGAATATATATATGTCTATATAATATATAAATTTATATGCATTTGAATCAAAATGTGTTATGATAATATAATTTGGTTTAGTTAAATTAAGTTGATAATATCCTTGGGTTGATTATTTGCTTATGACTTACTAAGCTATAAAAAGCTTACTTGTGTATATGTGTATTTCTATTTTATAGCTTTGGATCAAGCTACAAGCTCGGGGACTGTCAGCAAAGTTCATCACACTATCTACTGTTTTGGTACCTTTTTAGCTAAACTTAAATTATGGCATGTATAGGCTAAAATGTGTTTTGAAATATTAGATTTTGGTTTTGTATATAATGAGCCATGTGAAAATTGCTAAGTTGTTATACTAGAATTTGAATTATGTTAGTTACGGTTTAGATTAATTTTGGTTAACAGGTTGTGAGCCATAAAGGTAAGATATATGCTGTAAGCAATATTTATTTGTGAATGGCATGCTAAATATGTCTGAATTTGACATGTTAATAGTTGTGAGGAAGAAAAAAAATGGAATAGTTGTGAGGAAGAGAAAAAAATGGAATGCTGCATGAATCAAAGTGTTAGGTAGTTAAGTTCAAGTTGACTAATTTGAAGGATATGAGGTGGGTAATGTTTGTGTCTTATGATCAAGGTGGTTGTTCGTTATGAGAATTAATATTCAATAGTAAATTGATTATATTACATAAGTGATTCATTGATAGGTCTGATTATGGAACAATATTTCAAGACATTTATAATTGCAAGAGTAGGTGTGGTATTTAATAGCTAACTAAATTGATGTTATGTTGGATGCTTGTATTATTTGTAACACCTTTAACCTGTATCCGTTGTCAAATTTAGGGTTACGAAGCATTACCGAAAAAGACACATCTTTCATAAATTTACACGTTCTCTTAAGTTACATTCGAGTGCTTGTATACATACGTGCAACATATGATTATTTAAAACTTAACATAAAATATAAGTCACTTTAATTACACGAGTCATATGTTGAAATTCGATTAAATCCATATTAAACATACGTCACACTTACAAGTCAATGCACATGTCTTGAGACTCAATTCATAATTATTTAATCAATACATTAATCAAATCATGTACTCAAAACATAAATAGCATTAACACCTACAGAAATAAAACAAAATACCAAATGTCGTAAATTGTTTATGCACGTTTTAGGCCAGCAATTTAAAGTTGCTAAGCTTTGTGACTATAATATAATTTGAGCAAACAACTTCACAAGTAATTGCATTTTTTTATTAAATAAGATTCATTCAAGCATACATCATATATGCACAAGACATACGCCTATGTTATATTTTGGTTTACAAAGTGTCTTAAGGAACTACTCCAAATTATGCACTTTTAGTTTGACTAATAATGACCGTATCTAAGTACCTTTACTGAATCCATACATTGCTATAGCAATAGCTAAATATCAGGTTAAATTATTATAAGCATAACCGAATACATTTTAAAACATATTTTATATCCTATTTTATTTCCAATTGCCGAACCACAAAGTAACCTAAACTTATAAATCCAAATAACATATCCAACTTGTAACTATTTGGTCAAAACATTATATAGCAATCCTTACCAAAATTAAGCATTTAAAATTCATTCAAATACATGCGTATTTAACTTATTTTTCACTTCGGTACTGAGCCAAAATAGTATACCATTTTCCAAGTACTAAACATAGCTTATAGCACATGTACTAACATCGACCTTAACCACCCCGAAGCATAGCTGAGTATTTTATGAATTCCATTCATATAATAACACTAAGCAATTATAGGAACCCCGTTTTCTCACATATACATATTTTTTACCTATACATAATCTATAACCAAATCACTATATGCACAACCATGATCAACTACTTCAACATACAATATAGATATCATAAAAACTATCCATCCCAAATTCATAACATAATAAAAAATTGGACTTAAGCCACAACCAAACAAAGTCATATTTAAGTAAGGAAATGTAAGCCATTTTTGCATGGTTCATTTACATAACTTCCAACCTATCCAAAACATATGCTAGCCTATACATGCCATAGTTCCAAAACGCAATTTATATAATATCGAAGACAGTCGATAGCATGGTAAGCTCCTCTGACGATTCCTGGATTCGTAACTTGAATTCAAAATCTATAAAACCGAGTAAATATGGAAACATACAGTAAGGTATCGTAGCTTAGTAAGTCATAAGGAAATAAAAAACTCAATAAAATTATCAGCTTAATTAAACTAAATCAAACTGTATTATCATAACACATTTAGATCCCAACACTTATAAGCTCATATTTTAAATACATATTCATATAGGTATACATATTCATTTATTAACGTCACCTTGGCTGAATACTCATATAGCCAAATTAACCTATTATCATTTAACTTTCAAAGTCAAATAGTCCTTATAAATTTAGTTCACATACGCGCAATTACGTAAGCTCACATATCACAAAATAATTTCATGTACATATATTAGATAAATGGCCCATTATTTAATAACCACATATGTACATAATTGAAACTTATTCCATAACATTCACAAGGCCGAATACCCACATATAACATTTATACATATGTTCATATAAATAAGCTTGAGAATCATAATAAAACATGAAGTACATATACTTTTATTTATTCGAATAGAATATGCATAATCATATTACATATATCTAAATATAAAAGGCTGAATGTTCTTACCAAGTTCACATGAAATCCTTATTTGTATCACACATAGTTTTAAACAAGTTTCAAGTCACATACTTACCTTGTTTTAAGTAGACAACCAACTATTTCAATTCGTTACAACAAAATCAAATCATGTTTTCAATATTCATGTACATTTGCACAATCATAAAATACATTTATCAAGCACATATTATACATCAAATCCACATTTAATAGAATACATATATTTTTGCTCATATTCGTATAATCATGAATCAAAATATAATATCACATGCATACACATCACATATGGTCGAATATACTTCACCAATGTACATATATTCACATTAGCAACTTATATAATTTGTATCACATATCCAATGACCAATTTACCTTATTTTCAAATAGGAAATCAACTAGCTCATACTTGTTCATTAAGCTCATATTACAAGTTCGATCACAACTTATCTTTGCCCGATGAACCATTCGGAAATGGATAAGACACTCCAATAATCACATATATCATACAATGCCAACGTCCCAGACGTGGTCTTACAAGTAACCACAAATCGATGCCATTGTCCCAGACAGGGTCTTACTCGCACACATATATTGGAGTCACATATCGATGCCATGGTCTTACTCGCACACATATATCGGAATCCTATGTCATGACATATGCATCCTAACTATTCCTAAGGTTCATATGGGACTTTCGAACGTTGTAATTCGGTCGAGACGAATTCATAACATAGCTGTCAAGCTGTACACATTTGACTAATTTATACATATATATCTTATTCCATTTCAGCATATTATTCACATATAATTAAATTATACAACGTTATTTGCTTATAAATGTAACACCCAAACCCACCTAACGTTATGACTGAATCTGATGCGCCACTCGATGCTTCAAAACATTCCGTATTACTTAGTGGAAAACTTAGTTGGTGTTGTATAAGACACTTTGAAACTAGGTTAAAGTGAACGGAAGCTGTGCACCAGGTAGGAAACCAGGAAGAAGAGGAGTGAGTCCGTCGACTACTTAAGTACCAACCCTCGGATCCAATCTAGACATGCACACCGCCATTGCACACTCTAACATCTCGTATAATTTGAGAAACGTTTGGTTATGTCCACTTAAGAAAATGATTAGGTTGAAAAAGTTTGCTTAAAATATTTATTTTCTTGGAAAAACATTACTTTGCGGAAACTTTCCGCTCATCGTGATCTTTTAAAAACGAGTAGATTTATAAAACGAACCCTAGTGCTAACCAGTTTAATAATCCCCAAAATAAAATTAATTAAAAAGAGCGGGCCTTATTACAACTTTAAGCATAATAAAAATAATCCAAATTAAATGCTAAACTTATTTAAAATCGGCAATCAATCTTCATGGCCACTCTGAATCCCGCCAGCTCCAAGTCCACCAACTAGGGCTCACCTGCAAGGATGGAAGAGGAAGGGTGAGTTTGGAAACTCAGTGTATACAGAAACCCATCAAAGCCAAATTAGCTCGAGCCCATTGGGCCTAAGCCCTATTCAGATAACAGTACACAGTGGACCGAAGCCTTTTCAGAATACAGTAGCAAGGCCTTAGCCCTTTTTAACATAACAGTGGCCATAGGCCCAGTAGTAAATAATAACAATAGTAGTAATGCATGCAAACCCAACTGGGGAGACTACTCAACCCACCAAACCCTACACTGCCCCGTACCAGCCCTACACTCCATGTGGGGAAATATCTCAACCCACCCAGCCATCCACAGTTGCAGCAACGCTGCCCAAATATCAGTAAGTTGAGGCAAAGCTCAGTACGTGATGAACCACTTTCAATACTTCCTCCATCAATACCCCAATCCCATGCAACAGATATAATAAAAGCATATCATGTAAATACAGTATTAATCATTCATGCAGTTTTAGCCAATTTGAACCCTAGGGGTATTTGGTAATTATGCTCTTTAGGGGTAATTTCGTACTTACGCAACTACAACGTTATTTCAGTAATTTTTAGCAGTTTTATGCAATTTGGTTCCACCATCTAACTAACAGGCTATTTGCCCATATCTTACCCATATTGGTCCGTAAGCCCATTGGGCCCAGTTTTGGCCCATCTGGCCCTTTTTTCGAAGTACGCTAAAATGTCACACGAACTTACTTACACTTTGCGATGCTAGATCTAACAATTACTCTATGTATTGAGAGCATTCGCATACTCACAAGCCTATGAAATGCCGGAATTTCGGCATTTCAGCTTTTGCCGAATTGAACTAAGAAGGGTGTTCGGTACCACCACCTGATTCGCCGACAACTGCTACTGAGATCTCTTCCGATGTCCTACAATTGATTAGCACAGTTCTTATTTACAAACCATAATCACTAAACCCACAACCTACTTATCCATGGTCGAACCATGTCCTAAAAGCCTTGAAACCTTACCTTTTTGCCAAATCGGTAGCTAGCTCCGAATCCGATTGTTCAATGATCCATGCTTTCAATCCAACACTTAAGAAGACACTAATCATTGACAGAAAACGTCAGTTAAAAACCCTTAGAGCACATGCCCAAATCGACAGCCTCCCTAGATTTTAGGGACTTCGGCTTTTCCTAACTTGTAAAATATGACCAGATTGAGATGATGAACACTTACCCTTACTCCTTTTTGATCTCCACGCAATCTGGTGCAGATTTATCTTTAGAGCAATGGTAAAACCCGAATCCAAGGGTTGAAGAGTTTCGGCTATAAGCCCCCCAAATCTATGGTTTTTCGGCTTTTGGTGATGAAGGAGAGATAATATGGAACTATAACCTTGAAGTAAAAATTGCCGTCAGGTATCTAGGATTAAGAAAAGATAATCGTGGATTAATAAAAACAAAAGAATATAGAAGGACCTGGCTTTGAAGAAATCGGGACAAGCAGTGATCACAGGATTCGGCTTTTGCGACTTCGGCAAAGGTGCTGATGAATAGCGGGTTTGATGAATGTTTTGAAGAGAAAAATAGAAAAACAATAATAGGGGAGGTGGAGTTTCGGCTAGAGAGGAAGAAGAGAGAGAAAGAAACCTTGTGGTGCCTGAGTAGAAGAAAAGGCACCACAAAGCCCTAGGTGCGAAATTTTACCTAAACCCTCTGCCGAATTTTCCCTCTTCAATTCCTTAATTCGCCAACTCATAGCCTCTCTCGAAATCCCTTATATCTCTTCCCCTTATCACTCCCTAATCAAGCGTTGGACGATCCAAACTCTCCTTTAGCAGTAATCCACCTGGACTCCAACACTACCCCTCCTGCACTTAAAAATAAATGCATCTATTGTCAACACAGGGAATCGATCCATCCCTCTTAAGCTCCAACGCCACCTTTTAGGAGCTAGTGAGCGTCACCCCTGGCCACTTTACCAAGGCTCTTTTGTGATGCCAATTACCCATCACTCCCACTTAAGGCCACTAGCCAGAACCCAACCTTTTAAGTCCAAAATTCAAAAATTCAACCGGGGTTTTGGCCAACACAGGGCCTTCTAAGCCCATTACCTCTCAAGATATTAATTCACATCAAATACAAAATTTAAAAATCTTCACAAAATATTGAAAACCCGAAAAATCTGAAAATCAGGTGTTACAATAAAACTTGCCTCGGACAATGTAACTTTGAACCATATCAATTCGAACCTCAGACAATCTCAGCATCAATCTAGAACTCTGAGTCAACCTTTAAATCACATTTACTTGTTTACTAACAATCCGTTATCTACTTTCTGAGTCTCACAAACTGTTGGATATATAATAATCTACTTTTAACTCGGCTATAATCAAACATAAAATAATCGCTATCTCCTCTCTTTTTTTTTGACTAACTGAACTAGAGCTGATGTTTCGATTAACATATTTTCGCATATAAGGATCTTCATAAATCAATAACTTTTAATTTTACCTCACATTTCTCAGATAAAATTGTTCCGGTAACATAGTTCTGTATCAATCCTCAGGAAATCACATTTCTCCTTCCAGACTACTCCTCAGGTCACACATATACATTCAAATTTATTACCAATCTGGTGAATAGATTCAACACATATAATCCAATCTTCTTTTAAATCAAACAATTCAGTCAGACTAACCACTGATCAGTCTTTTCGAAGAAATTATTTCTTTCCATTTAAGAAATAACTAAAATATACTTCATTATACAGAAGTCACAATCATACCAATAGAAATCGATTTAATATTCGTAATGAAACTGGCGTACGTACCAAAATAATAGATAACATTCCGAGAATATCACCCATAAATATTAGAATCCACAGTAACAGGAGCAATATAGTCCTTGCATATTTTTAACATAACCATATTCAATAGAAGTAGAATATTAACATTGTACAGATTTTACCCTTGATTTTAAATATCCACATAATAGAATAAATTCAGAAAAAGACAGAACAATGTAGAACATAACCCAAATAGATCAACGATGCTTCCGTCTATAAGTATGTTTAGTTAATATTCCATATTATAAGAATTCTTTATGATAACAAATAATCACTGATACTTCTAAGAATAAATGTACACATGGAATACTCAAAAGAGATCATAATAACTGCCTGATTATAACCACCATACTCAGCCATCAATACAATTCAAATTATTTAACTATATAATTCTGCATCAGAAATTTTCATACTATCCCTTCACTAACAGAAATCAATTCAGAAGGTTTTTAACTAATATTTCTTTAGATATCATACCTAAACAAGTCATTTGATCGGAGATAGCTTCTTCCTTAACCGTAACGCCACAATAATCTGAATAATCTTCAGAACTATCCGGTGTCTCTTTAATACTGTCTTCATTTGCTGATTCATTCACCTTTTTTTTTAAACTACAATTTGGGTCTTCCAAACACAGACTTCTGTAACTTCACCCTCGTGGCTTATTCAACCTTAATCTTATAGGTTTCACAGTAACATTTCACTAATAGGGGGTGATGGTAAGAAAGCCTTAAATTTTAACTTACACATAAATACACATAACGCACATTTTCAAAATGGTCAATTCATTAATAATTTCACATTATTTGAACATTTAATAAACATATATTTTAATCACTTTTTTTCT